>NC_134404.1:136906094-137243594 GCF_038048845.1 Mixophyes fleayi | reverse complement strand
AATTGGTCTTTTACCATACATTCGCACAAACACGCATACTTATAAAATAGTACACATTATTGGTAGTTGCAACACATAGTCAGTTATGTCGAAATATAGTAGTATTTATATGTTATATCAGAGTTACATGCATATTAGTGAAATACACAGAACGGGTTAAAGGAATAACATCATGAGTGGTATCATAATGAACCTTGTTACATATCCTACTGTTTGGTGCGCTCTGCGAGGGAATCGCAGAGTGCATACGCAAGTTATGAATGATAGGGAATTATGAACTACTTAAGACTAAGGAATTCTGGCGGGAAGAGCAGAGCATACCCCCTGCAGAGATGACCCCCTCCTTTGGATTCCTTAGGATGAACCAGCCAATGATTGACGACCCCTTGGACATTCCTGAGACCCGGACCAATAGATGCAAGCCATACCATCTTCATTGTATTACTGTACTTGATTGTGTATATAAGCAGCAGCTTGTGATCCAGAGTGCAGACTTCTTGTCCCCAGACTTCAGGATTGAATGACTGCACTGGATCCAGAGCGCCTGCGTTAAGTAACGGCTGTATTTACTATTACATCGCTTGAGCATATTTTTTCCACTTATTGCGAATAAATCTTTGTGCGTTGGAAACACAAATCGAGGTTCGACAATCGTTATTGGTTAGCGACAATACGCACATTACAGTGGATAGTTTGTTTCATATCTGTAAATTATTGGAATCCAGTAGGTTGTTTGCTGTAAGAAAGTATGTGAGGCGAGTGTAGGCTTTTCTCTCGAGAAGGTTGGGGAGGTGCATGGGAGCTGAGAGATGGGGCGGTAATTTGAGAGAGAGTTTGGGTCAGAATTTTGTCTTTTCAAAATAGGAATAATCACTGCATGCTTGAATAGTGATGGAAAAATACAAGTAGAGAGAGAGATTACAGATTTTAATTAGAGGTGGAATGAGCACAGGAGACAGTGACCTACCAATTTGTGAGGGTATGGGATCAAGAGGACAGGAGGTAGAGTAGGAAGATGAGAAGAGAGTAGAAACTTCCACTACATTTCTGGGATCAAATGAAGAGAGACTGTTAGAGGGTGCTACAAAGGAATTGACCTGACTGCTTGTTGAAAGAGATGATACAATTTCAAGTCTGATCTTATCTATCTTCGGTCCTTCTCCCTTACATGGACCGCCGCGGGTATTCGATTTGCTGGAGACCTTCTGGATCAAGGAGGATTTATGACCTTTGATGCTCTCCGCTCCAAATTCCTCACACTAAACCCCCCATTCTACCAATACTTACAAATTAGACATTTCGTCCTATCTCTCCTGTCGGGCAATTCACCTCCATTGATCTCCTCCTTTGAGACTCTCTGTCTCTCCTCACCTCTTCGAAGAGGCATGATTTCCTAAATCTTTAATTTACTCCTGGATAAATTACTGATCTCCGGGAGTAGTCACTAGAGGGAGTGGGAGAGGGATCTGGGTCACTCCCCCGGAGGAGGACTGCTGGGAGATCATCAGATCAAATGTAGCCTCTAGTTCCATCTCTACTTTAATTAAAGAGAATGCATACAAGGTTCTCTACAGATGGTACCTTACGCCTGACAGACTAGCTAAAATGTATCCGACTGCTTCCCCGGCCTGTTGGCGGGAATGCGGACATAGAGGTACGTTCTTCCATATCTGGTGGTCTTGCCCTATCATTTCCTCCTTCTGGGATAAAGTAGCTACTCTCCTTTCCTCCCTTCTTCAATTCCCTATCCAGAAGGATCCTTGGTCCTTCCTTCTATGCTACCCTATACAAGATGCTGATGTCCCCTCTGCGAAACTGGCTTCGCACATTTTGGCAGCCGCTAGATGCCTCATAGCTGTGACTCACCGGACTTCCTTGCGGGAGTTCCTGGAGAAGACCAGCCACTATGTTGGACTCCGCGCCTCTGGTGGGTAAAGCTACATCTGGTGAATTCTGGGTCAAAACTCCTAGTGCCCGTGACAATAACCAAATCCTGGAAAAGCGCAGCGCCCCCCCCCCCCCGCGTCTCTTCTCTAAAATCCTTTGTCTGGTTCATGGCTAGCATGGAAAAAAAATCACTTTTCACCTACGGGATAACGATGATAAGTTTTACCAAATCTGGGCCCCTTGGTTACACCACTGATGTCCCCAATACTTCCCCTCCTGTAGGTTGATTCGTTTGTACCAGATACTTGTGTTCATAATAATCCTTTAGATGAAGTTACTCCTTCTGAGGTCTGAGACACCGACCTGTACTATCTTACTAGCACAGACGACCCCCCCTCCCGTCCACCCACCCACCCCTTTCCACCCACTGCCCTTTATAATAATAAGGATATTGTCTGTGTCAATACAGTTTTCCAGTTTTGTGCCACATGTTGCTATGAACAGCAATTACTGACTTGTACTGTGACAGTGGTTGCCTTCTTTTCTTTTTTTTGTATTATGTTTCTGCTATTTCTCTGTATGCTGGCTGTCACCCAGGTTGATTTATTAAAATTTAAGTTACAAAAAAAAAAAGGTGTTTGGGGTTAGAATCCTGAGCATAGATGAGAGATTGGAAGTATGTTTGTTTTGCAGTGTCCAGAGCATTTTGATAAGAGTGATAGACAGCAGTATATGTGATGAAATCATTATAGGTACAAGATTTACGCCAGTGACGTTCTGCTTTACGTTTTTGTAAAGTCTGTGTTACTTTAGTGTGCCACGGTTGACAACAAAGTCTACGGGAAGATTTTAGAGTCTCTGGAGCCACTTGATTAAGGGCAGTTGCTAGGGTTTGGTGAAAATGAGGTACTGCCCTATCAAGGGAGCAGAATGTAGAAATTGGGGAGAGAAGGTGTTGAATAGAGGTGAAAAACTGTTGAAAAGCAATAGAGTTAATATTCTTGTGGGTGTGAGGAGGCTTGGAAGAGTTTGACACTGGGGAGGGTAAAGAACTGGGAGTGAGCGAGTAGCTAATAAGGTGATGATCTGAGAGGGGGAGAGAAGTGTTAAGAAAATCAGAAACTGAGTATAGTCTAGAGTAAAACAAGATCAAGACAGTGGGCATCCTGATGAGTAGCGGATTCAATCCACTGGGAGAGGTCAAGTGAGGATGTTAGAGAGAGTAGTTTGAAAGCAGCATTGGAATGGGGATTAGCAATAGGGATGTTGAAATCACCCATGATGATGGTGGGAATGTCAGAGGATAAGAAGTGAGGGAGCCATGCAGAGAAGTGTTCAAGAAATTGTTGGTGTGGTCCAGGGGGCGATAGATGACAGCAACACGCATAGAGAATGGGTTAAAAATCCTAACAGTATGAACTTCAGAAGATGGGAACGTGAGTGATAGGACATTTGCTAGAACTGTGAACGTGCACTGTGGGGAGAGAAGTAGTCCAACCCCACCTCCTTGTCTGCCTCCAGGTCTGGGGGTGTGGGTGAAATGGAGACCAACATGTGAAAGGGCTGCAGGTGAGGTAGTGTCTGATTGCGTGAGCCATGTTTCTGTTATTGTAATAAGGTTGAGGTTGTTGGAGAGGAAGAGATCATGTATGGAGGCAAGTTTGTTACAAACCGAGCGTACATTCCAAAGGGCACATGTAAAGGGCATTGGAAGAGTGGGGAGACAGGTGATGCATACCGGGTTTGCTGGATTTCTGTAGTGTTCAGATATATGTGTGTGGGAGAAGTGAGGGGAACCTGGATTAGGTGATCTATCAACAGCTAATAGAAGCAGGGAGGAAGAAAGGAAGGAAAGTTGATTGTAAGATGTGTGTCCTTTCAGTTTCTGGAGACAGGGTGAGGCTGTTATAACAATTGAATTTAAATAGGACAACAGTTCATGAGTGTTAACTACAGGTGAGTGAACTAATGAAGAGGCAATGTGGACAGAGGTGTGTGTTGCTGGATGGGTGAGGGATGATATAGTCCTAGATATAATGCCATGAAAGGACAGGAAGAAAAATAATTTGGCAAACATTGGGATTTATGAGTAAAATAGCACAAAATGAGGGAATTAAAAGAATTACCTAGTTGTAATGTCCTGTGCAATCAGAGAAGTAGTGCAAAGTGAGGCTGCAGTAGATGTAGTTTATTCCTGGATGTCTGGATAACATGGAGTAATGATGTGGGGAGTCATGTGGGGGAGTCGGTGGAAGTGTTGAATGGAGAGTAATAAGGAACAGGTGATGTAGTAGCTGAGTTATTGAGTCATGAGAGAGGAGAGTGGTTTAAACTCAGTTTCATTTCTTTATACTTGTGATGGCAGACAAATTCTTGAGTAGAATTGAAAGTGTAATGATGAGATAGAGGACTGAAACAGCTATGGCATTGGTAAGGAGTGGCTGAGCAAGTAGTACAGCAGGCTGATTTAACAAACTGACAGATAAAATAAACTTTCATGAGGTGAGAAGAAAATAACATCAGAGTTCAAAACAGTCTTCATATTGTGTGAAGCCTGTAGCCAGGGAGAGATGGAAACATCAGGGGTAGATTGTGGAGTTTTAGGTAAATACTGACTGTTGTCCTTGTGTAGCTGTGGCAATAAGCAGAATGTTCTTCTCCTGTTTCCTCCGGTATAACTCCGAATTATGCTGTTTAAATTTTTTTACACTTGTATCTCCTCCTTCAATTTCTCTTGCTGCTTTTCCAAAAGTCTAATTAGGGGAATCACTTGACTCCAGCTAGTGTCTGAACTCACTTCGCTGATGACTATTTAGGGTGGTTTCAGCACCTTGCACAACACAGAAAGTATTCTCCACTGCACTGGACTAAAGTACATTCACCCCTCAAATTCGATTCTTCTTGCAGCAGCTGCAATCTCCTACATGCTGTTGTAGAATGCCAAAAATGACCCAAATTATTTCGGGACACAGACAGCATATCCTTCACATCACTGTCATTTCTTAAAAAGCTCGGTACCACCAAGTTGATTGTGTGAGCAAAATAGGGAATGTGATGGAATTTTCCCCGCTGTAATGTTCTCACAAGATTGGTGGCGTTATCACAAATGACTGATGATATCCTCAGGAGAGTCCAAGCGGGTTAAGCCATGTTGCAATGTGTGACAAAATGAGTTTGATAACCCTGTGAGCATGTCTCATTTCTCACATAATGTGGATTATAGTACTTTTTATAGCCCATGCTGTTTGTTCCCCAGCTCACCAGACTACAACTGGATTGTCCAATAACATGTGGCTAAGGGGACATTGTAGTTCAGTGTACATATGTATATTGTTTATTGTATATTAATAACTTGAAGTACATAGTTACATAGTTGATGAGGTTGAAAAAAGACACCAGTCCATCAAGTTCAACCTATTTTGGATCTCCTGCGATCCTGCACTTATATTTGTAATTAATCCAGAGTAGGCAACCGCCCATCTGTTTCAATTTTGAAAATCCCCCCCAGACTCAATATTGCAATCCAATTTTTACCCTATATCCACTACTATCCTTTATTTTAAATTAACGGTCGTATCCCTGGATACACCTTTCCGCTAAAAATTTGTCTAACCCTTTCTTAAACATATCTATTGAATCTGCCATCACAACCTTCCCTGGCAATGAATTCCATATCTTGACTGCCCTTACTGTAAAGAACCCCTTCCTTTGCTGGTTGTGAAATTTCCTCTCCTCTAACCTTAGGGGATGACCACGTGTCCTGTGTATGGTCCTTGGGGTAAAAAGTTCCCATGAAAGCTCTCTGTATTGACCCCTAATGTATTTGTACATAGTAATCATATCTCCCCTTAGACGCCTCTTTTCTAAAGTAAACATGCCTAAACTGGCTAACCTTTCCTCATAACTTAATGACTCCATACCCTTTATCAATTTTGTCGCCCTTCTCTGAACCCTTTCTAGTTCCAAATTATCTTTTTTATAGAGTGGTGCCCAGAACTGTACTGCATATTCAAGATGAGGTCTTACCAATGATTTATACAGTGGCAAAATTACACTGTCTTCCCTTGCATCTATGCCCCTTTTTATGCATGCCAATACTTTGTTTGCCCTTGCAGCTGCTGCTTGACATTGAGCACTATTGCTAAGTCTACTGTCTACGAGCACTCCCAAATCCTTTTCCATTATAGATTCTCCCAAATTAATTCCATTTAATTTATAGATTGCGTTCTTGTTTTTGATCCCTGAATGCATAACCTTACATTTATCTGTGTTAAACCTCATATTCCATTTAGCCGCCCAATCCTCCAGTTTATTTAAGTCTCTCTGTAGAGAAGCTACATCTTGCTCTGATTTTATTACCTTACAGAGTTTAGTGTCATCTGCAAAAATAGAAACTTTACTCTCTAAACCATCACCAAGGTCATTAATAAATATATTAAAAAGGAGTGGTCCCAGCACGGAACCTTGAGGAACTCCACTTAAGACCTTTGACCAATTAGAAAATGTTCCATTTATCACAACTCTCTGTTCCCTATTCTCTAACCAGTTTTCGATCCAAGTACAAATTTTGATTTCTAGACCCAGTTCCCTTATTTTGTAAACCAACCTCTTGTGTGGCACTGTATCAAAGGCCTTTGCAAAATCTAAGTAGACCACATCTACTGTCCTGCCCTGGTCTAAGTTCCCACTAACTTCCTCGTAGAAACTAATTAGATTAGTTTGACATGACCTATCCCTCACAAATCCATGTTGATTCCCACTAATAATTTTATTGCGTACCAAGTAATCCTGAATACTGTCCCTTAAAATACCTTCCAGTAGTTTCCCCACTATTGATGTCAGGCTTACAGGTCTATAATTCTCTGGTTGTGATCTCGTCCCCTTTTTAAACAACGGCACCACATCTGCTATTCGCCAATCCCTTGGTACTGAGCCTGATGAGATTGAATCTCTGAAAATTAAGAATAGCGGTCTAGCTATTTCCGAGTTTAATTCCATAAGGACCCTTGGGTGTATGCCATCTGGACCTGGAGCTTTATTTATCTTAATATTCTTCAGTCGCCTTTGGACTTCTTCCTCTGACAACCAAGTATTAATTAATGGCATGGTTTCATTTCCATTTTTATGTATTACTCCTGCCATTTGTTCCTCTCTGGTAAATACTGAAGAAAAGAACGTGTTTAATATCTCTGCTTTTTCCTTAGTATCATTTATCAATTCACCCATCTCACTTCTTAGTGGTCCTATATTATCTTTTTTAATCCTTTTGCCATTTATATACTTAAAAAACTTTTTGGGGTTTGTCTTACTTTCTTTTGCAACGTGCCTTTCATTTTCTAATTTAGCCAATCTAATTTCCTTTTTGCATGTTTTATTACATTCCTTGTACCTATGGAAGGACTCCTCTGACCCTTCAGACTTAAACAATTTAAATGCACGCTTCTTCCTTTGCATTTCTTCCCTTACCTTTTTATTTAGCCACATTGGTTTAGACTTAATTCTTTTACATTTATTTCCTATAGGAATGAACTTATACGTGTATGTTTCCAACAACATTTTAAAGACAGCCCACATTTCTTCCGTATTTTTTCCTTCAAAGGCTTTGTCCCAGTCTATGCTCTTTATAGACTCCTTTAGCATATTAAAATTTGCCTTTTTAAAGTTTAAAGTCCTAGTTGATCCCTTATACTGTTGTTTCTGGAAACTAATTTCAAATGAGACCATATTATGATCACTGTTTCCCAAGTGCTCCTTTACTTGAATATTTGATATTACGTCTACATTGTTTGTTATTACTAGGTCCAGTATAGTCCGGTTCCTAGTTGGTTCCTCAACTAATTGGGACATGTAATGGTCTTTTAGCGTGCTCAGAAACCTATTTCCCCTAGCTGTACCGCAGGTCTCAGTACTCCAATCAATGTCCGGATAATTAAAATCCCCCATAATTAAAATTTGACCTAGTTGTGTAGCCTTTTCAATTTGCTGTAGAAGTTGGGCTTCCTCAATCGTACTAATATCTGGCGGTTTATAGCATATCCCTATCAGAAACTTCTCTGAACTTTTTCCTCCGCTGGATATCTCCACCCACAATGCCTCTATATTATCACCAATATTCTCGTATATAACTTCCTGAATACTTGGTTTTAATTCTGGCTTAATATAAAGACATACTCCTCCTCCCCTTTTATTTACCCTATCCCTCCTGAAGAGAGAATAGCCTTCCAAGTTGACTGCCCAGTCATGTGTATCATCCCACCAGGTCTCAGTAATACCTATAATATCATACTGCTCATTCATTGCTACTAGTTCTAACTCCCCCATTTTACCTGTCAGGCTTCTTGCATTTGCAAGCATACACTTAAGTCTATTGCCTCCCTTAGGTATTTCTTTTAGCTTTAAAAAGGGCCGCTCCTTATCGGCTATGCTTCCCTTTCCCCCCTCTCCACCCCCTTGACTCTTGTTAAATTCCTCCTTACTACTCTCAATGTCTATCCCATAAATACTTGCTTGCCCCTCCCCCCCGGAGCCTAGTTTAAAATCTCCTCCAACCTTCTAACCATCCTCTCCCCTAGCACTGCAGCCCCCTCCTCATTCAGGTGCAATCCATCACGACAATAAAGATGGCAACTGACCGAGAAATCAGCCCAGTGCTCTAAGAATCCAAAACCCTCCTTCCTACACCAATCTTTTAGCCACGCATTAACCTCCCTAATCTCCCGCTGCCTCCCTGGACTAGCGCGTGGCACAGGTAGTATTTCCGAAAATACTACCTTGGATGTCCTTGCCTTAAGTTTGCGACCTATGTCCCTGAAATCATTCTTTAGGACACCCCTTCTTCCTCTAACTCGGTCATTGGTGCCAACATGCACCAAAACCGCTGGGTCATTCCCAGCCCCTCCCAACAATCTGTCCACCCGATCCGCAATATGCCGAGCCCGAGCACCCGGGAGACAACACACTGTTCGGCATGCACGGTCCCGGTAACAGATTGCCCTATCTACCTTCCTAATAATTGAATCCCCTACCACCACAATCTGCCTGGGTCCCTGAGTAACTTTGGTCCCCTCTATGCTGGAGAGACCATTCCCCTGGTTGCTAGAGGAAGCAGTGTCATCCAACTCTACCAATTCTGAACTGCCTTCCACAGTATCTTCATCCAATCTGGCAAATCTGCTGGGATTGCCTAGCTCAGAACTGGCCTGCCTCTTCCTCCCTCTGCTACCCCTAGTAACTGTTACCCAGCTGCCTACCTGTGCATCCTCCTCTGTCTCTGCTCCACCCTGCTCAGATAACGCATCAACGGTGAGCTGTAAACTCTGCTCCAGGTTGGCAATGTCTCTCAATGTTGCAATGGTCTGCTTTAGATCAGTTACCTGGGCTTCCAAAGAGACCAATTGCTCACATTTCTCACAGAGGTATAAACCTTGGAACACTTGCTCCAAGTGTGCATACATATGACAAGATATGCATTGAGTGAGATCATCAAGCCTGCTACTACTCATCTTATTATGGCTAACCTAACTTCTTATAGCCTACAGTGAACTTTAGTACTAGCCTTTCCTAGCCACTTACCAGATTAAACCCCTTCCTGGATTCAACTCCTTAATGGAACCAACTCCACACTTTAAACAAAAACAGCACTTGAAATCAAAAAAGCAGTGAAATCACAAGCTCCTAGTAAGGTAAGGTTGCTATTCATTGTCTTTAAAGTGAAGCCAGGGGGATTATGGGTAGGGATCAGGTTGCCATGTGCCTGAGTAGGAAAACTAATTAGTGTCCATTGTTCTCACCAGGCTAGTCCAGACAGGCCATCTAACAGGGGAGGTTCTCTGAAAGGACAGCTCATCTTCACTCCCCTGTCCAACCCATCCCCCCCCCCCCCCCCCCCCCCAAGTCCAGCACTGACCAGTGGTTAAGTAGAATAGACGCAGGAGTTTGCCCAGGGAGGGGAAAGACTGTGGAAATTAGAACTGTGATATATAAGGAACAACTCCAGGGGGGAGGGTGTTCATGCTTGCATTTCATTAAGGAAGGTGCAAGATGGAGTTTTGAATTGTCGTTTTCTAACTCGAGTCTATATATGCAGCTGAGAGGGATCCATGGGTCATGAAGTCTGGACAGCAGGTGACTATATCTCCTTAAGTTATTGGGGTAAGGGACAGATGATGTGGTAAATCTGCCTGGCATTTATTTATAAGCTCAATGAAATCGCTTGCTACCTCCTGTTAAATAGAGCTTGCACTAACCAGCTGTATCAACTATGCAATTAAACCACACCCACTAGCTCTAACAGAGAGAAGGAAAAAAAAAAAAAAAAAACACTTAATAAACACACAGAAAAACAAATCCCGTTCAATAAACACACAGAATAATTCCCCAAACTATATCACTCTCTCAGCACAGCACAGCAATCCCTAATGGAACCAACTCCACACTTTAAACAAAAACAGCACTTGAAATCAAAAAAGCAGTGAAATCACAAGCTCAATGAAATCGCTTGCTACCTCCTGTTAAATAGAGCTTGCACTAACCAGCTGTATCAACTATGCAATTAAACCACACCCACTAGCTCTAACAGAGAGAAGGAAAAAAAAAACAAAAAACACTTAATAAACACACAGAAAAACAAATCCCGTTCAATAAACACACAGAATAATTCCCCAAACTATATCACTCTCTCAGCACAGCACAGCAATCCCTAATGGAACCAACTCCACACTTTAAACAAAAACAGCACTTGAAATCAAAAAAGCAGTGAAATCACAAGCTCAATGAAATCGCTTGCTACCTCCTGTTAAATAGAGCTTGCACTAACCAGCTGTATCAACTATGCAATTAAACCACACCCACTAGCTCTAACAGAGAGAAGGGAAAAAAAACAAAAAACACTTAATAAACACACAGAAAAACGAATCCCGTTCAATAAACACACAGAATAATTCCCCAAACTATATCACTCTCTCAGCACAGCACAGCAATCCTTAATGGAACCAACTCCACACTTTAAACAAAAACAGCACTTGAAATCAAAAAAGCAGTGAAATCACAAGCTCAATGAAATCGCTTGCTACCTCCTGTTAAATAGAGCTTGCACTAACCAGCTGTATCAACTATGCAATTAAACCACACCCACTAGCTCTAACAGAGAGAAGGAAAAAAAAAAAAAAAAACACTTAATAAACACACAGAAAAACAAATCCCGTTCAATAAACACACAGAATAATTCCCCAAACTATATCACTCTCTCAGCACAGCACAGCAATCCCTAATGGAACCAACTCCACACTTTAAACAAAAACAGCACTTGAAATCAAAAAAGCAGTGAAATCACAAGCTCCTAGTAAGGTAAGGTTGCTATTCATTGTCTTTAAAGTGAAGCCAGGGGGATTATGGGTAGGGATCAGGTTGCCATGTGCCTGAGTAGGAAAACTAATTAGTGTCCATTGTTCTCACCAGGCTAGTCCAGACAGGCCATCTAACAGGGGAGGTTCTCTGAAAGGACAGCTCATCTTCACTCCCCTGTCCAACCCATCCCCCCCCCCCCCCCCCCCCAAGTCCAGCACTGACCAGTGGTTAAGTAGAATAGACGCAGGAGTTTGCCCAGGGAGGGGAAAGACTGTGGAAATTAGAACTGTGATATATAAGGAACAACTCCAGGGGGGAGGGTGTTCATGCTTGCATTTCATTAAGGAAGGTGCAAGATGGAGTTTTGAATTGTCGTTTTCTAACTCGAGTCTATATATGCAGCTGAGAGGGATCCATGGGTCATGAAGTCTGGACAGCAGGTGACTATATCTCCTTAAGTTATTGGGGTAAGGGACAGATGATGTGGTAAATCTGCCTGGCATTTATTTACTGTGTGTACATAATATTCTAGTGTGATTTGTATGACAATAAATATACTGTTGTATTTTTATAACTGCATTTTGCCTGAGTGACCATACGAATCCTAGAAGGTACTGGGTAGCACTGGGCCAGATAAACCCGGTATCTTCACACAATGACATCCCTTCGTTTTTCAAACAGGTTGTGAACGGTATGCCTCTTAGTGTAGCCGGTTATACAAAAATGTAGGATACCACTTTCTATTTGCAACATGATGATGGGGATATTTGTGTAGCTGACGACGGCGCTAATAAGGATGTTGATGAGGATGATGATGAGGTTGATGTTGTTTGTGTAAGTCCTGCACCAGTGGAAGCAGTTCTTGCCAGTGAAAACAAGAAGGCCATTGTCATACCTGGGCATAAGACCAAAAAATCCACCTCTTATGTGTGGAATTATTTTTACCCAATCCTGACAACAGTTGTCTAGCCATTTGTAGCGCTTGTAAAGCCACACAGACAATACCTTCCTCATCAATATCCTCAATAGTGATCGGAGTTAGTCCTGCATCCAAGTTGCTAATGCTAGATGACTTCTCCCCTATCCGGGATTACTCTGAAGAATTCTTGAACATTAGTCCCACTGTCACTCCCCGGACTGTTAGTTCCTCTGGCTCAAGACCTAGGTCTCTCTCTGTCTTGCCGGCGCCTGTCTTGCGCCGCGGCCGTCCGCCATCTTGACCAGGGGTCTGCGCATGTGCAGACCTACAGACTGTTAAAACCTTGTTTCTCTCCTCATTGGATGATTAATTACTTCTCACTATTTAAGACACCTGTGGTCCTTCTACCTTTGCCTGTTCTTGGTCCTCATTCTGCTGAGGTACCAAGGAGTTCCCTGTTCCCGTTTGTGGTACCTGTTTGCTGTGGACGCTACCTGCACCTGGACAAGTCTTCATTCCACATCAGTGGTAATACCTGTCAGCCGCAGACCGCTCCACGCTATCTTGTATTCTATCTGAACCTGGACAAGTCTCCATTCCACATCAGTGGTAATACCTGTCAGCCGCAGACCGCTCCACGCTACCTTGTACTCTACCTGCTCCTGGACAAGTCTCCATTCCACATCAGTGGTAATACCTGTCAGCCGCAGATCGCTCCATGCTACCTCGTATCTTATCTGCTGCTGGACAAGTCTCCATTCCACATCAGTGGTAATACCTGTCATCCGCAGACCGCTCCACGCTACCTTGTATTCTACCTGCTCCTGGACAAGTCTTCACTCCACGTCAGTGGTAATACCTGCCAGCCGCAGACCGCTTCACTCTACTTCGTATCTTACCTGCATCTGGACAAGTCTTCACTCCATGTCAGTGGTAATACCTGCCAGCCGCAGACCACTCCATGCTACCTTGTATCTTACCTGCTCCTGGACAAGTCTTCACTCCACGTCAGTGGTAATACCTGCCAGCCGCAGACCGCTCCATGCTACCTCGTATCTTACCTGCTCTATACGCTTTATTCAAGGATTTTCCTCCATTGTCTCTCCGATAGTTGCTCTTACCCGCAAGGGTGCTAATACCAAGCAATGGCCTCCTGAGGCTCTCCAAGCATTTTAGTTCCTCAAGAAGGCGTTCTCTACTGCTCCTATTCTTCAACAACCTGATGTAACTCTCCCATTCTTCCTCGAAGTTGATGCCTCTAATGTTGGACTAGGGGCCATTTTGTCTCAGAAGTCGGTACTAAGGAAATTCCATCCTTGTGCTTTTTATTCTCGAAGTCTGTTACCTGCAGAGAAAAATTATACTATCGGGGATAAGGCGCTATTGGCTATTAAAGTAGCCTTAGAGGAATGGAGGTACCTGTTGGAGGGTGCTCGTCATCCGTTAACTATATTTACCAACCACAAGAATCTTCTCTACCTTCAGTCAGCTCAATGTATGAACCCCCGACAAGCAAGATGGTCACTATTTTTCTCTCGCTTTGATTTGATTATTACCTTCAAACCAGCTTATACGAATAAAAAAGCGGATGCATTATCTCGGGCGGTTGCTCCTTCTTCTGACCTTGAAGATTATATGGATCGTCCTATACTTGATCCTAAATGTTTGAGTCTAGCTGCTTCTTCTACCAACGTTCTACCTTTTGGGAAAACCTTTGTGCCACCACTTCTTCGCAAAAAAGATCCTTTCATGGTATCATTCCTCTCGTTTTGCCAGCCATTTGGGAGTACGGAAAACATTGGAGATTCTCTCTCGAAGTTATTGGTGGCCCTCTATTAGAAGAGATGTGAAGGAATTTGTGGCTGCTTGTGATGTTTGTTCTCAATTCAAGTCTTCCCGTAGAGCATCGGCGAGGCTACTTCGACCACTACCCATTCCTTCTAAACCATGGACCCATATAAGTATGGATTTCGTCACTGACCTTCCTCCCAGCAAGAAATGTAATACCATTTGGGTGATCGTTGATAGGTTCTCTAAAATGGCTCATTTTTTCCCTTTGATAGGCTTGCCTTCTTCTTCGACATTGGCTGACCATTTTATCAAGGAAATATTTCGAATCCATGGATGTCCGTCTGAAATAGTTTCGGATAGGGGAGTACAGTTCGTCTCCAGATTTTGGCTAGCCCTTTGTAAAATCTTGGGTATCCGGTTGTCATTGTCATCCTCATACCATCCTCAATCAAATGGACAGACCGAGAGAGTCAACCAAGATCTAGAGACTTTTGTGAGAATTTTTTCTTCAGCCAATCAGGACAATTGGGTAGACTTACTCCCATGGGCTGAATTTGCCCATAATAACATGTATCATGAATCATCTTCCAAAACACCATTCTTTGTGGTCACCATCCGTCTCTCCCAGAATTTCCTTCCCTCCCTCCCACCCAAGTTCCTGCTGTTAGTGTATTATGTCGAAGATTTAATTCCATTTGGACTCAGGTTAAATCCTCTTTGAAGAAGGGATCCTCGAGATATAAATTCTTTGCTGATAAAAAGAGGCAAGCAATTCCGGCACTTAAAGTTGGAGATCGTGTATGGCTTTCTACCAGGAATATTCGCCTGAAGGTTCCTTCCATGAAGTTTGCTCCACGTTTTATTGGTCCATATAAAATCACTCGGGTGATAAATCCTGTCTGTTTCAAACTGTTATTGCCCAAGAACCTTCGTATCTCCAACTCTTTCCACGCTTCATTACTCAAGCCTCTCATCATCAACCGATTTTCAGTTCCTTCTTCTACACCTCGTCCAATCCAACTTCAACAGGAGGAGGAGTTCGAGATTACTCATATCCTTGATTCAAAATTTTCCAGAGGAGTTCTTTGTTTTCTGGTTCATTGGAAAGGCTTTGGCCCGGAGGAGCGCTCTTGGATCCGTGCGGATGATCTCAATGATCCAGCACTTCTGAAAAAGTTTTATACCAAATATCCGGGCAAACCCGGTTCCCAGTGTTCTGTGCCCACCTTTAAAAGGGGGGTTACTGTCACTCACTGGACTGTAAGTTCCTCTGGCTCAAGACCTAGGTCTCTCTCTGTCTTGCCGGTGCCTGTCTTGCGCCGCGGCCGTCCGCCATCTTGATCAGGGGTCTGCGCATGTGCAGACCTACAGACTGTTAAAACCTTGTTTCTCTCCTCATTGGATGATTAATTACTTCTCACTATTTAAGACACCTGTGGTCCTTCTACCTTTGCCTGTTCTTGGTCCTCATTCTGCTGAGGTACCAAGGAGTTCCCTGTTTCTGTTTGTGGTACCTGTTTGCCGTGGACGCTACCTGCACCTGGACAAGTCTTCATTCCACATCAGTGGTAATACCTGTCAGCCGCAGACCGCTCCATGCTACCTCGTATCTTATCTGCACCTGGACAAGTCTCCATTCCACATCAGTGGTAATACCTGTCAGCCGCAGACCGCTCCCACTACCTTGTATTCTATCTGCACCTGGACAAGTCTCCATTCCACATCAGTGGTAATACCTGTCAGCCGCAGACCGCTCCAGGCTACCTTGTATTCTACCTGCTCCTGGGCAAGTCTCCATTCCACATCAGTGGTAATACCTGTCATCTGCAGACCGCTCCACGCTACCTTGTATTCTACCTGCTCCTGACAAGTCTTCACTCCACGTCAGTGGTAATACCTGCCAGCCACAGACCGCTTCACTCTACTTCGTATCTTACCTGCATCTGGACAAGTCTTCACTCCACGTCAGTGGTAATATCTGCCAGCCGCAGACCGTTCCATGCTACCTTGTATCTTACCTGCTCCTGGACAAGTCTTCACTCCACATCAGTTGTAATACCTGCCAGCCGCAGACCGCTCCATGCTACCTTGTATCTTACCCGCTCCTGGACAAGTCTTCACTCCACGTCAGTGGTAATACCTGTCAGCCGCAGCCTACTCTAAAGCTACATTGTATGTTACCTATTATCGGGACTGAGTTTTACTGTGCACCTGTAGCGAAAGCTGCGAGTCGCTGACTCTTCCACTGCACTGTGTTATTGGCTGTCCGTATAGACTTTCCTTCAAGTGTCAAGTATCAGCCTGTTTTAAGTTACCTGCGTGCTAGTCACCTTGGCACTCTCTCTTCTCATTATTACTGGCCATCATACTTGCCGAGTTATCATTGTTTCTACTATTCAGAGACTATATATATCTTCTGGCATTTCCTCTTTTACTCAGCTTGAGCAGATCCGTGTACTCATTGTGTATAGCTGTATCCGCATATTCACCATACTCCCCAGAAGGCCGTGACCTGCACAGTGGAAGCCGCTAAAGCCCATACTTCCTTGTGAGAGTTCCTGGAGAAGACCAGCCACTGTGTAAGACTCCGCGCCTCTGGTGGGTAAAGTTACGTTGGGTAAATTCTGTGCTGCATATTAATCCGAAAGTAGACCAAGAAGAAGACTACTAGTAGTTTACAACAATTGACTGTTATATAATCCTTTGCAAGAGGAAGCAAGTATGAAAGTTGTCATGCAGTTGCAAAGCGGATCACAGATGCCATGGCGACTATGCTAGTATTAGATCTGCGTCCAATATAAACAATTAATGCAGCTGGTTTTCGATCGTTAATTGGGGTCCTGTGTCTCCGTTACCAAATTCTATCACACCATTTTACTTGAAAAACAATTCCTCGCCTCTACCAGAAGGTTCCATAAAATGTAATTATTGGGCTACAAAATGCCATTCTACCCACTGTACACTTAACCACAGATATGTGAACAAGCAGAACTGGGCAAACTAAAGATTATGTGACTGTGACAGCCCACTGGGTTGGTGAATTGCCTTCAGCAGCAGGAACAGCAGCAGCATGTACCCAACAATGCCAGATTATTCCGAAGCAGACTACTTTGTGTATCAGCAGCTTCACTAAGAGGCATACACATGACAACCTGTTTGAAAAACTAAGGGATGTCATTGCAACATGGCTTATCCCGTGTGGACTATCCTGAGGATATGTCATTTATGATAATGCCACCAATATTGTGAGAGCATTACAGCTGGGTAAAATCCATCACATTCCCTGTTTTGCTCACACAATCTACTTGGTGGTACAGAGCTTTTTGGAAAAAAGACAGGAATGTGCAGGAGGTGCTGTCTGTGGCCCGAAAAAGTTTTGGGACATTTTCGTCATTCTGCAACAGCATGTAAGAAATTACAGCAGCTGCAAGAACAATTTATTTTGCCCTGCCACCAACTGAAGCAAGAGGTGGTAACAAGGTGGAATTCCACACTTTATATGCTTGTGAGGATGGAGGAACAGCGACAAGCTGTCCACGCTTACTCTACATGCCATAGCATTGGGAAAGTAGGGGAATGTATTTTAGTCCAGCTCTGTGGAGAATACTTTCCGTGTTGTGCAAGATGCTGAAACGATTCAAAGTAGTCAGCTGTGAACTGAGTTCAGACACTGCTAGCTTGAGCAAAGTGATTCCCTTAATTAGACTTTTGGAAAAGCACATTGCAAAACTGCAGGAGGAGATTAAACAAAAAAAATTACGCTAAGTATGTTGGACTTGTAGATGAAGTACTTTAGTCACTTCGCTAGAATCTAAGAGCTATCAACTTCTGGAAAATGTATCACTTCATTTTGGTGACTATTCTTGATCCTAGGTTTAAGAGCTATGTCTTCTCTTTATTTCCCACTGTCCCAGATCACAAGAGATGCAATAAGCTCCTGGTGAGCAAGTTGACAGCTGAAGTGGTACCAGACACAATTGTGTCCCCCCCCCCCCCCCCCCTTCAGTTTCTCAGGCTACTGCTGCTAGGAAAAAAAACTAAGCTTTTCTCAGAGACCCAAGGATGATACAGATGATTCAGCAAAACATTTTGACATTTGGTCTGGTCTGAAAGAATTGGCCAAAAATTGTGACCGCTCTGTCGTAAAATAAACTACAAATTCCACGAGGAAGGTCTTTACTGGCATTTAGATCAAAGTACAGAGACTTCTGTAATGGTGGATTCCAGCGGGGATTAATTAGTATTGTATGAGGATGATGTACACACTGATGAGGGTGAGGATGATGACAGTGTAGATTGCAGGTGCTGGTATCTAGCTGAGAGAAGGAAGCTAGCTGATGCTGGAATGCTTATTAATATTTGGGTAAAATGACAGTTTTATGTTTTTCTACAGTAAAATTTCACCTTTTTTAAAGATGTGTTTTTTTCTTTAAAAAAGTAAAAGCTTTTTTCTTTTTACATTTTTGTTTTTGACATTTATGTTACAGAGATTTCTGTAATGGTGGTTTCCTGCGGGGATGAATTAATAGTGTGTTAGGATGATGTACACACTGATGAGGGTGAGGATGAGGCTGAAGATGATGACAACTACATCTTGTTACTGTAGAGTTCATTGACAGCGCAGTTACCTTAGCTACTTTAAGCCCATTATTAGATTGTTTTGTGGGGGACCCAAACAAACCAAGCACTTCAGCCACAAAAGTGGCACTGCTTGTTGCTGAAATTCTTGGTTTGTTAAAGTGTGCATGTCTTTTTTAAGATCCATTATAAGGGTGGGTGGGAGGGTCCAAAGGACAATTCCATCTTGCACCACTTTTCCTTTCAGTTACCGCTATGTGCCAATGTTACCTCCACGTGCTATAAGTGCTAAAATTTGCTTTCAATCATCCTTTCAATTGCTTCTCTCTTCTACATGTGACCACATACTTTGTTTTTCACTGGGTTCACCATCTTCAACTGTGTTATAGGAGAGCTCTAGGTCACAGCAAACTGCTCGTCTTTATCATCCAAATTTCGTCTGACATACCCATTTGTTTTCTCAGGTCTCTTAGCTGTTCTTCAAACTGGACATATTTATCATCCTGCCTCAGGGCCTCCTCTGTATTAATCTTCTGAAGCGCAGTGTATCTCTCATGTACAAGCTCTCTTAAATCCGGGATCTCATCCGGTGGGTCACGTTTTAATTTAAGTACAGTCTCCTCAACTACATCTATATATTGGTTTAAATCTCTGTTCAATGCAGCTTATTCCAACATAACGTAATCCATGCTGCCCACATGTTCCATGTCACAATCTGTCTGAAGCAGATCTAATGCCACTCCAGTTGTAATATCAATTCTTGTGTCTACATAAGTTTGGCAGTTCTTCAGGGATGAGAGGGAGATATCCAGATA
Organism: Mixophyes fleayi; assembly: GCF_038048845.1. NCBI lineage: Eukaryota > Metazoa > Chordata > Amphibia > Anura > Limnodynastidae > Mixophyes > Mixophyes fleayi. The sequence continues at coordinate 137,224,259 of NC_134404.1, read as the reverse complement.
GGAGAAGGAGATTATAGATGCAGCATGAGCAGACATGGTTTAATAATGTAGAGTTTATTGACAGCACTGTTGAGTTTAAGACAGCTAATCTATTGATAGCTTAGCACTTCAGTCACAAAAGTGGCACTCCTTGTCGCTGGAGTGCTTGCTTTGTTAAACTGCACAAGTACTTTTCAATATCTTACATAAGAGTGGGTGGGAGGGTCCAAGGACAATTCCATCCTGTACCACTTTTCTTTTCTGCCACTGCTGTGTGACAATGTTTCCTAGATGTACTATGAACTGCCGTGTGATTGTGTCGTTGCGCTGTCACTTAGCATTCAGCCAGCTTGCCGCATTCTTTTTCCGGAAGTGTATGAAAATAATATTGTGACCTGTGAGGTGGTCAAAATTGACTGCAAATGGCTTAAAATTAGTGTTATTGAGGTTAATAATAATGTAGGAACAAATAAAGAGTAAAATTATGTGATTTTAGCATATTTTAGCTATTTTTCTAAAAAATACACATCCAAAACCAAAACCAAAACACGCGAGGGCGGTTTTGCCAAAATCAAAATCAAAAGCAAAACACGAACTTAATCCAGATGCAAAACCAAACCCAAAACACAGGGGTCAGTGAACATCTCTAGTTTTCAAGTTGTGACATTGAGTGGCTAAATTGTGTTTGTTTCCTGTGACATCAATCTACCCATCAGAACCTGGGCATACTCCATATTGCCTACATTGTAAAAAGGTTAATGGGTCAGGAGATACACTTCAATTATATTATAAGACACTATAATAACATAAAGATAAGCCTAATAAAGTATCGGTGGGAAGGAGCATGCACTGGAAGATATGGACTGTTGTATTCATATAGAGGATACTATAAGTAATTACAGTTAAAGCTAGGGATGTGCACCGGCCACTTTTCGTGTTTTGGGTTCTGATTACCTTCAGGTTTTGGGTTCTAATGGGTTTTGCCAAAACACCCCTCGCAAGGTTTTGGGTTTTGGATTTTGGGTTCTGATTTTTTTTTAAAAAAGCATAAAAACTGCTAAAATCCAGATTTATTTATTTATTTTTCACTCCTAAGCTATTATTAACCTCAATAACATTAATTTCCACTCATTTCCAGTCTATTCTGAACACCTCACACCTCACAATATTGTTTTTAGGCCAAAAGGTTGCACCGAGGTAGCTGGATGACTAAGCTAAGCGACACAAGTGGGGGGCACAAACACGTGGCCCATCTAGGAGTGGCACTGTAATGGCAGACAGGATGGCAGTTTGAAAAGCTAGGCCCCAAAGAGCACATAATGTCCAAAAAAAGAGGTGCAAGATGGAATTGTCCTTGGGGCCTCCCACCCACCCTTATGTTGGTGAAATAGGACATGCGCACTTTAACAAACCAATCATTTCAGCAACAGGGCCTACAAAACTGTGGCTGAAATGATTGGTTTGTTTGGACCCCCACAAAACGAGCTGGCAAAGAAAAAAAAGAGGTGCAAGATGGAATTGTCCTTGGGCCTTCCCACTCACCCTTATGTTGGTGAAATAGGACATGCGCACTTTAACAAACCAATCATTTCAGCGACAGGGCCTACAAAACTGTAGCTGAAATGATTGGTTTGTTTGGACCCCCACAAAACGAGCTGGCAAAGAAAAAAAAGAGGTGCAAGATGGAATTGTCCTTGGGCCTTCCCACCCACCCTTATGTTGGTGAAATAGGACATGCGCACTTTAACAAACCAATCATTTCAGCGACAGGGCCTACAAAACTGTAGCTGAAATGATTGGTTTGTTTGGACCCCCACAAAACGAGCTGGCAAAGAATTCAATTCGTCCCCACTGGACTCCACAATCACAGGTCCCTCTGTAGTCTCTGGAGGACATTGCTGGTCTTCATTGAAGAATTGATAATTCATTTTGATGAACCTCATCTTCTCTACATTTTGCGGAAGCAACCTCCTTCGCCGCTCACTGACCAGGTTCCCCGCTGCACTAAAAACTCTTTCGGAGTACGCACTGGAGGGGGGACAACTCAGGTAAAATAGAGCCAGTTTGTACAGGGGCTTCCAAACTGCCTTTTTTCCTGCCAGTACAAGTAAGGACTGTCTGACATGTCTACTTGGATGCTGTCAGCAAAGTAATCCTCCACCATTTTTTCAATGGTGACAGCATCCAATGCAGCAACAGTAGACATGTCAGCAATCGTTGGCAGGTCCTTCAGTCCGGACCAGATGTTCTCTGCATCCCCGCCAGCGGGTCGTTTAGGAAATCTCAGCTGTTTTCTCGCAGCCACAGGTGTGGAAGAAAATGAAGGAGGAGCTGTTGCCATGTCACGGTCCTCTTCAGATGACAATCTCCTGATCAGCAGGTCTTTGCACCGCTGTAGACTTGTGTCCGCCGGAAGCAGAGACACAACATACGCTTTAAACCGAGGATCGAGCACGGTGGCCAGAATGTATTCCTCTGACTTTAAAAGACTGACCACCCTCGGATCCTGGCAAAGCGTACCAAAGGCTTCATCCAGAAGAGCTACATGCTTTGTGGAATCGCAATGCTTTACCAGCTCCTCCCTCACTTTCTCCAGCTGCTTCTGCAACAGCCTGATCAGGGGAATCACCTGACTCAAGCTGGCAGTGTCGGAACTGACTTCTCGTGTGGCAAGTTCAAACGGCTGGAGAACCTTGCACAACACGGAAATCAGTCTCGACTGCGCTTGACTCAGGCGCATCCCCACTCCTTTGCCTATGTCGTAGGTGGCTGTGTAGGCTTGAATGGCCTTTTGCTGCTCCTCCATCCTCTGCAGCATATAGACGGTGGAGTTCCAGCGCGTCACAACCTCTTGTTTGAGGTGATGGCAGGGCAGGTTCAGGCTTTTTTGATGGTGCTCCAGTCTTTGGTAGGCAGTGGCAGAATGGTGAAATTGTCCCGCAATTTTGCAGGCCACCGCAAGCATATCCTGCACACCCCTGTCACTTTTCAGATAATGCTGCACCACCAAATTTTTTTTGTGGGCAAAACATGGCACGTGCTGGCAATTGCCCATATGTAATGCCCGCACAATGCTACTGGCGTTGTCACACAACCACAAATCCCCAGGAGAGTGTAAGTGGAGTAAGCCACTGCGAGATGATTTCCCTCAGTTTCTCTAAGAGGTTGTCAGCGCTGTGCCTCTTACTGAAACCGGTGATACACAACGTTGCCTGCCTTGGAACGAGCAGGCGTTTCAGAGATGCTGCTACTGATGCAGCTGCTGCTGTTGCTGCGGAAGGCGATGCATCTACCCAGTGGGCTGTCACAGTCATATAGTCCTTAGTTTTCCCTGAACCACTTGTCCACATGTCCGTGGTTAAGTGGACAGTGGGTACAACCGCATTTTTCAGAGCACTGAGGACACTTTTTCGTACTTCTCTGTACATCCCGGGTATCGCCTGCCTAGTGAAGTGGAATCTAGACGGGATTTGGTACCGGGGACACAATACCTCCATCAACCGTCTAAATCCCACTCCCCTGACGGCGGACACCGGACGCACGTCTAACACCAACATAGCTGTCAAGGCTGCAGTTATCCGCTTTGCCATAAGATGACTGTTGTCGTACTTCATGCTCCTGGCAAACGACTGTTGTACGATTAATTGCTTAGTGAAAGACGTAGCAGTCTTACGACTTCCCCTCTGGGAAGATGACCGACTCCCAGCAGAAACAGCAGCAGCGGCAGTAGTAGGCGTACCGCTGCAGGATCCTCCGGAAGAATCCCGGATTGAAGAGGACTCAGTCATGCCGGTGACATGGCCTGCAGGACTATCTCCCATCCAGATCGAGGAGGAAATTGACAAAGAGGGTGTTGCTGGTGTGGATACAACGGCACCAAGGGATTTAGGTGTCCCTGGACTGCTGACGGTCCTAGCCACAGTTCCTGAACTAAACACAGATTTATGAAGGTTCTTCAGGTGACGTATAAGGGAGGATGTCCCTAGGTGGCCAAGATCCATACCCCTGCTTATTGCAGCTTTACATAAGGTACATATGGCAATACATTTGTTGTACGGATTGGGATAGAAATAATTCCAGACCGAAGAGGTGGATTTATTGGTCTTCTGGCCAGGCATGACAATGGGCGTTTTTTTATCCCATGGACAACAACTGTTTCGCCCCCTGGTGCCTCATTTAAGAAAACCACATCAGCATCCTCCTCGTCAAGTCCCTCCTCAGCGCCAGCTACATCAATATCCTCCTCCTGGTGTAGAACATTGACACCTACATTATCTAAATCTGTAACTGCACTGTGGGTGATCCTTCCAGCATATGCAGAGGGCGTGGTGGAAGGAGCCACCTCTTCCCGTACAGTGATGGGAAGGTCAGGCTTTACAACCACCAACACCCTTGGACTCGCCTTGGGGATTTGTGATGCCATTTCTTTAGAAGGCAGAGTTGTTTTCTGTGTTGTTGATGACAGCTTAACTCTCTTAAATTTTTTATAGGGGGGGGGAGGAGGAGGGCTTTGATCGTTGTGTGGAGCTGAACCACTAGTCATGAACACGGGCCAGGGCCTAAGCCACTCCTTGCCACTCCGGGTCGTAAATGGCATATTGGCTATTTTACGTTTCTCCTCAGATGATTTTAATTTCTTTTTTTTCATCATTTTAGTGACCTTTGGCTTTTTGGATTTTACATGCCCTCTACTATGACATTGGGCATCGCCCTTGGCAAACGACGTTGATGGCATTTCATCGTCTATGTCATGACTAGTAGCAGCAGCTTCAGCATTAGGAGGAAGTGGTTCTTGATTTTTCCCTACTTTATCTTCCAAATTTTTGTGCTCCATTATATGCAGCACAAGAGAGCGTACCCCTAAACCACACACACCCGGCAAAGGACAGTACCACTGGACTGGAGTTATATAGCAGTACCAATGGACTTATACTGCAGGATCAGTGAACTTTGTTATATAGCAGTACCAATGGACCTATACTGCAGGAGCAGTGAACTTTGTTATATAGCAGTACCAATGGACTTATACTGCAGGATCAGTGAACTTTGTTATATAGCAGTACCACTGGACTTATACTGCAGGATCAGTGAACTTTGTTATATAGCAGTACCAATGGACTTATACTGCAGGATCAGTGAACTTTGTTATATAGCAGTACCACTGGACTTATTGGAGGAAACTGAGTAACAAGAATCGCTGGGGTTATGTGAAATACCCTACCTAGTAAAAACTGGGGAGCGATTCTTGATTGAAATAAGAGGCAATGAGCATAGGTGAAACAAAACGCTAACGCTTCTTGGCTTTTTCAAGGCAAAAGTCTGAAAGCTGTTTTCAATCCAAGCTCCAATGCCCGAGTGAAGATGGCGGCGGGCAGCGGGGACTAATATTAATCCAGATCTCGCGAGATTCGACGCCGGGATTATGACGTTAAGCCTCGTTTTCAGTTTTGCGATCGGCGGGAATACCCGAACAGTGCTCGGATTAGGCTCGGATCGGCACTGTTCGGGGGTGTTCGGATTGAGAGAATCCGAGCCCGCTCATCCCTAGTTAAAGCCAGATTCTACATAAAAACAAGATGTTGCAGTGCATAAAAGTTATCAGTGAAATGTCTCTCTCCAACACCTTATAATTAATTTTATGCTAGTGAAAATGCACTTCATCAGATCCTCTCTCCTTCAAAATAGGAAGTCACACTTTCACTATTTATACCAAGTGGATACTTATCCCTGCATCTTTCCTTTCAAATACACGGTCTCCATTGAAAAGTAAATCAGTCTAAAAATTTTAAAAAAAGAGGGGGCACTTACATAGTGTAAAATTATTAAAACAATTTATTTGAACAAGAATTCAAAGATTCAAAACATACCAAAAATGGAATGTATGTAGCCATGTATCAGCTAAAAGCTCTATATTTCTTTCATCCACCAAGCATGTTCACAGCATACAACTGATGTAATGAACTTGTTGTGAGTGTTTCATCAGGAGGGGTGGCTGCATGCTCAAAATAAATGTTATTATAGGACTACATTAATTTGTATAACAGGTGTGTATGGGCATGGGCAATCAGCAGTCAATTAAACATAGTTTCATACATATATGTCGTACAATTTATAAAAAAAAGGAATCAAACAAAACATAAAAGGCTTCTATTAAAGCAATACAATATTTTTCAAATTTTACCATGTAGATGAGTTACCGTGTACCGTGTTATGTGACCATACTGTCCAATTTTGTCCTTTATATCAAATTAACCCCTAATTATTGTTTCGCGGTTGGCATCTAATGTTTAGTTGTTGCAAACATTTTACATAAACTTCATATTATTCAAACTTAACCTTAAAGCAAATTATCCAAAAATATAAATCACAGTGGCTAAAACAGTATACAATAGTAAAATAGGGATATATATGACTCAGTCAGCTGTAGCGTACATAATTAGCACAGCAAAACTTCCATGGATTGGGATTTGTGCACCTTCATAAATTGCTTGTAAATTTGGAATCACAAAGACTAAAATACAATAGTTCAAAAAATCAACCGTATGAATAATATTTGTCACGTGCTCAAAAATCCAGACTTTCAGAGCACTCTTTCTTTTCCCAACATGTTTCTTACCACATCAATATTCCATCAAATAAATCACATGTGGAATTGAGGTAGTAAAATTACTTTTGCAGGATAACCCTTGTTTAGATATTGCTTCAAATGAATTTATTATGGATTGTACAAAATGAAAGAATTTTTCCAGAAATATACATTTGATTTTTGGTACATTTTGAATGTTTCTATCCTTGTTCAAATAAATAATTTTAATAACATTATACTATGGAAGTGTCCACTAATTTTGATTTCCAGATTTTATTCTCTATTTATTAATTTATTACAGCCCTCTTAATCAAACCTATTTCCCTGTTTTTACATTACCTTCTCCTGCGTTTTACATCTGAGAATATTGCTGTACATGAGTCTTTTTCTTTATTGTGTTCACCAGAGTAAAATAATTTAGGTTTTAGTAATTCAAAAATTACAGTGTTTTCTCTCATTTTACACTTTTCCTGGTTGTTCATCAATATTACCTGATCTATTGGAAAAAAAATAATAAGTTAAAAATGTGTAAGTATAGAGACAATGTAACATAGAAGGATATGAGAAATGGATGAATAATTGCTGAATGTGAGTTATCTGTATATGGTAACATGGAGCTTTCGCATCTCACCCCCCCCCCCTCCTCCCCTTTTATTTTTCTTTTAGTAATCCATGAGAAGAGGATGTATAAAACTCTACTAGCCGCAGTATGTTTATGATCATCTGCTTCTACCTTGCTTCAATCAACACCTAACTTTCCGTTGTACTAAACCCATACTTCTACATTGATTATGCAGCACCCGGCAGCAACAACCTTAGTGAACTTTGATAACTCCCACCTATTCTTGCCATTGACAACAAACCCACTTGACCCAAGTATAAGGTATCTGCAGCGTCCAGCAACAGGACATTTATATTGCCTACAGACAGGGAGCTTATACCAGGTGACATCACCAACTATTGCACTGCCTTCCAACATCCGGCGTTCATTACAAAGAGCAAATATATCTTTCCCTTTACTTCTCAGCAACCCTAATACATACACAAAGCAAATATCTTCCATAAACCCTAAGAAAAATCCAGATCCGTCCATACATGGTAGCACTGCTCCAATAATTCCAGGCACTCAGGCCAATGAGCCTCCAAACATTAAATGTAAATCTGACCTACCCCCTCAAGGTAGTCTATCTGCACAAAGTAAAATAAAATCTACTACAAGTCTTCAGAATGATTTTGCTCCAACCATCAAGAAAAGCAAGAGGGAAAAGAAGAAACTTATGGAAAATATTCAGGATAAACTCATTCCTACACAAACCAATTCTGCAAATCCAGCACCAACTATTCCACTGCCTTCCAACATCCAGTTTTCATTACCAAAACGAGAGATATCTTTGCCTTCACGTCTCAGTACTCCTACTCTATGCACAAAGCAAGTATCCTCCATAAAGCCTAAGAGCAATGCAGATCCATCGATACAGTGTTATACTCCTACAATAATTCCAGGCACTCAGGGCAATAAGCCTCCAAACATTAAATGTAAATCTGACCTACCCCCTCAAGGCAATCCATCTGCACCTCAGAATGATTCTGCTCCAACCACCAAGAAAAGCAAGAGGGAAAGGAAGAAACTTATGGAAAATATGCAGGATAAACTTATTGCTACAGAAACTAATTCTGCAAGTCCAGCACCAACTATTCCACAGCCTTCCAACATCCAGTTTTCATTACCAGGACAAGAGATATGTTTTCCTTCACATCTCGGTAATCCAACTCCATTCAAAAAGCAGGTATCCTCCATAAAGCCTAAGAGCAATGCAGATCCATCCATACACTGTTATAATCCTCCAATAATTCCAGGCACTCAGGCCCATAAGCCTCCAAACATCAAGTGTAAATCTAACCTACCCCTTCAAAGCAAACCATCTTCACAAAGTAAAATAAACTCTTCTACATGTCCTTGGAATAATTCTACTCCAAATGCCAATATAAAAAAGAAGGAAAGGAAGAGACATATGAAAAATATCCAGGATAAACCCGTGCCTTCACAAGACAATTGTGCAACTCCTAAAAAGAAATCTGCTTCATGGAACCAGGGCAAACCTATTGTATCTACCCAAGACAAATTCTTCAAATCCTTCAAAAACAATTCATCCCGAAATTTCAATACCACACCTGCTCCCATAACCCAGATCAAACCTGCCTCACACTCCGAGAGGAATTCTGGCAATGCTACCCAGAGTAAATCCAACACTTGTTCCCAGTACAATCCTTTTGTAAATCATAAAAGCAAATCATCTAGATACTATACAATGGCTTTGGATCCCATGCACAAATTAATTCGACCAATGCTAAATATTTTTGATCATCTGTTTCCACAAATAAAATCTGTCCCACTCAATCTGAAAAAACCTCCCCGATGCATCTCAGACACACCTTTTGAAATTATTAGGATAGGTCCTTTGTCAGAACCCATGGATGAATGTACCTTACAGTCCCCCGATGAACCATCTCTGGAATTCAGCACAGATGATTATGCCATTATTGCTAACTTCAAAAAGAGAGTTGCAAAAAGAAATAAGTTTGTGCAAGTTTCCAGGAAGTCAACAATACATCTATCTGGAGATTCCTTGTACCTTTCGACCGCTGACCGCATTCTCAAAAACCCCTCCAACATCATAGAAAATAAACTATTGGGGCAGCCAATGTGAGAATTGCACATTGGCTTCTTCAGTACATGAGATTATTCACAGCCGGTTCACACAAAATATAAATGAGCACATGCCTCTATCACAGCTACGAGCTATGCTGAGTTCAGGAAATAGGAAATTGTCGACAGACCAGGAGTGGATCAGATGTATGGAAGAGGAGGCCATTCATAAGTACACAAAGCTGAATTTGTAAAAATACAAACAGAAGCTATACCTGTGTCTGTGTATATATTTTTGTTCTTTCTGTATCATGTTGTGTCATGGCTCACTGTTTTTGGTATGTTATGTACGGCGCTGCGGACCGTTTGTGGCGCCTTATAAATTAAAGATAATAATAAAAGCTAAAGGTAGAAGACCATGATGTAGTCCGCCACAAGGAGAAGCCTTGGCTGGTAAGTTTTGGCAGGAGTGTGATAAACGAGAGTAAAAAAGACAGCTGGCCCTTACAGGTGAAGTAAGCATCCTGATAGCACTCTGTGACAGGCCAGCAAGCATTGTTCTTTCTGTCTTACATGGAATGAGACCTCTTACACCCTGCGGAGAGATCATGCCTACTACACCCAAATCCAGTGTCATATGACTATCACTAACACTTTGTATGCAGAGTTACTAGTCCATACAAATAAAGAGACCACAATTGTCCCTGTATATTTCGACTATGATTTTTGGGAGCAGCAGAAGCTAAACTTGAAGTATTCTTCACAGAAAATGTACTGCCTTATTTGAGAAAGAGCAAGGTTGAGCCAAATCTAATCAGAGACTCATTTGAATCTCAGAGTATTGATATTAATCAAGAATAAATCAACTGTCATTACATGAGGTGTACATATAGGCCAAGTTGCTTACAGAAATGTGGAGGCCGTGAACATTTTCCCTTCTTGGTGTGTCTGAGCTGTTGGTTGAAAAGGCCAACATTATCCCAGGAGAAGGGGTTTCAGCAGGGGTTGATAAAATAAGTCAATTATAGTTAAAATGTAAATGTTTTTGATCAAATTATTTTATATATTATGTTAATCACTTTGCTGTTTTAGAACAGTATTTTGAGTAATAATCTTTGATGAATTGCTGTTTTAATTATTGAAGACTAAAAGCTGTCCATGCAATCAATGACCCCTGTCGGCTGTGGGCAGCTACTACATGTATGAGTAATAAAAAGTCACTGGCATTACAACACAAGTGAACGTCAATTTTCAAATGCACTTAGAAATATATCTTATCAGGCACAGGGATGAAGCCTCAAAATGGTACATATAAATCAAATGGCAAAGGGGAAACCCCTGGTGCTGCCCTGTGTCTAATAGGACTAAATAAACTACTCAGCCAGTTATATAAAATAATACACTTTTAATATATTAATACACAATAAAAAAAAAGAATAAAAGCATGTCATTAATTATATATGCTCCTGTGTTAATCCTGTGTTGTATACAGAGTTATTTTTGCATAAGATCCTAGCTGGCCATAGTCAGTATTTATATTGAAGATTAATAAGGGACAAGGAGGGTTCCACTCTTTATACTCCCTTTAGTCTTGATTATTAAGTTCCATATATAGGGGGGGGGGTATTCAATTGCCCGCTTTACTGTCAATAGTAATGTGGCCGGCACACCATTACTGTTAATATGGTCATTCTAATCTGAATTTCAGCTTGCGGCGCCATGAGCCGCAAGCAAAATCAGCGTTAAACATTACTGTACTAACAGTAATGATGCACGCTATTACCGTTGTACCAGTAATAGTGCACAGGCCGCATTACTTTCACCAGTAACGCCACCAATTGAATTCCCCCCATAGTATCCGGATTTCAGCCAAAAAAGTGATTTCATTTAAAATCTTTTCCTTCCTGTGTTAATTCCTTTTTGTAATAATGGTATAAATGTTTGCTCTTTTATCATTTTGAAATCAGGCTAAGCTGGTGCTGACCAGCTGGTAGTATTTTTAACTTGCACCAAATTAAGTGCCGTGATGGCAACTACTTGAAGTGGGTCTATTAATCATCCTCAGGAGCTCAAATCTATAAAACAATTTCGCCTACTATAGACAGTCACTATTTTCACAAGCATCCAAATAATCATCAAAGTCCATATAGCATTAAAAATCACAGAACAAATAAAATGAATTATCTTTCCTGCCCCTGACGCGTTTCTCTGCTATGTGCAGTTTCTTCCAAGAAAGGAAGCCTTTTTTCATTTGTTTAATAACGACAAGTAATTAATTGGGTGATTCATTTTTCCGCACAGGAAGTAGAGTAGCTATAATTGGCATGAGGAGTAATATTGCATGTAAGATTTGCCTTATAAAAGCAGTAAATCTAAATCAATGTAAAATGTAGACTAACAGCAACAACATTTTTCATAACTTGCTCAAGTTTGGCACAGACAGCATACATGTTGTGTATATAAATGACTTAAAAATAGTTTATTAATGTGAAAATTGCTTATTTGTTGAATTGCTTACATGACTCAACCCAGGGAACAGCCTAAAACTGGCTTCATGATGTAGTTTGATATGGAAGGAATGCTTTGTATTTTGTTTGCCAGGACTGGTGTTAGTGAAATAATCTAATGACCAAATATTGTCATAATCGAAATAATCATTGATAAGAAATAATAGTAGGCATAAAGAAACGCAAAATATCAGTTTGTACTGTAGTCAAATATTTTGGCGAATTATTAAAAACAGACATTATTCTGATAATCGTGATAATTGTATGAATTCCTCATACAAAAGTCCAGGTACAAAATGGGAATTTACAGAGGCATAATGCAGAAGATCACACTTTATACAATTCCATAGTAAGCTATGCACTTTTATTATGCCATCATAGTATTTCACTATGTGATATTCTTTGCTTACCATTCACATCAATGCTGGATAACTACACGGAGGAAATCTTTCCGGTGATCCAAACAGGAGGGTGAAGCCTACATTGTTGTATGATACAAGGCCTACACATTCATTTACACATGTGAGTGCAATTAAGTATATTATCATTGTTTATTTTAGCACAGATTAGTGAAACGCACGGCGGCGTTACACGCGCCACATATGTGCCCTGACATATACACATTTTTTCTCCCTCTTTCATATTAACGTATAGCAACATATTGTGGTTCATTAAGAAAAAGTGGTTATGGAATATAAGGATAATTTCACATATATCATGATAAAAACCTAGAGATTAAATGCGTATAATGTTTTCTAATAGAGCTTTTTTTTCATATTTGTGCACTAGCTTTTTTATTGGGTCAGAACCCCCCACCTCCCCATTAACAGTATATAGTGTTATATTTACTAGGAGTGCTTCTTTATGTCAGACTTTTGAGGAGAGAAAAAAGTGCACAAGATTTTTGAATACAAGTCATAATAGAGTGTGAAGAGAGAACTCTGGTGAGTTGACAATAGAGAAGTTATAGTGCAGGGCCTGGCAACCTTTATCTATCAGTGTGTCGGCAAGTCAAACCCGGGTCCAGGTGTGCACGCATGTGTACATATATAATATTTATTCTTATTTTATGCTGCTGATATCAAGATAATATTAATAGTAATGAGACCAAAAATAAACATTCATGTTAAGCCACACAGTAATGCTCCCAGTTCATATTATGCCACAGTAATGCCCCCAGTTCATATTATGCCACAATAATGCCTCCAGTTCATATTACGCCACACAGTAGTGCCCCCAATTCATATTATGCCAAACAGTAGTGCCCCCAATTCATATTATGCCACAGAGTAATGCCCCCAATTCATATTATGCCACAGAGTAATGCCCCCAATTCATATTATACCACACAGTAATGCCCCAATTCATATTATACCAAACAGTAGTGCCCCAAATCATATGCCACAAAGTAATGCCCAAAATTCATGTTATGACAAAGAGTAGTGCCCCCAAATCATATTATACAATAGAGTACTGCCCCCTATTCACACTTTGCCAAGAACATCACATGCCCCTCCTCAGGTAAAAAGGGAACATCAAGTTTGACCGTACCCTTAGTCCGGGGGCCTCCATTCCATTAATGCAGCCCTGTATGTAACACAGATGTGCCCCTCAATTCATAGTACACCACATAGCTGTGCCCCTCATTTCATAATACACCACACATATATGCCCCTCAATTCATAATATGCCACACAGATGTGCCCCTCAATTCATAGTATACCAGACAGATGTGCCCCTCACTTCGTAGTATGCCACACAGATGTGCCCCTCATTAAGAAGTATTACCACACAGATATGTCCCTCACTTCATAATATGCACACAGATTTGCCCCTCAATTCATAATATGCCACACAGATGTGCCCCTCACTTCGTAGTATGCCACACAGAAGTGCTCCTCAATATGTGAAGGGTGCAGGGCTTCTGCATGAAACTTACGCTAATTAGACTATTTTTTTAAAGGGGTAAGTAAAAATATGATTTACAGTGTTCTCCCCATGCTTTCTTACTCTGCCGCCCAGCACCCGGCACTCACTTCTCACTGACAGGCCAACCGAAAGGCAGAGACTCTTGCCGCTTTGTCAGCGCAACTTAGTGAAACAGTTGCGGAGCGCAGGGATAGGGTGGGCTCCGTCCACAAAGAAAAGAGGGTGTGGTTCTAAGGCATCAGGGCCCACTGGGGGTTATCATGGTTTCTCTGTGGACCAGTCTGACACTGAATAAGGATCATTTGGAATCTGATGCCCACAACCCCTACGGTATCACTGGATTAAGAACGTTTACATTTGGACATTTATAAGATCATTTTGAATATCATCCTATGATACAAGGTTGTAATTCTGTTTTTTTGCTTATATATTAGGTCATACGTGTTCATTCTGCATTGTTATTTCTCATTGTTCACAGTATTTTGGCAAGCAGTATACAAGTACCTTGTATACTGCTATGACAGCTCTTCATTTTAGCGATTGGGGTTTCCTAATTTAAGGCATATATCATGATACCGGGGGACCCTAAAGCTATTTGCCTGCACAAACCAATGGAGATTGTACCCATGGACTTCTGCACCAAGCCAACGCTTATCGGGCTACCTTCATCCTATCACTTGACTCCAGTACAGGGGAGCATATTTTCACACCCAAATAAAGAATGCTTAAGTGTATTGAACATAAATCATCAACTGAGCTACTGCCACTGAGAGAGAACAACGAAGACTTCGGCGTGGAGCCCTTGTAAGGGCTAAGAGCACCCCCGCCCAGAAGAGCACCGGTATCTGTACTGTGGGGACAAGGTATAGTTTAGAGCATACACATAGCTAGGAAGAACACACAGTAGTCTTTTTGTACTGTAGATCCCTGGGGTTACGCTGGTTTCCAGAGGCGGTGATTGAGTATCTCACTGGCAGTGTAGCACAGCCCATTTGAGTTCCAAGGGCGTCCCATTGTTCTATTTGGGAGTTCCAGTCCTCAGTTCCGACAGGTTCTCTGGCGGTTCCACACTGGGACGGTGTTCTGCTTGTGTGAAGGTAGCCGTTTCGAGTTCCGATAGTGACGACTGGCGGTTCCGTGCGGCAGTTGACACTCCGGTGGTGCGCTGCTCCAGTGAGCCTCTTTCGTGCCACGTGCGACTAGTCATTAGGATTCCGTGAGTGACCCCATAGTGAGAAGATAGTCTTCTCGGTACGACCTGGGTGAGGGTTTAGGAACAGCCCTCCGGAGTAGACCGTGAATTCCGGCTGGTGTTCCCCGTAAAGTAGAGGGAGGAGGTTTTAGGCAGTACACCACACCCAGTTTATAGTAAAGTTGCGTTCCTGACCATTAGTTAGTTGTTAGGGTCAGGCCGCCTGTTGTTAGTTAGTGCAGTTGTGTGGGTCGTACATACTAGCCTCACTGGTAGAGTAGAGGGAGGCTGTGTTGTGTCTGTCGTCCACAGTTGACGGAGAGGAGCAGGAGAGCAGGGACCGGAAGTTGGAGTGCCTGTGGGAAGTGGAGTGAGGTGACAGATGTTCGGTTGCTGGTCTGCTGGGAGGGGAGAGTGGCTGGGGTGTCTCTGAAGCGGACAGGAGGTGATCATCGTTTGTATAGTAAGTTTATCTGTGTGCACCTCTCCTGTTCACCACAGGCGTTACACTGGCACACCTATGAAGCAGACTGCACTTGGGACAGTCTTTGCAAGCTTGGATGTTCCCCAGGTTGGCTACAGTTCTTTTATAGAAATAGATTTGGCATACACAATGTGATATACATGGAGTACAGTTAAGGCATATTATTTTGAACATATTCATGCAAGTTAAACAGGATTGTGATGTCTAAAGGAGAGTGGGTCCAGGCGGGCTTGATCTTTATTTGAATATTTATCTGAGTAAGCAACATGGTTTTCACTGCAGGAGGCATTATAGAAAGTTACACACTGCACTGAGTATAATCACAAACTTCCTATATTTTTTCTAATAATTCATCAGAGTAATATATAGAAATAATTATTACAGGGGGGGTGTACCCACACATGACAACAATTCACAAAAAAAGAAAAAAGAAAAGAAAATGTGTGTACAAAAGGCGCTCCATGGCTTACAAATTTCCAACATTTAAAACATGCATTTCTGCTTTATTGGTATACATTAAAAATAAAACGTAAAAGGATTGTTTTTCTGCAATCCAATTGGCTAGCGAGATATTAAAAAGTAATTATGAAACTAGAAATGCAAAAAATAACTGTTAAAATAGCAGCCAATAGCTGTCATACCTCATCACTACTGCTTAAATAACATATAGTTGACTGGAAACCCTTATTTGCAGTTTATTTATCATATTTTTGATAAGTGTCTGTTACTTGTCCTAATATTGACAATGACCATATAATAAAGGTACTTTAAGGTGTGTGTGTGTGTGTGTGTGTGTGTGTGTGTGTGTGTGTGTGTGTGTGTGTGTGTGTGTGTGTGTGTGTGTGTGTGTGTGTGTGTGTGTGTGTGTGTGTGTGTGTGTGTGTGTGTGTGTGTGTGTAATCAGATAAACCTAATTAAATTATCCTTATTGTGATTTGGATTTGTTGGTGAATATATAATCCCAATGCTGCTACACTATGCAGACAAAATATTGTCATGCAGTATTTGTAGTTACCTTCCTGATGTAAATAGACCATACTTACCAACTTTACAATGTTGGTATCCGGGAGCCTGCGGGGGAGGTGGGCGTCATGGGGGGGCGGGCCTCCAAAATCCGTGTCATTTTGGACCCGCCCCCATGACGTCATGACGCAAAATGCGTCATTTGACAGAGGGGGCGGGGCCAAACGCCGCGATTCACCAGGAATCGCGGCGTTTGTGACCTAATTCTGCCCACTTCACTAGGAAGTGGGCAGATCCGGGATTTTGCCACACTCGCCCGGGAGTCCGGGAGACTCTCTCAAAATGCGGGAGTCTCCCGGACATTCCGGGAGAGTTGGCAACTATGAAATAGACTGTCTGCAGCAATCAGCTGGTTTAATTCCTATGTCCTAGTACACACTAGTCTCATTACATCATTACTAACCTTGGTGTTTATTCACTGCTGCTATGTTAAGCAGATAAAAAGTAATTGTCATGCAGGGTTTGTAGGCACCTTTTCAATGTAGCCAGACTGCAGCAGTGAGCTGCTTTGTTACTATGGGACACATTTATCATTTATCGGGCAAAACGAGAAATACTTATCAATCCTTACAATCCTTATCGCATGGATAAGGATTGATGTATTTTTCAAATTTATGAAAAATGGATCACAGAAACAGCAGTTCCGAAAAACTGCTGTTTCTGTGATAAAAAAAAACATACTCACCACTGCCTCTTCGGTCGCGCTGGCTCCGGATCTCCTCCTCTTCGGTGTACTTTCTCTTCTTCATGCTACTGCTCATGTGCCGTCCGGAGAGCTTGAGGCTGTGATAGGGAGGGATCACAAGATCACTCCCTGCGCATGCGCTGTCCAGCTCTGCTCTCCGGAGCAGAGCTGGACATAACGAAGAACAGAAGTTTTACCAGCATTTTGGATGATGTACGCCAGCTTCAGCTGGCATACATTAACACAACAAGTTCCCGAAAAAAAACATTTTCTTGGGACTTGTTATATTGCGGCCAGGAGCAGTCACCATTCTGTTGAATGGTGACTGCTCACAAAACGATCAGGAGTGCAAAGCAGCAGATATCAATGATATCTGCTGTGATGCACCTTTAATAAATTTGCGGAGAGCACATCCTGGCCTAATTTACATGGTAAGTGCACGATAGTGCACTACCGTGCTTTCTTAAATATACCCTATGTCCTGATACACATTAGCCTCATTGCATATATATTACCCTTGATGTTTGTTCACCAGGGATAAATGAGCTGCTTGACATCCTATCCCTGTTATTTGTTTACCAGTGACACACACATACTGAATTAGACACTCATTCACTCATTTAGTTTAAATAATATACTGCAATCTCCCCCATAACCCCTCTTTGGGACAACCCGGAAATCCCCCCAGGTCTCTCCGCTCCCCAGTTTAAATAATGAAGACAGGCTGATATTAGAGTTGCTTATGACCTCAACATATATTTAACAGGCCTATCAAAATAGCTGCTGGATTAAATGTTATATCTTATTTTACTTTTGTGTGTATATTACTTTAAACGCTTTAGTAAACAAGGAAGAGCCAATGCAATACCAACACATCTTGCCAGGGCGTTGTCTCAGTGTTTAACTGCACTTGTGCAGGGAATGTATTCTTCTTATCTCTTTTGTACCAATTAAAAGTATGAAATAAAGCATATAACCATAAATGTAAGTGATTCCCCTTACTATCTCACTATAAAAGCAGAGATACTGCGATACATAGTGTGCCTTGTGACGGGACCAAATCTACAGTTGGTGTCGTGGTTTGATCGACCTGTCCAGCCCTCTAATAGCGGGGAGGAAGGTTGT
Organism: Mixophyes fleayi; assembly: GCF_038048845.1. Classification (NCBI taxonomy): domain Eukaryota; kingdom Metazoa; phylum Chordata; class Amphibia; order Anura; family Limnodynastidae; genus Mixophyes; species Mixophyes fleayi. The sequence continues at coordinate 137,206,102 of NC_134404.1, read as the reverse complement.
CCTGGGAATTACGGTTGATCAGCAAGTAGCAAGTCCATGGTTGGAAGCTAAGTTACAAATTACTTTCACTTTCTATATTCTTTGCTAATAAAACCTAAACTTTTGTTGAACTTTGCTATCATGAATTATTAACTCATTGCAACCTCAAAAGAACCTGGTTTTTCACCAGAAACAATTCACAATACCTGGGCCTCTTTAGATGACATCTTTCACAAATTGTCACACTTCCTTACTTCCTTTCCCCCTACGGATTCCCTAAGGGATTTAACCCCATTTTAATTCATTTGCTTATCATGTATAATCTACTCATAGTGGTTATCCTTGATTCTCAGAGCTGACATGAAAGGGATTGGGAGAGGGACCGAGAACCACCCTCTGGCCAATTTTGCTGGGAAGAGGTTAGAGAGGGAATAGCCACCAGTTCGTTATCTACTCGTATAAAATACGATATAAAGTATATAAGCTCTATTACAGGTGGCATTATACCCCTGAAAAACTAAAATGTTCCCAACCTCTGACCTGAATTTCTGGCAGAACTGTGGCTACAGGGACACTCTTTTCCAGATCTGGTGGACTTGTCCACTTATTATACCTTTCTGGACTAAGGTCCATTCATTAATTCACTTTCAGAACAGCCAATACCCAAAGACCCCTGGGACTTTCTTTGGTATCTCATATTCTTACAGCTGCATAAACACAAATAACTAAGAATTGGAAGCAACAAGGACCCCCCTCTACCTCAAAAATTCCATCTGGCACACTGCATGCATGGAAAGCTTTACCTCCATGATAAACAAGTTTGATGCCATATGGGCCTCTTGGTATTTTCGAAAAGGCTATCCTGGCCGTTGTCAGGCAGTGGCACCATGCCCTCTCCAGTTTTCTCCTTGTAGCTGCTTATTTATGCAAGTCTGTAACCGCTTCCTGGTCCTTCTTATGGTCGTATGGATAAAGAGCCTTTATGAAGTATCTCATTTAATTTTGATGTTTCGTTACCACCCTAGGTCCTGCAATTTTGTACTCATGATAAATTATTGTTGGAATAGATTTTGAACTGTTGTCTTGTACTGTACATATACCATACCCCCCTCCCCCCCATATTATATTGCTGATAGTAAGATTGCACCTAAATCAACCATTTATGGGCTCATGAAGAACTTTAAGGAGAGATAGTTGAAAAGAAGGCTTCAGGGCTCCCAAGAACGTCCAGCAAGCGCCAGGATTGTCTCCTAAAGTTAATTCAGCTGCGGGATTGGGGTGCCACCAGTGCAGAGCTTGCTCAGGAATGGCAGGAGGCAGGTGTGAGTGCATCTGCATGCACAGTGAGGCAAAGATTTTTGGAGGACGCCCTGGTGTCAAGAAGGCCAGCAAAGAAGCCACTTCTCTCCAGGAAAAAATATCAGGGACAGACTGATATTCTGCAAAAGGTACAGGGATTGGACTGCTGAGAACTGGGGTAAAGTCATTTTGTCTGATGAATCAATTTCAGATTGTTTGGGGCATCTGAAAAAACGCTTGTCCGGAGAAGGAAAGGTGAGCGCTACCATCAGTCCTATGTCATATATTTAAGTATTTTAGTATGTTACGAGGGATTGTTCAACCAATACAATGTATTTATTTCATAGCGTTATTTAAAACAATATCTAGCCATATCAAATAATGAGAACTGCATTTCGTACAATACATCAGCCATCAAAATACATCCAAAAAGAAATAAGAACAAGAAATAAAAGTCGCAATTTGGAATATCCTTAAAGTGACTTCTACCAGACATATCCTGATGCTATACCAAGTCAGACGGTAATGCTAATCACAGCACAGGTTACATCTGGTGCTTGAAGGATATAATAGTGTTCTTTATAGCAGAGTTCAATTAATCCTTCAGCAATTTAAATCTCAGCACTTACTTAAGCTGGGTACACACTACAGGGTTTTTGTCCAATAATCAGCTCAACCAGGCGACATACGACCGCTCGTTCGAAAGTCGGGTCAGTGTGTGTAGTAACACGATGGTCGAAAGTCTGCCCAAAAGGACGATTGTCGCCTCATTTGGTTGTTTGTACCGTTCAATATTTTCATTCCAATCTCCTTTCCGTTGTGTAGCGTGTATAAATTTCCGACCGATCCACGACAATCCTCTGATACTTCCTCGACCTGGGGGCGTGTATATGTAAATTTGTGATGCCTGTACCAGTCCCACGTTGTGCGGTATCTGCACATCACTGACTTGTGTTTTGTATAGATTTGTATTGTACCTGTCTGGTTGCAGACCATTACACTTGTGTAAAGCACGTGTGTTATTACCCTTTGCATCTATGTTGGGAACCTATTCATATTTACCCTTTATAAACTATTAAACTTAGAAAGTCATATTAACCTTTATTAACTAATATTTGTAAAATACCCAGAATAAACCACACAGTGTTCATGCAACAGATTTATTGCAGGGAAAAAAGTACAACATTTTTTATTGCAGAATATGACAAGTACAAAAAATAGAACACAATCGATTTTACACCGCACCAAGCTTTGAACCCCTTGAAGGTCAATTACATAAATAATGTTTAATCATATAGGGGAGGTGCTCCAATACTATGTATCAACTATTTATAATTAGAAAAAGAAAGAAAGAAAGAGAGGAATAGTATTTTGTGGGCACTCTTTTATACAAATGGTTGTGATATATTGGTATTATAAAAACAAATAAACTTTATTGTTAATTGTGTTAAAAAATTGTCACAGCGAAATATTAAAAATGATGAATGTGATATTGAAACCTATAATAATTCAGTTAAAAGGTAGAATACTACCAAGCTGGCTTGCTGCTATTAATCTATGTGATTAGCGGCTAACGAGTATATTAAAGTACACTCAATTGGTATGAATCTATTACCAGGAGTTCCTGTAGTGGGTCTCTGCTACTAAAATATCAGCAGTGATCCGTGATTGAGGTTGATAAAGAGATAGATCTATGGTTAAGATAAACTATTTGGCACGAATAAACCCTTCAATCCCTTAATTGGTGTCTATAAACCAAAATACTAGTTATCACTTTGATAGGTTTAGCTTAATAATATATAAGAGCTAAAAACTTGTAAATGTCTATCCATTGTATAGTTGTAATAGGCTGGTTCCTAAATGCTCCTAATAGACTAAACCTAATATCTGGCTGCTAACAGGACCTAATCCTAATCTCCTAGCTAGAGGTGTACTAACTCTCAGCCTATATTGAATTGTTTATAAAAATAGAGCAGCGAGCTCAGCGTAACGCCGACGCGCGTTTCGCTTCTGAGCTTTGACAAGGCAAAAAATAGTATTACACTTTAAATGTGCTAGTAGTTTGTGGCAGAACAGTTCCAAACAGCATACACATTTCAACAAAATTTTTCTCAAGGTTTTTATTTTTTTCTTGTGTTTCTATTCCCTTTGATTTCTTTACCTACGAAACAAGGAAATAAAAAATGTTTACCATTAAACTTCTATATCTTTAATTTATATCCAACATCAGAAATACTCTCATTTCCTCACCTTGCACACTGCTCGAGATCAGTTTATGTCGTGGTCCCTGTGGCGCAATCGCAATAATAGCGGGCTTAACCTCCATATATTATGGAAAACAGGCGCCATTTTGGTTAATTATAATGGTACAGGTATGTGCCCAAAGCATTTAGTTATCTATACATGGTCACTGAAATACCTTTGTGTATAACTTCTTTCATATCTTTGCATTCAACATCAATTTTTTTCTTGTTTGATAACAGGTGTTACATTGATGGTATTAGTGGTATCTAAACTGGCCTTCTCACCGTTAATTCCTTGTTCTGACCAAAAAAGATCTATGTTACAAATGAGGCGTTTACATTGCTTTGTGTGAAACTAGAATGAAATAAAGTCCTTCAAACAGGTACACTACATGTGCTACTCACTTTTTTTAATGTCGTAGTCGTACTGGTCCAGTACTTTTACTATCATCTCCACCTCTTTTGAGCTCATTGGCTTTGCTCTTTGCTCTCCTTGAGCATCTCCACCCCCCGACTTCATTTTTTCAATATTTTTTGGCCTTTCCAGCACCATCTCTGACTCTGTCTCCGTCTCCATAGCTGAAACCCCCACTGACACCTTCTCCTCACCCGCAACCCCCCACTGACACCTTTTCCTCACCCGCAACCCCCACTGACACCTTTTCCTCACTCGCCATCTTCTCACGCTCTTTGGCACCAGACAGGCTCCTGTCATTTTATACACTCAGACATGGGCGTTCGTTTCTGCTGTGGACCAGTCAGCGATGATGCCCGCAGAGAATGGAGCATTCCATTACATATGAAGGGATTTTATTATTAGGGAATAATTATTGCATTGCACTTTACCAGTTAAATGTTTTTTCTAAATTTTATGTATGGTAATAAACTTCTATTTTATAGGAATGAATAAAGAGACAGTGTTGCCTTCTCTTTTTATGCGGCTTTGGGTGTTAACTATAGTGAAAGCTCTGCCCCTTTATGCTAATGTCTTTGTTATATAGTTACATGCCCCGCAAATGATGCTTCAGTGTGTACGAAAATTATAATCATTGCTCATGACAACATGGCTGTAAAAAGTGGCTAACAGGACGGCCGCTCTTCCCTTTATCGTCTAAAACAAGGCTAGTGTGTATGCAGTCCATGGACCGAGCAATCGGACCATCGATCGGATGTAAAATCGATTGGCATAAAAATTGGTGGACAATTCTGTAGTGTGTACCCAGCTTTAGTCTCCTAAACTGTACCCCACATTGCAACAGTGTATAAGAGAAGTTGTTAGGTAAATCTAATACTTCTCATATATAAGTGGAGAGAACACCAAGGAAGGAAACTGCACCATTTAGCAAGCAATATCAATAATCCCATGCACAGACTCCGTGATATAATGCAGGTCAACGTAAAAATCATTTGACTCTATACTCTCATTGAGACCTGACAGAAACATAGAACCAAGCCAGAAAATTCAAAATGCTTCACTTCTGTAGTTTCCTGTATCTATCCCCTCTTCTCATGGTTTTCTGCATGGTTTCTATACCTCTCACTATACCTCTCATTGTTATGCATGAAACATCACCCTTATGCTATCCAGAGCAATTTCTTGAACAAGTATGAGAGTCAACCCTCTTCTTGATGTTTCGCCTGTGTTCAAGGAAGCAGGTATTGAGGGTCCGTTTTGTGCATCCCATGTATTGCAGACCGCACTTACAGTCTATGAGGTAAATGCAAATGTTGTCTGAAAATTAGTTTCTCACATGTCACAGATGACTAAGATTCCTGGCTCTTACGTTTGTATAAAGTTACATGTAATGCTTCTATTTCATTGCATTTTGTTATCATGATTTTTTTAATTAATAATGTGTCTGTTTCAATTATAGCTACCAGCTGATAGGCCAAGTCTAATAAATGTACAGGGTAATCTTTAGCCACAGATTAATTTAAGAAATGCTCACTGTTTATGAAATAGTGCATCATTATACCAATTCCTCTTCATCCTCAAGAGTTATCCATCTGGGATGTTGTTTCACCAACTTCTCAGATGATTACTTCAATAGTCCAAGTAGTAGTTACAATCCCCTTTTTTGTGGATGATTTCAGTCACTATGGTATTATTAATTACCGAAAGGGCTATGTTGTGAAAACTGATAAGTGAATGGTGAAACACACCTATATACTTTAAGTTATTTAGTGTTGTTGTTATTAGTAATATAATTATAAAAATAACAATAGACTCATAATATAAATAATAAATCATTTATATATATGCTGTAAAGGACCAGGTTCAGCCCAAACCCCCCATTGCAAATATACTCAGAGGCCACCTAGCTGTTTTTCCTTGTTCACCTCTATCAGAATCTCTATTAGAGAAGGTATAGGTTTGAGAAGCTCAGTGCAAATGTGGTACCCATGGTAATACCCAGGGTCTGAACTGTGAGTCAAATAAAAAATAGTTTAGTTTAATTTAAAGGAATTAAGTATGAACCTCTCCAATCTCTTCATCAGTAATTAAGAATTGTTTAACTACATCAATCCTAGCATCACGGGAAATGTTATTTTATACAATGACTGGACATCACAGGTAAGAAGGTAATAACTATCTATCCATGTAATGGATTTAACCAAATTAAGAAGATGCGTAGTGTTTCTGATGTAGGAGCAAATAAACATGCTGTGAGTCCCAAAGAACAAAATCAACAAAGTGCGATAAATTAACAGTGAGAGACCCTATCCTAGAAATAATAGGTTGCCCCAGTGGATTAACAAGTATTTTATTGGGAACAACAAGGTTGCAAGATGTCTCTTAATAAAGCCCCTTCGGTTAATGCCATATCTAATCATTCTTAATATTCCTGTTGATATTGAGTAGTATGGTTCAATAGAGTGTATCATAAAATTTCTCATTATTAAGCTGCCTATAGAAATCCTGTACATAGTCACCAACATCTTGTACTATCAATCCACCCGTTTGTCAGCGGGCTTAATTATAATAATTGTATCTGATATCAAACTTTTGATAGCTTGTCTATCTTTGTTGGAAAGGTAGCAAATAGCCCTATTCTGCCTTTTTACAGTTTCCTGGTGTGTTCGAATGTGGTCTAATAAATCTTTCAATAAACACACTTTTATGTTGAAAAGGGAAAAATTCTTAAATGTTCCCTGATTTTTTTTAAAATTATATGCATCTATTTCAGTCAGCATATTCCTATCTGTGTTTTCTTTTAAGAGAGATTTAAGAATATCAACCATTTTGTAGCAAAATCATCTAATATTACCAGTGTTGCATCTATGGTTTTGTGTTTTAAATTTTTATAAGCCAAATACCTCTTCCAACTGAGTGAATGGATATATGTGTTTAAACCTAAAAATAAATTGAAGATGTTGGGCCTAGAAGAACTTGAGTTAGTTTTGTAAAACAGAACATTTATGGGGAGTCAGTTAATTTAAACACTCCCTCAGATTTAATTTCAGCCTTATGCTTTTTGTTGTAAAAGTTACATCCTCCCCTAGATCCCCTTCTTCAACCTCCCTGTTGCTTTTTGGTGTTTCTAAACATGTGTATGAACCCATTCCTCTCCTTCAGGCTAGATGGAATCTGAAAATCTTTCCCCCACAAAATTGTCATCATCTTAAGACACATTCAACTTTTGATTATAGTTGGACTTGTATCTAGAACCCATTCTGTTAAACAAAGGTCGCTCCGCTGTTTTCTCTTGTTCACCGATACCAGACTATCTATTAGCATGGAAGTAGTCTTAGTATCCTGGTCATCTTCGATTTTTACTTTGGTATCCTCAGAACTAACATTGTAGATATGAGCATGAGCCCTCTTCCCCAAGTTATCAAATCCTTATATATCCTTATTATCATACTGTTGGCTTATTCTCTTATTGCAACTTTTTGAAAGAGAAGCTCTCTTACTATATGAATGTATTCTACAGTTTGGTTATCATTACAATCCCTTGAAAGCTTTTTATCCTTATTTTCAATCAAAGATTTTTCAAACTATTCAATCCTAATATTTATTAGAGATGGGCGGGTCCGGTTCCCCGAGAACCGAACCCATCCGAACTTTGCCTATCCGAGTACCGAGCTGAGTAGCTCGGTACTCTCCCGCCCGTTCCGAATCCAAATCAAGGCCGCACGTCATCATGACGTCGTCGGATCTCGGGGCTCGGTTCTCGCGATACTTCAACATTATAAATACATGCCTCCACAGCAATCCATCGCCATTTGACAGAGGGAGAGCAGGGTGTAGTCACAGGCTGATTAGAGCAGGGACAGAGAATCCAATATTCTTCTTGCAATTGCTCTAACAAAAATCGCTAGAGAAGAGGAGGATGATAGAGGTTTATTATTTTTTTTTTAATATTTGGCACTCCCCAGTGCTTTTGGGGTGTCCCCCATAATTGTGCATAAATATTTCTGGTTGTCAAAAGTCATATCTGTCAGCAGTATCTACCAAATAATTTTTAGCATTCCCCAGCGCTTTTGGGGTGTCCCCCATAATTGTGCATAAATATTTCTGGTTGTCAAAAGTCATATCTGTCAGCAGTATCTACCAAATAATTTTTTCCACTACAAGTGCTTTGCGCTCAGAATGGATTCAAAGCAGTCCACATATGAGCAGAATGAGCAACCAGGTTCTGTCACCAGTCCTGATGTTAGTGTTCCCAGTACGTCATCTGGGCAAGGCGATGTCAAACTACAGAGTGTTTCGACATCAGTCCAAAAAAACAAAATAAAAAAAATAATTTACTGTGTTGAAGCGAAAAAGAAGTGATACTGAGCAAAAGTTAAGTGCTGATAAAAAAAAAAAATTGCCAACATGCCATTCTACACACGCAGTGGCAAAGAGAGAATGAGGCCTTCACCTTTGGCTATTAGTGGCAGACCCCAAAAAGTTACCGAGCATACAATTAGTGCACAACTACTGTTACGCGTCAAAGCCGAGCTGCAAGATAACAGTAAGGCATTAAAGGATAATGTTTGCTCTGATTCACAAATGACGCCAATCCCTGTGGAGAGTCCATCCAACAGTGGTATGTCTAATTGTGAGCATTCTGTTAGTGTACCCATAAAGAAGGGCCCTTTCAGCAGTTCTGCTGATGTGTAGCTGAACAGCCCGAGTGTAGCCGGTGATACACAAATTGAGGATGCCACTTTGGAAATAGAAGAGGATGAGGGGGAGATTTATGGAGGTGACGAGGGTGCTAATGAGGATGTTGATGATTATGATGCAGACAGATACCAAACTGCCTATGTCCATTTCTTTGTATATTCGAATTTCTAGTTCTTCAGTCTATGCAGGCTGCTTTTTTTTATATTCAACTACAAGTGGAGGGCGGGGGGGGGCATAGATAGCCACCAAAGTACCGTGGTCCATTAAATTTTACTTTCTAGCTCCACAGTCTGTGCAGGCTGCTTTTTTTATATGCAACTACAAGTGGAGGGCGGGGGGGGGGGGCATAGATAACCACCAAAGTACCGTGGTCCATTTAATTTTACTTTCTAGCTCCACAGTCTGTGCAGGCTGCTTTTTTAATATTCAACTACAAGTGTAGGGTGTAATATACACCCAAAGACGATGGCTACATTGCCAATAATCAAAGATGGAGGAGGTAGACAACCAGGTTTGACTGTATAATTTGCAGACGGCCTACCAGGGATTAAACAGTTTTTTTCATAATTTATTAGCTTTAGAATTACCTCACTTATCTAAGAAACTGGTGGAGCACTAAATTAGGTTATTTTAGACCAAAAATGTTTTATTTTTTTAAAAAATAGCAAAACAAAACCAAACAAAACCAAAGCCAAAACCAAAACACGCAAGGGCGGTTTTGCAAAACCAAAACACGACGGTAATCCAGATCCAAAACCGAATCCAAAACAAAAACACGGGGGTCAGTGACCATCTCTAATATTTATACTCTTATCTCGTTCTGCAAAATCCACATTATCATTGTCTATTTCCTCAACAATCATGTCAATCTTCTGTTCTCTGTAGTTTACTAAAAGTCTCATTAAAGAGAAAGAACAAGTATCAATGATGGCATTCCAATAATTCAGAATTCCTCATCATCTTCAAAAGACATGGTCTTAAAAATCCTCAGACTTTGTAGGACCTTGTTCTTCTCGGACAAACGCAGGATTTGTAGAGGGAGGTTTCCACACCATGCCGCCAGTGGGCGTGACAAGCATGCATGGGGGCATAGCTATAATTTTAGACAGTGCTTGGCTGCTCTCCAACTCTTCCTATCCCCATAATATACATGGGCAATGCTGCGTGCACTACTGTTAGGTGCAGCTCTCCCTTTTCAAGCAGACCTGTGTGAAGCGGGAGCAGGGTTCAGCCACCTCAATTATACAGTGCCCCAGGCTTGGAGGGGGTCTTCAGGCACTAGGAATCCCCCCCCCCCCCCTATTTGCCTATGCTTCTCATAGGCTTTTTTTAAAGAAATCTGATCCCACACATGCCTTGTCTCTGCCTTAACCAGAGCTTCAAGTCTATTAATGAAGCTTATGCATATCTGCATTTGTTTCAGATGAATCTCAAAGACTTAAGTTTTACAACAAAAAGCCTAAGGCTGAAATCAAATCTGAAACAGTGTTTAATTTATCCTCTAAATAGGTGACTCCCCATGACATTTTTGTTTTTGTTTTACAAAAAGGACTGACATTTTATCTTCAACTTATTTTTGGATTTGAACAGACATTCGCAACTTTGAAGATCCTCCCACTCATTGTCAATGGTCTGAACTCCACCAATAAATGTACAATGGCTTTACAATACTTCAATAAACAAAAGGCTGACCTGATTCTCCTACAGCAGACTCACTTTAAACACTCTCATCCTATCCTTACCTCTAGGATTTTCCCTAAGTCTGTTTATTCCACCTCACCCAGAAGCGAGCCGCGGAGACTGTGAGTACCGCCGCGGCTCTTGACAGTACCCCCAGGTTTCCTAGGGATTTTTTTGAAGAACTCCTTCAGCTGTTTAGGGGCATGGAGTTGTCTTCGTGGAACCCAAGACCGCTCTTCTAAACCTCGATTTTTCCACTGCACTAGGAAGTGCACCTGACCTTGCACTTTTTTAGAATCAAGGATTTTATGGATAATGTATTTTTGTGGTCTGTTTGTATTTCTCCCAAAGAAGCTTGAAGACTGGGCTTGAGTTGGATAAAGTACTGGCTTCAATAGAGAACAATGAAATGTGTTGGGGATTCCTAATGAGCCCGGAATTGTTAGCCTAAATGCGACAGAATTCACCTGCTTAATGATAAGGAACGGACCGATGAACTTAGGGCCCAACTTCTTGAAAGGCTGTCTGAGCCTGATGTTTTTTGTGGACAGATACACTTTCTGGCCCACCTTGAGGGAGCAGGTGGTACGGTGACGGTCTGAATTTTTTTTTGCAACAAATGAAGCTTGTCTCAAAGATGATTGTACTTTCCTCCAGATAACTCTGAGATCTCTGGCAGTGGAGCGGATCTCCTGATTACCAACGGACTTGAGTGAATACAAAGAGTTAGATCTGGGGTGAAAACCATAATTGCAAAAAACGGAGAGCTCTTGGTAGATGAGTGACAGGAATTACTACAGGCAAATTCCGCCCAGGGTAACAAGGAAGACCAGTTATCGTGGAACTCCGATGTGTAGCATTGTAAAAACTTCTTCATGGACAAGTGTGTCCATGGTTTTGCAGGAATGGCCAAAGGAACTAACTGACCTACTGGACGGATCCTGGGGACTTTGTTTCTGGCACAAACCTCACATGAGAGGACATGACTCGACGTCAGCAGACAAGGACGGCCACCAGACCGTACGAGAAAGAATTTCCAGCGTCTTGTGAATTCCAGGGTGTCCAGCGGACCTACTGTTATGCGCTTCTGCGAGAACCGCTTTCCTTAAATGAACTGGAACCAAGAGACATCGCTCCGGAGTAGTATCAGGGGCTAATTTCTGGATTCTCTGAAGTGTGATACTCAGATCTTGGGTTAACCCAGCATGGATTACGGAAGGAGGAATAATAGCCTCTGGGTTTGTGACTGGAACGTGGTGTGCCAAAAAACTTTTGGACAGAGCATCTGCCCGGACATTTTTAGAACCTGGTCTGTAGGTGATCAGGAAGTTAAACCGGGTAAAGAATAACGACCAACGGGCCTGTCTGGGATTTAAACGTTTGGCTGATTGTATATATTGCAAATTCTTGTGGTCGGTAATGACAGAGATCTGATGTGAAGCACCCTCCAACCAATGCCGCCACTCCTTGAAGGCCCATTTAATTGCCAATAGTTCTCTATTATCGACATCATAGTTGGCTTCTGCTGAAGAGAACTGACGGGAGAAATAGGCACATGTGGTGTAGACGATTAGTATGAGGATCCTTCTGCAATAGGATGGCACCAGGCGTCGACCTCAAGAACAAATGTCCTAGCTGGATCCGGGTGTCTAAGGACCTGAGCAGAGACAAAGGCCTTTTTCAGGCTTTCAAATGAGGCTACTGCCTGGGGCGACCAATTAGTTGGACCCATTCCTTTACGGGTCAGGGCGGCAATGGGAGCCACAATGTCAGCAAAGCCATGAATGAATCTTCTATAATAGTTGGAAAAGCCCAGAAACCTCTGAACCGCCTTAAGATTGTTTGAATGCACCCAATCCAAAATAGCCTGAACCTTAGTTGAATCCATGGAGAATCCCTCAGAAGAGATTACGTAACCTAAAAAGGATACCTTCTGCACCTCGAACTCACACTTTTCAAGCTTGGCGTAAAGGTGGTTCTCTTGCAATTTTTGTAGAACTTGTTTGACGTGGCTCTGATGTGCGGGCAAAGATTTGGAATAGATGAGGATATCATCTAAATAGACGACCACGAAAGAACCAAGGAAGTCCCGAAGAACTTCATTGATCAAGTCCTGGAACACTGCAGGTGCATTGCTAAGGCCAAATGGCATGACCAGATATTCGTAATGGCCAGAGTGCGTATTGAATGCCGTCTTTCACTCATCTCCTTCCTTGATACGGACGAGGTTATACGCTCCACGAAGGTCGATTTTTGTGAAAACAGTAGCACCTCTCAATTGATCAAATAATACCGAGATAAGTGGAAGGGGATAGGTGTTCTTTATTGTGATAAGATTCAATCCCCGGTAGTCTATACAGGGTCTTAGTCCTCCATCCTTTTTAGATACAAAGAAGCATCCGGCTCCTACGGGAGATTTGGATGGCCTGATAAAGCCTTTCTCCAGATTTTCATCTATGTATTCCTGCATGGGTTTGGTCTCTGGACCAGAGAGGGAGTACAAGCGCCCCTTAGGTAACTTGGAACCAGGAATAAGCTCAATGGCACAGTCGAAGTCACGGTGTAGTGGTAAGGTATCAGCAGCCTTCTTGGAGAACACATCACAGAATTCATGATATTGTGAGGGAAGCTGCTCCGGAATAGACTGAATCATACGCAGAGGCAGTGACAAGCAAGACTGTGTACAATAAGAGCTCCACTGGACAATTTCTCCTTTTACCCAGTCCATGACAGGATTATGACGGGAAAGCCATGGGAGGCCCAGGATCAAGGGAACCGATGAACAGTCGATAAGGAAGAAGGTTATTGAATCTGAATGGAGAGCTCCGACATTCAACTGTAGTGGCGGGGTCTCCCAGAAAATCTTGCCACCAGGCAACGGACTTCCATCTAAACCACAGACAGTAATAGCAGATTTGAGTTTTACCATCGGAATTCCAGCAGTGCGGGCAAACCCGATGACAAGGAAGTTGCCTGCAGCTCCACTATCAATGAAGGCCGACAGGTCCACAGAATGAGCACTGAATGTGAGCTGTGCAGGGATCAATACAGCATTTTTCGGGGAGACAATTTGCAGACCTAGGTGAATTTTCCCCTCATTCCCTAGGCATGCTCTTTTCCCGGCTTATTTGGGCAGGAACGGGAGAAGTGGCCTTTAGTGCCACAATAAAGACATAGACCTTGTGATCGTCTCCTGTCTCTTTCCTCAGGAGAGAGACGGTATGCTCCTAATTGCATAGGCTCCTCATCATCCGTGGAAACAGGAATCAAGGCAGATGGAGAAGATGCCTCCATTTCAGATTTTCGCTCTTTAATTCTCCTGTCAATTTTAATGGAGAGGTGCATCAGATCCTCCAGTGAGGGAGGAGACGGATATTGCACCAAGGAGTCTTTAATCTGTTCCGACAGGCCTAGACGGAACTGGCTGCGTAAGGCAGGATCATTCCAACCACTGTCAGGTGACCATCTACGAAATTCAGCGCAGTATTCCTCTGCCGACCGCCGACCTTGGTTCAAGGCCCGTAGATGAGCTTTAGCGGAGGCCATTCGATCCGGGTCATCATACAGTAGACCTAATGCCTCGAAGAAAGCGTCTACTGATTGGATGGCAGGACTGGTCTGTGGCAAAGAAAAGGCCCAGGACTGGGGGTCACCCTGTAGGAGGGAAATTATAATCCCACCTCTTTGTTGCTCTGAACCGGAGGAGCGGGGTCTCAACCGGAAATAGAGCTTGCAGCTCTCCCTGAAATTCCGGAACAGGGATCATTTCCGGAGAACCGGTCCGGCAAATTCATCTTAGGTTCACAGGGGGAACTCGGAGTGAGTTGTGAGGCTTTTGCAGCTTCTTCTTGGACAGACAAACACTCAGACAATCCCTGGATCATTTGGTACAGGGACTCCACATGGCCCGCTAACATCTGTTTATGGCCGGTTATAATGTTAGGAACCCCTCCAGCCGGCACAACACAACCCGGAGTCTACTCTGCCAGTCAGGTGTTTACTGGAGCCCCTGATGGTGGGGACAGACTGGGCTGCAGACTGACAGAGGTTCGTGAAGTGTGTACCGGCTGGGGAGAACCCAGGCAAGCGGAGTGGAATCCAAGCAGAGGTCAGGGGCCGGCAGCAGACAACAATACCAGTATACAAGCTGAGGTCAGGGGTCACGAGCAGACAGAGATCGGTATTCAAGCCAGAGGTCAGGGTCACGAGATTCACAAGCAAAGTCCAAATCCAATTTAGATCATGTCAAAATACAGACCAATTGATCACTATCACAAATATTGTTTCTAAACTGTACACAATTTTAACAAATTGTATGTTGCTGCATTCATGTATTGTTGGGCGGTTGTTACATTGCTGTGAGAATAGAGGCTCAGGTTCCCAACCATCATTAAATGTACTGACAGTCAGCAAAAAATAAGTAAAATTTTCACGTCAGAAAAGAAAATAGACCTATAACATTGCTACAATATTACACTCAGAGGGTAAATAAGAAAAATTTTGAGCAGGGGTATAACTAGAAACTTGTGGACCCCATAGCAAGATTTTGAAGGGACTAACAAAGTTTATAGGGACACCCTCCCATATCCCCACTTACCTTTCAGGGCTTCATATCCTTGTGCATCACACATCTTATTAAGCTTCCTGCTGAACATGGACACCGCAGAGAACAACAGGGGCTCAGAGCAGTACGAGGGGAGATACAATGGACCTAGAACCTAAGGGGGCCAATCATCTTCTGCTGAATGCCGTGCAGGGTAATGCCCCATAGGTGGATGTTAATCCGTCAATGACTTTATTATCCTGTTAGTGTACAGAGACTTTCAGTACTTTTGCTGGTCATTATGCTCTAGTCACTTCTTTAGCACCTTAAAGCAATGGCAACATTGTTTTAAGGTGCTAATGAAGCACAGTGGTTAGCATTTCTACCTCACAGCGCTGGGGCATGAGTTCAATTCCTGTTTCCATGGGTTTTCTCCCATAATCCAAAAACATACTGATTAGGTTAATTGGCTGCTGTCAAAATTAACCTTAATGTGTTTGGGAATTTAGACTGTAAACTTTAATGGGGCAGATACTGGTATGACTGACATATATTCTCTGTACAGTGCTGTGTAATTAGTAGCGCTATATAAATAATGAGGACTAGTGTGCTCAGAATACAGACACCTCCGAAGCATTTCCTGGGTGAGTGTCCTGTAATGGACACTGAAAAATGTTAAGTGTAAAATGTATTTTTACTACTATAGGTACTGTGGTTTATGTGTCTCATCTTAGTATGCCCTCTAGTGTTATTGATATATATCTTGTTCTGGAAGTGCATCAAAACACTGGGAGGGGATGTGGGAGAGGCACATAGCTGTGTTTCGTTTCTCATTTAATCCACATATGTGAGTGAACACTATAACAGAAATCTACAGGAGAGGACCCAGAAGAAACGGATTTCAGGTAAAGTAACAGTGGCCCTGGAAATAGCTCAGGACCTTTATGTATGTTTTACACTTACTGAAAAGTTAGGTATTTTATACATAGAAAATAAAATGAGTAAAGAGGTTAGGTCTGTGTTGTGTGTCATAAATAAGAGTAGATGGGATCTTGTATGTGTGTGCATTAGAGGATATAAATCAGATAAAAGGAACATGGTGTGGCTAGCTAGCTGTTGTGAAACTGCAAGCCCCAGCATGGCATGCAGTGACTTGTGGTTCCACAAAAGCTACAGATCCGTAGGTTGTCAAGCCCTGTTAAAAGCAGTGGGGATTATGCAGAAGCTAAATGCAGACCAACCTACACTGCAGCTCTTGCTTCACTTCCTATATCACTTAGGGTGGAACTGACCACAGTTTTCTGTGACTCAGAGATTTCCCTGACAAGTCCAGACTTATGCTAGTCAGAAAACTTTGCTTCTATTTTTACTGTCAGTGAGATCACATCCAACTGTTGTATTCTCACAGAAGATCCCTGGGAGTGGGAGAAAGATATCGGTCGGGGATACTGTAAGAAGCTGTATTTATTTCATTTAAATTTCATTTAATTTAGACTGTTAACTCCAATGGGGCAGGGACTGATGTGAATGAGTTCTCTGTACAGCGCTGCGGAATCAGTGGCGTTATATAAATAAATGGTGATGATGATTTGAATAATGTTGACTTTTAAAGGACATTTTGGATATTGAGCACTTATTAAAATTTAAAAGGCATATTGAGTGGAATGTCAGCTCTGGTGAATTGTAGATTTAAGTGTTTGGGTTAAAGAACACATCTGATGTGGCTACTTTATACATTCATAGAACTGTAGATGTCGCAGCAGAAAAGAACTAGGTCCATATATTCTGCGTTTTTTTTTTTTGCAGGTTTTTTTTATATTTATGTTAGTCATAACAATAGCCATGTATGTTTTTATACATTCTTGAATTATTTTACTGTAGGAGTTCCCATTCCCACCACAACTGTTTTACTCTATCTGTACTGTTCTACTTTGTTACCTTTGTTCTACAGAGCCTTATGTAATCTTTGATTTGTTAATACTGCCTGAACTCTATTAATGTATCTCTTCTCTCCGCTATGCATGTTCCGCTCTAATGATGTCTTCATGTAGATAGGGCCTTTAGAAAGCTACAAGGTTCTCAAGGTGATGTTTTTGCTAGTGACATATGAAGTGACAATATAACATCCCTTTTTCCTATAGTACCAAATATTCTACTGGATGTTCTCACTGCCTGGTTACCTTCATATCATCTGAAACTATAACTCCACAATATCTTTCCCATTATTAATATTACATTGCAATTCAATGTGTATAGTTTATATCATGTGGCTAATGTCTCATTCCTGTTTGACCCTGTGTTTTTGTAGCAAGGCAGTTCTATTTTACTCCTGAGAATACACATTTTGTCCTTTAAGGCTAGACTTACACTGTCAACAGTGACCCAGCATTGGTTGCATTTGCCCTTGGGCCACTGTGGCATGCATCCTGTCATGTAATTTTTAACCACGGTCAATGTCTATTGCATAATCCTGCCTGTATGCTCCAAAATCCATCTCTGAACAACTAGGACCACTTCTAACCCATTGTGTATGCTCAGGTGCTGTTCTTGTCCCTTATTTATACATTTGCCAAATAAAGTAAAAAAATCCATAAGTAATTAGTTAGAGCCTTGATTTCATTGAAGTTATGAAAAGTCTAAATTAGCTTCTACTACCCTAACTCTACACCCCAAGCTAACCCTCCAAATGTAAGAAAATCCTGCCCATCTCCTACACATGCACATTGATTGAAAAGCAGCCTTGGTTGCATGGCAAGCCCGGGTTTTGGAGCCCATATGTAGGGGTTATACAGTGGTCACTAAACGTCTTATAAGACCCGCCACAGCATTTACAATTTACATTGGTTATTGTCAGTGCTGCATGCAGACAGTCCCATACTGAGCCAGCATAATTAAGAGTGTGTGCATTTTATTCTTATACACATACAGTAATACTAGCATACTGATGTCTAGAGTTTGAAAATATGTTGTTTTCTCTCTTCAGATTTTCCACTACTTTAAAGATTCAAAATGAGTCCACCAGAAGTAAAGGTTTCACAGCGCCAATCTACCAACCAGAAAGGTAGCAGGACGGCTTATCAGCAGAAAACAATGGAGAATCTTGCTCCATCAAGGAAATTTAAAGAGCCACCCAATGCCAGTGACCCGCCGAAATTACATACAAGACAAGGCATCCATCCAACAACACGAACCACAGAAGCCTCAAGTAGTGCCAGAGGAGCAGCCAGTGGCAATCGGTGCACAACCACCTCAAAGGCAACTGAAGACTTCCAGACAATCCTTATTACTCCTTACACCTCTACACAGGAAAGGGAACTGTCTGCACCTGACACTCAAAGGCAGCTGTCTCAAAGAGATATAGAGAAAATAGAAAGCCAGACCCGTGGGCAGACAGAGAATCAGGACTGGCACTACTGGCGACAAAATCGCATAACAGCTTCTATGGCACATCAGATATCTCATAGTAGATTTGCTAATCAAAAAACTAAAGATATTCCACAATCCTATCTGAAGGCTGTTCTGGGTTCAGGATCCAGAGTGCAAACAGCTGCCATAGGTTGGGGCATTAGAAATGAGAAAAAAGCTGTGCACATCTATGAGAGACTGGCTTCAAAGAATAAAGGCAGGGAAGTGCAAGTAGAAGAGTGTGGTCTATTCATACATCCAACCAAGACCTGGCTGGCAGCAAGCCCAGATGGGATAGTGAAAGATAAAAACACAGGGGAGAAGCTGTGCCTTTTAGAGGTGAAGTGTCCATATAAACACAAAGAGCACACAATGCAGGAGGCCTGCAAGGACCGTTCTTTTTGCTTGGCATTGAATGAGGATTCCTATATCCTGAAGCCAAATCATGCCTATTATACGCAAGTCCAATGTCAGCTGGCAGCCACAGGGATGAGAAGCGCAGACTTTGTGGTGCATACAAACAAAGAGACAGCAATCATCTCTGTGAAATTTGACTCAGAATTTTGGAAAATGACAGAGCCAAAGCTGGAAAAATTCTATGTAGAAGCTGTCCTACCTCAAGTAAAGAAGATGGACTCGTGTAAAAAAGAGCCCCAAAAGAAAGATGCGCATGCACCAGAGGAGTGAAGTAATGCAGCACAAAATCTGCTTGAGAGCCATCCGACTGCAATATAGACCTGGGTACAGGATTCATAATCTACTTATTTAGTCATGGAAATAACAGAGTAGCCACCAGAGGAAACCATGTTCTTTCCTCAATTTCTATTTAAAATACTAAATACTGAAATTGGTCCGAATAATGAGATGGTCTGAGCAATAGATATTAGCTGCATATAAGTTTAAAAGAAGTATAAAAATGATGTGGCAATTAAAGCGAAAACACATATGTGCTTACATAGATATATTAAAACAGTTTATTCACATGCAGGTTTTTTTGCATGGTAAAATTGATCACTTGTTCAACATTGGAAGAATAAATTTAAGAGAAAACAATTTATGATGCTTCTCAAGTGCATGAAAAGAGGTGAAAATAAAAAAACACTATCAAACGAGATCGATGTATATGTGTTTTACATGTGTTGCAGTGCATTATTTTTTTTATTATTTTAAGAGCTTCTTGTTCCATCATAGTGCACCGGATGCACGTCAAATCGGTTGAAAGCTTTCACTTGAACTGCAGTCTAACTGCAATAAGCTGCAGTTCAGAAGTTTAAACATATGCTTTTACGCACATTTAGCAACAAGATAACGTCCTGTTTTGCATCAAATGCATTTTTAAACAAAAAAAAAAATCCCAACACATTGCAAGCACCAATTTGTGCGTAGTCCAACATAGTTCTCCATAATGAGTGCTGCAACTCTCACTACAGTTAACATCCTATGAATTTCTTAGAATGAAAATGAAGAACATGGAAGTGTTTGAATGAGAAACAGCCAATACAAAGTAGCCACTTAACAAAAAGATTAATCTCTGCTGTCTTGAGAGAAATACTATTATCCTCTTTCACGCCCAACAAAATAATACATTTCATTCACCTTCACCACAGAGATTACAAATATCTATACAAATGCTAATCATAACCAAAGAAAGAAGAGTTGTGTCAACTTATAAAGAAAGGAAAAACAAAATCAAAATAACCCTTAAAAATTGGGAAAACAAACACACAATGTAAGTATTGTAATTTTGCTCTTTATTTACACCTTGTTAGTTTCACATCTCCTGGCACCTCTAATAACTTAACAGGAAGCGAGAGATAACTGTTTACAATGAGCAAGATGTTGTCTGCACACTACAATGAGGAAGGGCATAATTGTATCAAGTGTTCCCCAGCTAACAAGCTAGTGCTATTGCAAAAGCTCATAATTCATTAAGCAAGAACATAGACGCATGCGCTGGATGAAACATAGTAAGTGGTTGGACACCTACAACATGTAACAGCTGGAGGACACTGGTATTTTTAATTAACACCTACAGTAAGATAAAGCTGCCCACTAACCATTACCTCAACTGGGGCCTCGCGCTTGGCTACTGGCTTTAGACCAGCATCACCTTTGCACATCAACTGAGGTGTTCAACAAAGTGCAACAAATAGTGAAGTCATAGACAAATCTTCCCACTACTTATATTACACAATTTGTCAATAAGCACATGACATTGTAGGATTAGAGAAAGCAGAAGCATCAGTTAAAATATTCAATCGTTAGCTCTGGAATATAAAATGAACAGTATGTCTGTAGCATTAGCTAAATGAACAGCCTCAACTTTGATTTACATATAAAATAAATAGCAAAGTTTATCATTTAGGATTGGACTTGCAGCAAGTCTCAGGTGGGAATAAAAGAAATGGACCGATTAAATATGGTAATGTGCAGCATAACAAAATTTCACATAAACAAGGACTATCACTGCTCAGTCTGTACTGATAATAAATACCATCCCTCAGCTCTCACACCCATCAGTCTTATTAGCTGCAGGCTCCTGGGGCATATCTTTGCAAAACTCCAGACTTATTTAACGGTCAGGACTCTTGCTCTCCAATATGTGACAGTCAGTATGCACAGGACACCCATGAAGCTGGGGAAAAACACAAGAGCATTGCCAAACTCTTGTAGAGTTAAAACTATAGGTAGCCCTCTTTGCGGAACTGCTCCTGCAAGATGTCCCGGTATTCATCGAAACCTCCTTCCATTCGCGTCACGCCTCCATTTTCACAGACCCAGAGCTCCCGACAAACAAGTCTGATAAACCGTTCGTCGTGAGACACTAGGATCACTCCTCCCTAAAAGAAGAGGACAGTGAACGACATGAGATAAGAAGGCAACACTACAAGATTAACACATATAGCACTTTATAAGTCAAATGAAAGTAAAATAACTAAAAACCAAACAACTTATGTGGTTAGATCATCAGGAAAAAGTATTAATCAACTAGAGATGGACAAAAACTAAAACTAAAAGTAGTTAAAGAGAAGAAAGAATACCCGGAATTTATTCAGTGCTTGGCCCAAGGCTTCAATGGTCTCCATATCAAGGTGATTTGTCGGTTCATCCAGAATGTAAAAGTTGGGACTGATAGAATAATGACAATAAATAAGACACATGAAGAAAACATTCCCATAATTAGCTAACAATTATTTCATATATTTATACAAGAGGCATTATTATTGTAGATTTGTAAAGCTCCACAGCTTTATAAAATAGGTAATACAGGACATGCATAAAAAATAAAAAGCAGACATGAAAACAAAAGGGAAGGGAGGGCTTACATTCTAATTAGAAGAAGCACAGCTGAAACAAGAGGAGCTCAGAGTAGATTGCGACAGCTGTGAGGGTGTATTAGTGTGAGTAGCACTGGCAGCAGAAGGAGAAGCTCTAATAAAGAGATGGGTTTTCAGAGTGTAAAGATTTGAAGGTTGTGGGAAAGTCTAATTGGGCATGATAGAGAATTCCATAAATGGTTAGTAGCACAGGAGAAGTCTTGTAGGCATAAGTGGCAAGGGGATTGGCAGGTCAGAGGTAGATCTAAGAGGGTGAGAGGAGACTTTTGAAATGAGATTTGAGATGCATGAAAGGGATGGTGGTGTTGAGGGCTTTGTGAGTAAGGGGGATTCATTTTAATTGGCTTATGGAGAACATATGAAGCCAGTGTAGGGATTTGCAAAGTGCAGATGTAAAACGGTTAGAGGAAAAATCAGTCTTTGGTGCGGCATAAAAGATGGATTGAAGTGGGGATAGATGGGTGAGGGGAAGGACAGATAATAGAAGGTAAAAGTAGTCAGGGTGAGAGATGAGAGACTGCATAAAAGTTTTTAAAGCATCTTGGGTATGAAAAGGGCATATTATGGCAATATTTCTAAGGTGAATGCAACAGGGGAGAGAAACTGGATGTGAGGAATAAAGCATGGGCGGAGACCCAGACACATCAACAAGGCAGTTGTTCCGAAATTAACTTTTTTTTTTTTTAAACTCTATTTGTAAAAGGAAACAGACAAAAACATTAACAATTAAAGATGGAAATGAATACTTTTTAAAACACAAGACAAAATGTATGGCAGTGATTACATAGCAATGCAATCAGCATTATCTTACCACGGCATGGTCATTTGGGCAAAAGCAACACGACTCTTTTGGCCTCCAGACAGACTGGCTACAGGCCGTACTGCAAGTTCACCAGAAATCCCATAGCTGCCAAGCTGGTGGCGGTATTCCTCCTCTGTATTACCTATGGGGAATGGGAAATGAGGTGAGGCAAGGTACAGCAGAATGAAGGTACAATGAGCACTTGAACATTATTGGGAACTAATCAAAAATCCTGAAAAACAGTGTTACGTTCTTTCACTGCAGACAGCAACATTGGTGGACAATGGGGCCATAAGTTTGCCTGGGTTACAATACGCAAAAAAAGATGCAGCATCCTGACAAATGCTTGCAGTTTAGAAGAGGCAAGTGAAATATCTCATTTTTGAAACCTGTGAGATGCCAACCTACACAATTTTTCATGGCCTTAACCATAAAGGGCTGTCTGCGCGATGGAGAAAACCACTCATCGTGGAATTGATGGTAGTGTGTCCTAATATCAGTTTGTTTGGACTAGGGTAAGCCCAAGGCATCCACTTTAGGAGAGTTACACCAATTGCACTAGTCTTCCCTAGGAAACAGATACAAGTCTGCAAAGTGATAGGAAACTTGTGAATGCATATCAGGAGCCTGGAATTCTGATTTTGTTCAGGTCATTGTCCTTTAGGAAGAAGAAATGCCTAGAGGACCATTTTGTAAAATAAAGACAAAATATGTGAATGCAGAATGAGGGACTGCATAAAGAAATTTACCCCGACCAAGGTTGCCAGACTCCTTGAATAAAATGAAATCTTCTGGTTGGTCAGTGGAGACAAAAAATGTCCCTTCCATTCTAAATCAATAGCAGTTTACCAATTCTCTAAAGAAGAGAAACCATTGGACAATAAATACAGGGGTCCATAGCAACAAAAAGGGAGGCGAGGCCTTACGCTTGGATGGTCTATGTGCGAGTTAGGTCATCTTATGGGACAGCTGGCAAACTCAAATCACTAGAGAGGGCTAGCATGGCAAATAAAATGTGCTTGTTTCTTCACATGTGGCCCAGCTCAGTGGATTAAGGGGATGTGGCCATCTTGTAAGTAAAATAAGTGGGACCTTAATGAACAGGAGGAGCTTGGACTATGTGATCTAAGCCTCTAGGGAATCTTTGATTAAGTCTTATGTCTGTAGCCAGAGGGAGCTGGCACGACCTTCAATTCAGACAAAGCAATGTGCCAGAGTTCAGATATGTTGATAAAAATGTTTAAAAAAATGCCTGTATAAGGGACAAAGTATTTATGCTATGAATAGTAGGTCCAGCTGCTAACCTGTACCCTAAACAAATAAATGGCCAGCATCGGTAAAACCAAGTATAGTAGATCGAAGACACCTGGCATTTTCATCATCATACTCCTTAGGTGGAACAAGAGGGACAATTCACAGTGAGAGTCCATCAGATGGAAGGTCTTCTCATCACACTCAGGCCGATTCTTACACCAACGGGTGTAAGAGGCAAAATAAAGTGGTAGATGTAAGCAAAATAAGATACTAACTGGCCAGAGCCTAACCCTTAAATCCTTATTTCCTGAAGGCAGCTAGAAAAAAATGGGGGTTACTCTTTTGGGAGGGAGAACTAACTTGAAGGGAAAAGAGCATGCACTTTCCTAAGAAAATTACCTGATTTTACCTTACAGGAAAGGTGTTACACTCTGCTAGGAAGTGTAAAAAAAAAATAAAAGGTCATTAACTTATACAGCTATATATTCAGAGACCAAGCTGTCCAGCTACCCGTGGGGATCCCAGGGAGCCTGTTCTAAAGTGGACAATGTCAATTAAACATTTTCACTGTTTTTTTTTTTCCAGAATGGTTTCCACAATGATCTGCTCTTTTCTACCCCAATGTAGTCACAGTAAGGAAAAGCCAGAGGACCTCTGAAAATGGACAGTTTGGCCTTTTCAAACACACTTGATAAACGACAGCTGGATTCTCCAGACCAGTAGAAGTTTAAAAATAAATAAAAAGCAACAAACAGTACACTCCAATTCTCATTACCATATATGGTGAAGTAAGTGTGTTTCCTGCTACTCTGAAGGAACAGAATAAGTTTAGCAGACTGTATTGCGATCAATTTGGGATTATGAATCTAAACATGAATGACTTTCTCCTTTAATAAGAGGTGATCTCTAAGATTACCTGGGAAGCGTTTTGCAAGTAGCTCCACTGCGCTGACATTAAGATCCAGCTGATCCACATGATGCTGACTGAAATAACCAATCTTAAGGTTTCTGGAGGTAGCGAATGGAAAAGAGAGACAAAGATTCAGCATACCAGCAATTGTAGATGTTTACCATAGGTTAAAGAGACGTCTGTCCAAAAGACAGAGCTGATAAATCTGTATGTGTTAAAGCAGGGATATACAGATAGTTTAGCCTATCAGCTTAGTTCTGTTTATCACCGCTATTCCACTGGTGAAAAGGGACAATGTGTTGTGTACAGCTCACCTGTGTGCATGCCGAATCCCATGAACAGTGGACAGTTCTCCCATTAATAACTTCAACATGGTGGATTTTCCTGCTCCATTCTCTCCCACCTGTAAAATAAGAGAATTCCACTAGACAGTCTCCTATCATGAGCGAATCCTTCCAAAATACTAAGAATACTAAACATTGGCTCTCACCACACAGATTCGTGACTCCAGGTCTGCAGACACAGACAGATTCTTGAATATTGGCATATCTGAAGAGTACCAGAAATCAACTTCATCCAACTGCAGAATTGGGGGAGAAAACTTCTCAAAGCCATCAGGAAACCTATAGGTACGAAAGAAAGAAGATGAGTTAACAGGTTAATAAAAAAGACAGAATAGTTGAATAAGAAAAGAAAGTTGTAAATGACCAGCTTCAGTACGAAAAGAAAGGACACAATAAATTCCTACGGTTATATTCCCACCTTAATATAACCTCAGACTCCTTTTCTAAAGGTTTCAGCTCTGGCCTAAGAAAAAAAACAAGAAAGCACTGAGATTAGTTGTCCAGATTCCACTTTCAAATCACTCCCATGAATGTGGAAGACTCACAGTTTCTCCAGCAGTTTCAGTTTACTCTGCACCTGAGAAGCCCTGTTAGCATTGTACCGAAACCGATCTATGAAAACCTGTAGTTATAAAAAAGAGAATGTAATTGCCTGCACCCAATACATATCCTACATTACTTATTATTCTAGTAATTATTCCCTCATTATCAGTTTGCAGCAATTTCCACACTGCTGATCTGCGCATGAGAGATTCTCATCACCTGTATATGCTCACGGTACTGATGTTGGGCCTCGTATTCCCGCTGCTGATTCTTCAGGCGCTCTTCCTTGATTTTCAAAAAGCTCTCAAAGTTGCCACGATAAGCCTCCAGCCGTTGGCTATGCAGATGCACAATGTCTGTGGCCACCGCATTTAGGAACTTACGGTCATGGGAAACAACAAGGATAGTGGATGGCCAGGTCTGCAAGAGTAATGTAAAAGCTTATATTTCAGAAATGGAATTCAGACCAAATATGAAGGGCAAATAGGAAAGTAAACATAGAGACCTGCAAGTAGTCCTCCAACCACAGGATGGCTCGTACATCCAACATGTTTGTAGGTTCTGTGAAAATGAAGTACAAAATAAATGGAAGGAAAGCATAAAAATGAAACAGCTGAAATAGGACATAAAACACCAGAACACTTACCATCCAGCAAAAGCAGGTCAGGCCTGACAAAAAGATTGAGATAATGTTAATTTTGAAACATTTTAATTTCTACTCATAATATACAATGCACATTCTTTACTAGTCTTTCTGTCATTGGTTCGATATGTCTAAATGAATACATTAGCACTAACAATGACTACTTATGTTGTACTCACCTAGCAAAGAGGGCCCGAGCCAACGCCAACCTCATGCGCCACCCACCAGAGAATTCCCTGAAGACAGACAATAATCAAATCCTCTGCAGAACAATATAGATCAGATCTTACAGGATGTGGTGGTCTTCCTCCACATTACACAGAATTGTATTAAAAAGGTGGCATTGTCTATTAGTGCAAACCCAATTAATGCACACCTACAGCCTTAAACTAGTCTGTCACCTTCAACCACTTACTTGGTCAGTTGCTGCTGCATAGAGTGTCTGAATCCCAAACCAGCAAGGATCACAGAGGCTCTGAGTGGAGAGAAGAGACATGAATAAAGATTACCTACTATACAGAGAAATACTTGGGAAACAATCATAAGGCATAGTAGACTGTACCTGGCAGGGGCTTTGTCTGCCTCAATTTCTTCTAGTTTACTGTATATCTCTGACAGGCGTGCAGTCTCTGAACCATCATTCCTGGGAAAAATGTGAAACAAAAGTTAAAATGTGCATGCAGAAATAGGTAATTTTTGTAGAAGAAACATGACATTTTAATATTTGCAAAAACACAACTAGAGATGAGAGCGCAAATACTGTTTTAATATTGTATATATTTCACTATAATAATCCTTGGTTAGCACAAGACGCTGTCCGTTTCATAACCACTATTCAATCTTCATCAATTGTTCTCCCAACATAGTGCCTGGTCTGTTTAACATCACCATATGTCCATCTCTGGAGCATTCGAAGTCGAATATGTCAGGCAACTAGCCACGCCCACTTATTGCTACAACATGGTCAGATACTATAACTGTTTTTGTTAATCCCACCTATTGACTCATTTACTCTTCCTGCTTGATTTCAGATCTGCATTTTGAGATTTTTATCTTTTACCTGCTCTTTGCAATGCCTTTAGTAAGAACATTGTCTTCTACAAGAGCTTACAGATAATCAACTAGGCTGTGCGAAAATACCGATTACGTATTTTAGTGAGAGCATGTAGAAATGTTTGATTTTCCCTTGCATGTTTTTAAAAACATATAGTGAATTATATTACTTCCACCTTCATGGAAAACAGCTAAACTTGCATCCCAAATTTAAAGAGGCACGGATCATAGAACAAAAGCTCTTTAAAAGAGGAAGTAAAGCCTTAGCCTGAGCTTAATATACATTAATGTAAAACTAGAGAGTTTATACTTTACTAATTAAGCGCTCCATACCCTCTCTCACTGCTGCTCAACAGGTTAGGAGTGAGGTGCTTCTCCAACACAGAATATATACAGATTAAAAAAGATTGGCAGACTTGCAATTCAGAAACTGTGTTGTGTGGATTGGTTGGTTCACATACAGAGAGGCAGGATGAGTAATATTACACTATATCAAAAGCCTGCACTCTCAACTTAAAGATGATAATAGGAGGAACTTAAGCTGTCTAATGAAGTGAAGACAGAATACTTTACATTTTAAAAGATTTGCAGTAGAGCGCTATATATATATATATATATATAATATTTTTTTTGGGCTGTATTAGCAAATGTTTGGGTCAGGGCATTTTTTCACATTCACTTACTTTCCTGCACTAATACGTGCATTAAGCGCTTTCTCCTCTTGCAGAAGACTCTCACGTAAAGTATCACACTCCAATACACTCTGTAGAGCTGGTGTTTCGTCTCCAGCCACCTCTTGCTCCACGTGTAGAATGCTGATGTGTGAGGGTACACGAAGACTGCGACTAGCGAGCATCTTCAATAATGTCGTCTTACCCAGACCGTTTCTGCCCACTAAACCATATCGTCGACCTGATGCCAAATGCAACTCAGCACCTGTCAAAAGGACCCTGTAATGAGATGTTGAGTAGATGCATCATTATAGGATAAATACACACCAACTATACCTGCGAGACCCTTTTTAAAATGATACCCAAAGACCTCCCTTGCTTCAGTCGTCTGTCCCCTTAATTTGTGCTCCTTCAAACGGGCACTTAAAACTCCCCTGTTCCTCAAAGCCTACCAGCCATATACCTAACACTCTCTCCATGCTCGTTCTCATTTCCTTTCTCTCGTTCCATCCCCTTTATTCACGCCTACTGCGCCTGATCCCCTCTACTGACTCCCCTCTGTGCCTGATGTCTGCCTACCCTCCCTTAGGATGTAAGCTCTTATAATATATATATCCCTCCTGTCTCTATACCTATTCTTCTGCTCCAGCTTCACTACATTAGCCATGCCTGGAGTTTCTGAAGTCTTGGTATTATTTGTTTATTGTTCTGTGCTGTTTTACCCTGTATGGTCTACTGTTTGTACTGTGTACGGCGCTGCGGAAATGTTGTGGCGCCTTGTAAATAAAGGATAATAATAATAATAATATCTAATTGTATAGGACTATGAGAATGTATACTTTGTTTACAAACTGTATAAAAATAAAATTAAGCATATATAAAAGGTTTTATGTAGATCTTCATATGTACTCCACAAGATGCTACTGGTTGTTCATTAAGAAGCATTTTATGAAGATTTACATTTAATACATACAAGATGCTCAATAACAAAACCACACGACCCCTCATTGAGCTCTTTATTTACTAGTTATGAACACTTCCAAGTTAGTGTTATCATTATCAATAATATGCATATAACAAGTGCATTAAACAAAACTAAGGCACAGGAATGCAAAATAAAAAATAAAAAAAAACGCTTTAGCTCATGAGCAGGACACTTACTGTCTATAACTTCTATTTGTTTATACAGCTCAGTCATTCTTTTCACAACAGTAATACGTTTTCAGTACTCACCTTTCTCCAAATGACACATCAAAGTTCTCAATTCGGATGTCATATGACTTGTTCTTGCCACTGGATTCTATGCGATTCTCCTTCTTACTAGCAGCTTGACTGGCCGAGGCCTCTTCCATTACACTGTAAAGTAAAACGAGAGGTGAGAGCTAACAGGGATGGGTTATGAGAAAAGGAATCCCTCAAAATGACAATTTCCCAGAGTTCTAAAAACAAAACAAAAAACACTACATCTTTCCCACTTACACATTCCCACCGACTTTCTGTGAGTCACGTTCAGACCGCTTTTCTTGTTTTGATTTCAGTTTGGCTTCTGCCTTCTCCAACTTCTTTACATTAACAGTCTGAGCAAAACAAAGGGAAAGAACGAACCATTTCAGAAACTATATTTCATTGCAGAAATTGAGCATTTAGAATACTCAAAGTGCAGGGGTAATATGGCTTTACACATGGTTCTAAAGATTGCTTTTATATAGGACACAGATTTTTTTCCCTTTAGGCACGGATATTTTAATAGAAAGCAAAAAAAAACAAACCCCCCCCAAAAAAAACCCACATGCGGTACAGGTCTTAAGTTATTTTTAGATGCTAAGAAACTTTATTTTCTCTCCAATGTATCATTGCCTATAAAGCGTATCCAAAGTTGTATATGTAACAAAGTAATTTTTATGCTAATCAACCTATGTTTAACATGTCTACAAATCAGAATTAAAAGAACAGTAATTAACTAATTTCACTTAACAAGGTTTCTAATATACACCTTTTGAAGGAAAAAATTAAAGGGGATCTCACCGAAGACGGGTCCTTTTTCATCAGCAACACATTCAGGATCTGAGGGTCAACATCTAAGCAACAAGTAAGGAAACATGATTATATCTTGGAACAAATAATGTACAAGTAGTGCCAACTTTGAGTTAACTTTCTTAATCCCAGTAGCCAATGGTGTGTATTTACATATTATTCCTCTAAAGAAGATTAATGAACAAAGAGAGAGACATGTCTCTGCAGGTCTTCAGTGCAAACATGAAAATGTAAGCTGATGTGTATATGTCAAATATTGTTATATTATCTTGCAAATCAATTCCCTTACATTCAAAGCAAGAACATTTATTATAGAAAAGAAACTGAGGATGGGTTGTTTGTGGGAAAGAATACAGCACCAAAGTCTGAGGGCCTCCGTCTTACCGTAATCAGTAATCTGAGAGAGCTGGATAGGAGCTTCAAGTAGCACCTGCGTTTGTGAAGGGACGTGATGATTTTCCCTTAGCAAAATTGAAATAAATATTACAGTTTTATTTACTTAAATTGGTGAAACAAAATACTAAAGAAAAACAGACTAAAACCCTGCAACAAGACAATTCTACATGTCATCTACAAATCACACAATTTTCTGACCTTTTCATGTATATTGCAAGCAGGACTGGGGTGTGCTGATATTATAGGCAACTGTTTCAACATTTGCTGGCAAATTCTCACTTACATGTAGTACTATCATTGTGCATATTAGTCCTGACTTGCTGACAGGCAATACTCACATTCGCATTGTTCTGTACATCCTCAGACAAATGTCTTTAATGTCCTCATCATCTTTGGTATCTCCAGACACATCCTGTAGTAGCTCCCCCACTGCTTCAAACAGGTCATTCTCTGATTCAAAGTCTGAGCGACCACTGTCAAGAACATCTAGTTGGAACAAGTAATGGACAGAAATAAAGTACGTTAAGGTTGAAACATCCAGTCTTACAGCGTGAACCCTTTTCTATGAAAATTATGTTTTTAAACTATACTACAGGTTCTCTCATTAAATGTTCACCACATTCAAAAGTGACTACTAAATACAGGGATGGGCAAGATGAGCTATTGACTTCCATATAATTGCCAATAGTTCCAGTTACATACATTTAGCAGCAGTTATCACACAGGGGTTTGTATCTCATGTTCACATAAAATACTCTAGCAGACAACCATCCTACTTGTCCATTTTAATATACCACATTATAATGCCATCTCCATCAACTAAAATCAAATACTGGGCAACTAAACTAAACCTTATAGGATAATTCCACCTTTAGCAGACCCATCCTTAATCAAACAAGGACAGGATGCATAGCAAATAGGGGGCTTTATCCCCGAAACACCCACCCCATTACCTAAAACAGGGAGCCAGCTTCCACTGTAGGACTTGATACTGAAAGACTTAGGGGTATATTTACTAAACTGCGGGTTTGAAAAAGTGGAGATGTTGCCTATAGTAACCAATCAGATTCTAGTTATCATTTATTTAGTACCTTCTACAAAGTGACAGCTATAATCTGATTGGCTGCTATGGGCAACATCACCACTTTTTCAAACCCGCAGTTTAGTAAATCTAGCCCTTAGAGTTCTTTTGACTGGCTATAAACGAACTATGAACAGCTTTGCAGTACATTTGTTTCATTTCATAGACAATTAAAGGGGTGTTATCCTTTAAATAAAAGTTGCATTACATAAAAACAGCAATTAGTAACATTCAAAAATACATGCAATATTTACAGGAATTTATTAAAACAAAGACATTTGGCTTATAAAGAACATTGGTCTTTCCTTTAGGTAGCTGGTTGGGTATCCCTGGCAAAGGGGATATTCATCAGCAGAAAGCTGCTAAAAAAAAAAAAAGTAATAAAGATTTGCAAATCATCTCATTATCAAAAGTAGATGTACACATCCCCCTTATATAAGGTGATTTTCAAAAACTGCTATTCACCAATCTGCTGACTTTTAACATTTAAAATTATCATTTCAGAAGCACACAGGATAACTGTCCCTTCGATTGCTGTTCGAACAGAAGCAGGAGGCCGTTATTTTCTAAGCCCCCTCAATGACTGGAGAGGTGGATCAGAGTTAAAATTCAAACAATTGAGGTCTTAAAAATGTTAAAAATAGGTCTGCAAACAGCAAGATGCCAAAACACATGCCAAAACCTGCAGACAGTCCCAGAGTTTGAATAGAACAAATTTGAGGCAAAACCCTTTAAAACTCGGTCAGTGCACACTACCCAAAGACAATTGTTTAAATCTTAACAGGCAATTCAACCTATTAAGCACACCAAAGTTCAGATGATAACTGATCCTGTTTCTATCCAAGCAGCATTTGTGATTAAAGGGACTGGGAGAGAGAAATTACACCAACTGAACAATCCAGGGTGCTTAGGGGTGAAACTCCAAATGAGTATCCTTCTTTAAAGGATTTGACATGTGTTGTCTTTTTTTTTTGGGGGGGGGGGGGTTCCTTCGATTCACACTACACTCCCTGCCAATAAGCCCAGCCAAAAAGAATGAAGAGAGCCTTTTGGAGACTAGGGGGTATATTTACTAAACTGCGGGTCTGAAAAGTAGAGATGTTGCCTATAGCAACCAGATTCTAGTTATCATTTATTTAGTACATTCTACAAAATGACAGCTATAATCTGATTGGCTGCTATAGGCAACATCTCCACTTTTTCAAACCCACAGTTCAGTAAATATACCCCTAAGCTTGATCACAGTAGAGAACAATATAATGAATTGAGAAACATAACTATCAGTGGGGCCATGGCTTCAATTCCAACCAGGTCCCTATCTGTTTGGAGTTTGTATGTTCTCCCCATGTTTGCGTGGGTTTCCTCTGGCTGCTCCAGTTTCTTTCTACACTCCAAAAACATGCTTATAGATTAATTCCCTTCTGACACAATGCACCCTTGAGCGAGTGCGGGGTGGCAAACTAGTCTGTAAGCTCCAATGGGTCAGGGACTGATGTGAGTGATTACATATTCTCTGTACAACATTTACAGATATCTTTTAAATATAGCCATTTAGAACAATTACATATAAAACATAATTGACTCCTATAGGAAAGTATACTTTGAATGAGAATTTCACTCAAAGTATATTTTTAGTTTAAAACGCAGATACTGAGCTATGGAATGAATTCACACTAATCAATGTCTAAAAAAATATATAACTAGCAATATATACCCACATATAACCTACGTGGCATTATTGTAAAATAAATCACAGACATAGAGGCGCATTGCTATCACTGGTTATATAGACTGTGAGTCACCAGTCTCCAGACTCGTTGTGTCAGTACAATAAAGCCTCTAGCATGTGCTTAAGTTTCCTCCACAGTTCTCACCGGTCACGTATTGAAAAAGCTCGGCGTCCAGCTGCGGGAACTCGCTCCTCAGGATCTCCACGAAGGTCGCCATGTTGGCCGGCCGGCAAAGCGCAAGCGTAAAGACGGAGCACGCGCCCCGGAAGCGCAGAGGATGACGGGAAATGTAGTTCATCCTCTGCTTTTTGGTGACGACGACTCTGAGTCATGTTCCTGGCTGGAGGTAACTCTAATACACTCTTGAGACATGGAGCGAGGAGACTGAACATGATTAGATTGTTTGTTACGTACGGAAGAGTGAAATCACATTTTAATTTACCTAATGGTAGTCTCCAGCACTATCATATTAGCATCACAGTTGTAATTGTGTCTGTTCCCGCTTGGCAGCAACATTTTAAGGTTAGCATGAGTGGATGGGTATAGCATATTCCATTCATGAGATGACCAGGGTTCTGGTGGTTCATGTATTTCGTTCCTTTGTTATAGCTGAGCAGATCCCTATAATAAGCATGTCATGCACTGTGGTGGTGACCAGGTATATGTTGGTATATATTTGCCTATAATTTGTACTTATAAAGCTATTATAAGATTAGGCATTGAAAAGTGCAAAACGCAGAGGACATACTAAAAGGAATATCAATTAAATATAATTGACAGCAAATTAAACTTTGGTGTATGTTCAAAAAAATCTCACTCCTATGGATGATATTTTCCATACACTTGTGTTTTTTTTCCACTTTAGCATTTATTTTAGTTAAGCTTTTTTAAAAAACTTTATTTAGAAAAGGGAGCGTAAAAAAAAAACAATGAGCATCGGCATACAAGCAATCAGGTTATTCCCTTTCAAGTTTTGTCATACATATATATATATATATATATATATATATATATATATATATATATTAATAAGGTGTTGGGGGGAGGGAGGCGGTAGGTACAGAGTGAAACAGACAGAGAAGTGCAAAATTAAAATAAAAGCCAAATGATGCAGGGTAGATGTACGGTCTTCATATTTTTTTTTTACTGCTTAGCTTGTGGTGAACAGTTTGTGCCAAATAAGCTTATTTAATTTCTACCAGGTTTTCTGTCCTAATTGATTCCCACCCATGTTCTCTATTTCCTAGTCCCTAGCAAGGTGGCCAGTCTCTGGTATACTCATGAGAACATCCACCTGGTGGACAGGAGAGGGCTGGCAAATTTTATCTGGGAGGGGGTGGAGAGGGGCAAGACTGAATCGACAGCCTATTAGGAACATTTTAAAGGAAGAAAATGCAGGTAAACTAGCCCAAGGTAGCCCACTATTGGACCGGCCCCAGAGGGCAGATGCCCTCCACCCCAGACTGCCCCTGCCGGTGAGAACCAGACACCATACTTCTCATTACAATAAGCACTTTTTTTATAATAAAACAATTATCAGTAAAAAAAAATGCCAAAAAAGTAGACACTCCTAGTTTTATTACTGTTACATCTGAGTATACCGGCATTAGTGTTGTAATTCCCAACTCTATCTCTTTTTAATGGACAGTTGTAACTTTGGCCCACTCTTTCCTTCCTTCCTGTTCTTCTGACCCATTGAACTAAATAGAGCTTGAGGGTCTTAAGTATCTTTATATAATATAAAGTACACAAGTGTTTATCTCCCCTCATCTATTAAATCATTCCCCCCCCAGCACCCCATCATCCACATGGAATGGAAATACATAAGCTCTGTGTTAGCTGGCTAAATGCAGATTGTAATGGCCTGTAAGGCTTTATACCCACCTTTTAAAGACCATATTATATTTTGTATTGCTGCTGCCATAAGAAAAATGGATATTTTTTAAAGATCAAGTAGAATTCACATTCTATTGATCGCCACTTTATTTGCCAAATAGATCTGCTCTTCAAAGGCCTCGCTCGCTCCTTGGAGTATTATAATCTCCCCTAACAAGAATCATAGACTTTTCATATGCAGCACCTTACTATGGACTACTAATTTTCATTCTGTTTGACTGTCCGCTAAACTTCAAAGTGTCAACTGGTCTCTGGAAGCAAACCTCTTCAGGGAGGCTTAGAATACTCCCTAGCTACCCTGTGATTCTGTCCCATGACCATTTCACTTCCAAACTTTCATTCCCAAATAATGCCTCTGTCTTTACCTACTTTCAGATAACATCTGGTGACAGCTGCTCGCCTAAGCACTTTATTTCTCCACTCAGTTCGAAGTCATCTGTGTGGATCACTCATTGATAGCCCCTGAGCACTTAACAGTGTATACTCTTATTGGTCTTCTTCCAGAGATGCACATATGTCCTTTTGAATTTTTAAAATGTAGTGCTCACTTTAAACTAAAATAGAAGTTAAACATAAAGTCAAACTAACTGATAAGTTGCAATTTATTGTGCAAATAATTTAAACTCAAAAGATAATACGAACACAAAGTATACTGCGAGTACACATGGACAGTTATAAAGACCTAACACTTGAGACATGGAGGAAATAAGCACTTTTTGTTAATAGGCTGTGTGTGATGGTTATAAAAGCAGTCAAATACAATGCGTTTGATTTCCAAGAGGCTGCTTTTAGGCTACACAAGCTTTATGGTAGCCCAACCCAGGTATGTTCCTAGGGCTGCATGTGCAGGCTCCCGGCACCATTAAGCCACTACGAGGAGTTACAACTTGATTCTGACTGGGCTGAATGGCATATATATTCTCTCTCTCTCTCAACAACATACTGCGAGAGAGTAAAAATTCATTTATCAATAAATTAAGATTAAAGATAATTCTTAGAGTATAGGAAACAAAATTTAAGAAGTGCGTTTTATTCTAATCCAAATTGGAGGGTAGGGCCTCCCAATGGAAATAGGTATGGAAGTCCATAGTATTGTGATAACCATTCTAGGCCATACAGGAGACCAAATTCCAGCTGGCAAACTTTTTTGCCTAATACACATTTTTTGGAATAACCACTATTGCCAGCTTTTGCAACTTTGGCATACACCAGGGTTCCCAGCCAGTCAATGATTACCCAGAACCCCACCAACCAAGGGTCCCAGTTATTTTTAGTGCATAGTGGTTTGTGTCTGAGGGCTGCATCGCCATCCTCTTCCTATAACAAAGGAACAAGCCCCATGCTGACTAGCATGGGAGCTGATTTTTGCTACGGCTGGATAGCTTTTGGTATTGTTTGTTAAAATTGCAGGGGGGTCCTGTAATTAATGCAGGACATATATTGTACTCAAGATTAGTATTATTGGACCCTAATATTTCACTCTAACCTTAGTAACTCTTATTTACAATACTGCTTTTTTCCAATTCTTTCTGACATCACCAGTGATCACTTCAACCATTTGAAAAATATGTTAAAAAGGGTAGGTAGTTGGCAGCAAAAAAGTTATTAAATTAATGCTTTTTTGCATTTTCGGAAGTAAAGTAAACACCGGAACATTTACAGAAAATCAAATGTATAATGATGCTACATCAGTGGGTTATAAACATTAATTTTTATTTTTTCATTAAAATTGCATCCACCAAAAAAAAAAAAAAATTGCATCCACCAGAATGATCCCTTTGGTTTCACATACATCCGCTAACCCTTATTGAACACCATGAGAAATTACGGTATTACTGAAACAAGGCTTTGAATAGAAGTTCTATACCTTAGACCAGAGACAGTTGGGAAATGTATGCTTCTGTGCACTATTCATATACTGGTATTTTGTTAATGTTTTTGTATTTACTTAAAAGATATAATTAGTACAATAGTAAGGGCCAGACACAGAAATTTTCAAATGCAAGACAAAAGGTGGTATATATCTTTTGATCTACAGTTATGTGTGAAGTGAGTTAAGTATTACTAATTGACAAGGTTTTAAGAAAAACTATATAAATATGGATAAGTATATACACTTCATTTGCTTTTAAAGGACCACTTAACTCTGAAATTTTCAGATATGAACCAAGGAGGTAAAATGCACCCCGCTGCTCTGTTAAAAAGTAAAATTACCTCAACACTCCCTTTCAGGGTGCCCATCCCCAGTGTCCTAATAGAATCTGATACAGGTCAAAAAGCTGAAATTGCAGTTTGTTAAGCTGCTGTGACCTCACTGATCCTGCACCTGTGCATTTGTGAATTTACCAGTCCACTCAGTGTATTTACTTAATACACTTAAAACTTAAGAGTCCGCAAAAGCAGGTCATATTGTCCCTGCAAAGAAGTACGCTCCCTTCTATTCTGGTGAGTAAGTGGGGGGCTTTGGCTGCTATACAATGTGAGGGGGGGAAAGGCGACACTGGATACTATATTGTTTATTGGGGGCTAAACCGTGTGTGTGTGGGGGGTTGCATCGGCTGCTATATTGTGTATGTGAGCGACAGTGGCTGCTGTTGTTTTGGGTGGGA
The DNA here is from genome assembly GCF_038048845.1 of Mixophyes fleayi. NCBI lineage: Eukaryota > Metazoa > Chordata > Amphibia > Anura > Limnodynastidae > Mixophyes > Mixophyes fleayi. The sequence goes on along the minus strand of NC_134404.1, from coordinate 137,168,533 downwards.
TGAGGGAACACAGCCTACTTTACTGTATCCACAATAGGGGGGAATGACACTGGCAGATATACTGTGAAGAGAGGATACTGGCTGACACTTGGGTGTGGGCATTAGCTGCTGTACTGTGAAAGGTGAAGGACACTGGGTGTTATTCTGCCTGGCAACTACATACTTCAGAAATGTCCCAATTTAATGATATTTGCCCCGACTGCCAAAACTCTTGGAAAGTGTATGAATGGGTGCCACGTGCATTAGTGGATTTTTTTAGGGGAAGGTGGGGGTATGGAGCTTTAGAAGTTCTTTCAAGGGTGCACCTAAAGTGTCCTGAATAATAAAATTCAAATGTTGGGAGGTATGCTGCTATATTGCAAAGGGGGCAGTAGCTGCTTTGGGGTAGGGCACTAGTTGCTATACTGTGAATTGTGACATTAGTAACTACAACTAACAACGGTGTAGTCTGAAACAAAGTGTTTGGGTAGTACAATTGCGATTTTAGTATAAATCTATTTTGATGTGGTTCCAGAACGCTGGAATATTTATTTATATGTTTCTGCGTAGAGTTTGCATACGGTGGAAATCTTGAGTTCTTTGAAAGTTTTATACTAGATACCAGATGTATTATATGTCATGTGAGACCTAATAAATATTTAGCATAATACCCATACTCTTGCCAGTGTACTTCACGTATAACAATTTTTTCTATATATGGTATATTGTTGGCACCTAAATTCTGTCCTTGGCTCTTAGACTTTGGAGGAAGTTGTGGAGACCTGATTACAGTTTGTATAATATTCAGCTCAGTTATATGTAGCCTTTGATATATATTCATTTTGAAAAAAGGTTCTACTTGCCCTTTAAGTATTTTTCATAGTTATGGAAAGGGCAAGGTTATAGTTGAGTTGGATTAATGGTTGTATATGGACAGCAATTTGGCATATCTGGAGCAACTTGCATTTCTTGCAAATTAAAAGAATCATACTTGTATTTACTAACAAGATATGTCATAGAACAAGCATTAATCCCTTTTCTGATTAAAGATGTGTGCAAGTGTTATATGACACGTAGATTCCATGACCTTCCTCCCAATGTCACTCTTCCCTGGCGAATTACACATGTGTAACGTCCTTGCGTCATTTCTTGAGCTTGAACAACCAGACTAGCTGAGGATTTCCCAGTTAAAACAACCAAATTGTCCATCCAAATTGCTGCCGAGGAGATAAGACGGGATCCATCCTTGTACCAGCTGCAAATGTAAAGTAAGACGGAAGATGGTTAATTAAAGTGAAGGATAATCTGAGAACTGTTGTCAGTTTACTGTAATCAAGAAGTTAACGCTAAGAAGCTTTACTGGAATGCATTCCCTCTCAAGCAACATTTAGTTCATTATTAGTTTTAGGTGTGACTAATCTAATTAAAACCAACTGCACACTGACAGAACTTCAGATTGCATTGGGTTACTCAATTGGGAGCCGGAAAAAGTGTTCAGAAAGGGAATTATTGGACAGCAGTAGGCAAGTGTTTCGGAAACAATAAGTGCTGGACTTTGTTTGTGTATACCCCCTGTATGGAAAGGACTTTTGCACTAAATCTTCTAAACTACAATTGCTTATGGAAAAGAGCCATAAATAACCTTTACAGACATATGGCAAAATATTTTAGAAGCTTGTCAGTACTGAAAATATGTGAGATTGTGATTGGGGTGGCCTTCTTTTCACTATATATATGTGGAGCATGCAACCTATTTTTGAACTGACAAATTTCACAGAACCCATAATCAAAATATTGGATCACAAATTAAATTGTTTCCACACACTCTCCTTCTACTTTAAAGTTGGCCAATCTAGCTATATTTTAATTTATTTAGTATGGAGCCACGCATTGCAATAATAGTAGTTTTTTTTTTTTAGGTTTTTTTTTTAAATTGACCCACTTAGCTGAACAAATCTGTATGTGTGTGGCCAGTTTGTCTGTTTAATAACACAGACAGCTGGCCTCTCTGATAGAAACTCTGGTAACACAGAACAATGGCTTGCACGTTTGCTGCACAGCAACTGTGAATACAATACCAAAACATCAAGATATGGTAATATTTAAGATTTTATCAACACATCAATTATCACAGAACCTTAATTGGCAAATTGTTTTTGATACAGCCCATACAGCACTTCAAGAGGGTCTCAGACAGACAAGTCTTGAGATATTATCTGTAGATAACAATATCATACACAGGAAGAGATCCATGAAAAAGGGCATCAACTGAATGGGACAGACTTTGATGGAGGCAGAATGTAAATGTTCTAGGACCTCTCTTGGCATACTTTACAGGAGCACAGACTCCGAAAACTTTTGGCAGATGAGCATAGAATATCAGTGAAGATTCCAATTTAGTATTCAAGCATCTCACTACAAACAATCCCTTCTTTGTAAACCAGTGGATTTTGATAATTTCTGTTACTCATTGGGGCTGCTGGCGACCAATCTCCCAGAATGGCAAATCTCTTACTCCAGCTTGTTGCCCACCGATGGTTCAGGCATCTAGGCTCTTCTGGAATGTGTCAGGTTTTGTGACCTTAGGCTGATGTAGTGAGCAATTTTAATTAGTTACATTGCCGGACCTAATAGTCCCTTGTTACCTAACTTTTGTTTTATTCAGTATTCCCAATGTTTTGGGAGGTGAAGGCAATGTCATGGATGTTCCTCAATCATTGTTGATATTTACAGCCTTCATATTTTGATTGCTCTATGAAATTTAGTTCATAGGACAGACTGTTCTATGCCTTAAATAACGTTTTTTTCCTAATTGAATGTTAATTTAGTTTATAAGATTACAAATAGTGACATTACTATTTTTTTTTATATTTACATTTCTCTATTCGGGCCTTCAATGTTAAATACATGTATACATTGCATAATACATAATAGAGATGGTTCAGCTAGGTACATCAGTGCTTTATAAACACATCTATAGTGTTAGACATTTTTTCATCGAGGTGACATCCAAAGTTATTACATATATGTAAGCAAAATCTAGTACTAAACAAAAGAGAAAACACAAACACGTAGTATGATATTGTAGGTGATTGAATGCCAGGTAGCCACCCTGGAGGTTCAGAGACTCCTGTCATTGCTTTAAGGATGATTTGGTGGATCTTGTGCACACAAAGAGGTTTTATACCAGAAATTATGACGGAAAGACTTCCAGACGTGTGTTTAAACCAAAAGAATATCAATGAAACTTTTCCGGGCTAAAAAAAAAACTTCTACATGTTTTTCTTCTTTTGTAATGAAGCCTCTATTCAATCCATGGAACGGGAAGTCCACAAATGTGTTTGGGGTAGATGAATTCTGTTGGGTTCCTTTTAAAAGAAGCACAAATAGGCCCAAAAAGATCTTCAGCCTAGCCATACATTTTCCCTATACAGGGAGATGCTGAGAGAATTAGTGGATACTAGTGCAGCCCTTAGCAAACTCCTTAATGTCAAAATAAGACTGGCCTTCTACAAATGTTGTAATAAGATTTTCAAGTGGGGAAATAAAACAGGTTGCTTTCTGGCTAGGGCCTTGCATGCCAAAAAACTTTTACCTTTATCCTTACCATGAAAGATACCAATGGGAGGGAGGGTGTTACATAATTAGGAGATAGCTGGCACTTTCCACTTTCATTTTTCTAATTATTCTATTAAGGTATATAACATCCACCAGGACATCTCCCCTGAAGAGAGCTTTATTAAACAAGAAAATACAACATCCTACATGGAAAAAGATTACTTTCCCCAGGATTTTGGAAGAAATCAAGGTATTTCTGGGCTGCTCTTTATCCATGCCGTACTAGATGACGCTGTTTTTTCTTCTTCCTCTCCGGGCTCAGATAAGTTCACCATCCTTTAAAATGTTTGGTGAGAAGAATTCTCCTACAAGCCTTACAGGAAATCTCTGAAAAAAATATTTTTTACCACAATCTATGGAAACCCATATTACTATTATACCCTAAGAGGTTAAGAACCACTCCCTATGTTCCAGCTCTCTCAACATCGGTTTGAAATTGTTTGCAAAAATTGTTGCTAATAGTCTTAGGTTCTTTTGTTAGACTTGATACACAGGGATCAGGTTGGGTTTGTATCTAGGCGAAAGGCCTGCTATAACTTTCATGTTCTTGCCATCCTCCATTGGACTGATTGGAATGGGAACAGTCTTTGTAAGCTCACCTCCATTTCTCAGGTAAGAAAGTCTGGCTCCCAGACTCTAATTTGGGGCACAAGTCTGCAGCACTTGTGCTGTGGAACACTTCTGAATATCCTACAGTCATAGCACTTTCTTTTCAAATGGTGCTCGTGTGGTCTCTCATGACAGGGTGGAGCGGTGGCTAGAAGCACCCAGGTGGGTGAATACTTGCTTGGTGGGATGGTGAGGGGTGTTCCCCAGCTCAAACAATCCTTTCGGGTTGTCAGCTGCTGGACTGGTGGTCCAACAGCCACACACTGGTCTGCTAACTGAGCAACTACTCCTTTCATGAACAACTTTCAGTGTAACACCCATTTCTTCACCTCCTACACAACAGTGGTGGAACAGTTCTCGGTAAAACAACTTCATTACCTTGTTACGATCACTGGCAGATGATCTATGTATCCTTCTCACCAGGAACTGACACAGCCTATTGGCAAAACCCATTAAAAACCTACTTTTGAATACCTTAGTAGTACCTATCAACTTTAAGACAATTTGTGATTTTTGACATTTTAAATAATTGTACATAGTGTGCTTTTAACACATGAACAATATTCACAAGCAAATATATAGTTTGACTGGTAACAGAGGCGGAACTAGCAAACTGTGAGCCCCGGTGCAGGGCGGAGGGAACCGGGGATTTCGACCCTCTTCATCTGCCATGCAGTGGGCCCCATTAACTCATTGGGCACCTGTGCACCGCGCCAATGGTAGTTCCGCCACAGAGTGGTAATTTATTAACAGAAGACATAGTAATCCATTGTTTTAGAACCTAATGTTTAGCTTTTAAGGGTGAATGATCAAATTATTTCATCAAGGGCTGACGTATTTTAAGTGTTTTGCACTTTTCTGCTTGTACAAATCTGTCCCTTTTAACTTAAATTAAAAATAAAATCTAAAACACAAGTTGCCCTATTTCAAATAGTTTGGCGATAAGGATGGTAACCTGACAAAATTTGATATCTTCAATATTTGGAAAACAAACACATTTTATCTGTTCTAGTTTTTGCTTAAGGATACAATACTTTTGAGCCTTATTTTCCACACACAAGGCTTTTGTGATTTGGTCACCAAGAATTTGGGGTACATTAGCATATTTGTTTTTCTGTCGTTTTATACATTTACCTAACCACTCCATTACTGCTGATACTGCCACAAAAGTTGATTGTATTTAGCTTGGAAAGACTTGCCGGCGTGTTTGGTTGTAATCTCAGTGGTGAAATGACCTTTATTAAATTCATAACACATGCTGAGATGCTTTTTTTTTTACTCTCCTATTGTGAAGGATATGTTACAATGATTCTTAATCATGCAATTCTTACCTGACTCTCTGGCGTGGTCTGAATGCTATATGAGTGCAGTTGAAGGTGACATACTGACCACTGGAAGCATAATGGGTCTTCACTTTCACTTTATGTGATGTGCGGCCTCGCTCAGGAACCTCTTAATGGAAAGGAATATAAGAATCAGTGTGCATAATGTAACACCAAACCCAACACCATACAGTTTCTTCAGATGCAACTACATAATAGTACATATATGTAGAATTTTGTCTCACCATTACAGCCTTTACACTTGCGGTGACATTGGCTTTGTAACCTGCAGTTTTCCTGCATCGCTAGTGACTCACAGTTGGACCTTGAAGCTGCACAGCCTGTGAATGCAATAATTATAGCAAGATTTGGGCTAAACAGAAAATATGTTTATGGTGAGGTGTCATTTTTGCATACATGGATAGAAAACAAAATGGAATCATTTATTGTGTACATAGAATAAATGGGAATTATTTTATATCCCCGCGTTGTTCTTTAGGACAACACAGGGCGCGCATCATTACCGTTAGTACGGTAATTTTAACACAGATTTCTGCTCTCAAAGTGCTGCGAGCAAAAATCAGTGTTGAAATTACCGTACTAATAGTAATAATGTGCATCAATTACCGTAGTAATGGTAATGATGTGCGTTCCACGTTGTTCTTTAGAACTGAATCTACCCCATCATGTTCCCATGTTTCCTAGCTACTGAAAGTCTTCTTTCTATACATTTTCTATGTAGTCTGTTATTGTATATTAACAGGCTATGTAGAGACTGGAATCCTCTATTGTATTGTGTTTGGCACCCATGAAAGCAACAAGTGGCAGCTATTGGATGGGAAATCCTGATGTGTTGGCGGTATCTACATTTTCTCTTTCAAAATTGTGGAAAGCCTAGTTATGTCTAATGTGTAGATGCTGGTAAATATAGGCATTAGCTTATTTTAAGATTAACAACATCATCTATACAAAGTACTGCAAATCATTTGAATTATATCCTCCCACCTCATCCCCAGGTGCCAGTTTGGTTTTATGAGTTAAGCAGGACACAACACTCCTAAGGTTGTCCCCTAAATAGATTGGTCTTTAAATGATAAATCATCATCCTCCATGACTTGTATACAGTATGATTATATGCATGTAATATCCTTCTCACCCTTATTCATCCCCTTATTTTGCTCCCAAACTAGTGGCGGATCCAGGGGGGGGGGGCGATCGGGGCGATCGCCCCCCCTAGCAGGGGCTTGCTGCCGGCGGCTGCACATTATGTGCAGGTCCATTCAGCAGTGACAGACAGGGACAGTGTGCTGCCCGGCTGCTCTGATTGTGTTTTAAACACAATCAGAGCATCCTGGCAGCACACTGTCCTACCTGTCACTGCTGAACGGACCTGCACATTATATGCAGCCTCAGATGTCAAAAAGGGGGCGGGGCCTAAATGGTCTCCCCCTACATCGCCCCGGGTTGACGTATTCTCTAGATCCGCCCCTGTCCCAAACTTACAGTTGCAATTAGGGTATACTATAAATGTGGAGGAAGTTCTACGCCTTCCAGTTATTAATACCTTGCAATATATTAATATTTATTTGGAATTTCCATTTAAAAATGGTAATCAAATAAAATTGTACTTATGAACTTAGAAAATATAGAATAGTATGTGGTTAACTAATTTTCTCCCTCTAATTCCATTTCTTGTGAGGGCTTAGCTATACTGAACCTATATAAATATTATAAAACTATTCATATAAAGCAAGGTATTGATATCTCCATTGCCCTTTTCAGTGTGGGTAAAGCCAGAATTTTTTATATTTGCCTCAGCCCACATAAAAGCATTTCTATGGCGGACCTTACTATCACCTTTACTACATCTATAAATTTATAGGACATTCACGATGTTAAAGTCATCATCTATTATTCTCAACAAAAAATCTTGCTCTGAAAACTGAAATCTCATTTCTGAACTGCTCTTCATAACGAGTTGCACTCTTGTGTCTAATTTGTAGTTTCCTTTATTGCACTCAACCACTCCCCTCTGTCTATGCAAACTGCTGCTGCTCAGCAACTTCACCCATCCTGTTCTGCACAATTGTGCGTCCGGCAGAAATGTAGGCACATTTGTGCAAATTAAGGTATGTGGCAGGTCAAAAGCTGTATTTACACTCTAAAGTGGCTGTTTTGTGCTTCACTGGCCACCCAACAAAAGTCTAACCAGTTTTGGGTATAGATTCCAAAGAGATACTAGGTAGATTTGAATTGGTGCAGTTCTACTTATGGAGCTCTTTCCAGAAAGTTGTACACTCATCATGATGCTGCCTTCTCTTATCTTTTCCTAAAGGATGGGTGTAGTAATGTGAATATTCACAATAAAAAGTTATAATGTACAATAAAATTACTTTTAATTAAATAACCTTGTGGAAAAGTATAATAATATGCAGAGGTTGTGTTAATAATGAGTTACAAAAAGGTTCACAGTTACCGTAAAGATGCTGTATGCCCAAAATATCATCTTGAGTCAAATGACGTGTCCGTGTATAGGTAGCATTAGGATGCATTAGTGCAGAGACATTACTAGAGTGCCACAACCCAAGAGCATGACCAATCTCATGTGCCGCTACCTGGACCAGATCATTGTACCACACACCTGTAAAAGAGAAAGGGAGGGGTGAGTAGACAAAGGAGATAGTAATAATATGTGGAAGTGTTCATTGATAAGGGGGAGATGAGTACAGAGGCGAGACTGTGGATGTCCCAAATGCAAAATATAACATGCACAAATTGAGAAATGTATCATTCTGGGACTGGGGCATAGGTCTCTCTATTGCTTGTCCTTGTTCTGTTTGTGTCTCTTATGGCCACCTCATTTTTTATATGTTTTTAGCAATGCATTCAATAACCATTGTTATGCATGTTTGTATGTGGATAATATTTCATTATATATTTGTGTCTTTATTACTGATTTAATTGTACCTTTTGTATCTGTTTTTAAACTTTCCATTTAATATTGGTTATTATTAAATATTTTCTAAAATAATAAAATGTAAATTTGCCTTTGCTTGTCTTCAGTCCTTAATTTTACACCATATATTACATTGCCAGTTTCTCCGCCACTACTGCCTCTTCATATGCTAATGAATAAAATTATACTTGGTTTAGTTTGCTGCACAATAAAATGTCCCTTTTATAGAATGCAGGTAATTAGGTCAAGAAATTATAAGAGAGTAACTATAAAATTCAAAATAAATTCTAAACAGGCTAAATACATTTTAATAGAATATGATGTAAAATGTATTCAGTCCATCAAAAAAATGTTCATGAAATTGTTCAGTTTCCTCCACTTATAGACTATACCCCTAGGCTTATGATCCCACCCACTGTTGTCCTTTGCTGCTGATGACTAGCCCTCAGAGCAACATGTTGACTTCACACATTGACTACCATGTGTGCAGAGAGTGTGGCCTCTCTGAGGTCCCTACTCCATCAGTCCCTGCATTTCTCCCTGAGCCTCCCTCAATGCTCTGAAAAACTGAGTGGAGTTCTCATCTGCATGCTCAGGAGAAGCCTCTGAACAGATGAGGGTGTCAGGACACTGAAACTAGGGGATTAGCCTGCTGGACACCCATTTTTTTTTTGTCCAAACTGTGTTTTACATTGCTTGGATTGTGTCGAGTTTAAAAATGTATGTATGAATTTGCCAGGGGGCCTGCAAGACACCCTGATGACTTTGGGAGGCCCACATACAGCCCCTCGTAAGTTAGAAACTCAATTCCAGGTTGGGGTGTGGGCTAAGGGAATGACAAGAGGGAGGTTTTATAGATGCAGACAATGGGGGGTGGGGTGGGGGTCTCCCTTCAGGCAATGCTGCTGTGTGTGTGTGTGTGTGTGTGTGTGTGTGTATATATACACATTTACACACACACTATATGGACAATAGTGTTCGGCTTAGCGATGCAGTCTCCATCTGCAAACATTTGTGATACAAAATGGGTCATTCTGAAGAGCTTAGTGACTTCAAGCATGGTACTGTGATAGAATACCACCTTTGCAATAAGACAGTTTGTGAAATTCCATCCCTGTTGGATATTCCACGGTCAACTGTAAGTGATATTATTACAAAGTGGAAGCATTTACGAACAACAGCAACTCACGAAGCGAAAGACCATGTAAAATCACAGAGCGGGGTCAGCGACTGCTAAGGCGCATGGGGCATAAACGTTGCAAACACTCTGCTGATTCCAGAACTGAAGCGTTCCGAACTTCCACTGGCATTCAGGTAAGCACAAAAACTGTGCAGGAGGAGCTTAATGGAATGGGTTTCCATGGCCGAGCAGCTGCATGCAAGCCTTACATCACCAAGACCGTGTCAGGCCGTAGGCCGTTTGAGGAATGTAACAGAGCAAAACACTAACCAGTATTAGCACTACTGCACTAGTAGGTGCGGAGTCTAACATACCCCTGGTGTTCGCCAGGGACCCCCGCAAGGAGGTTTGGACTTCGCTGCACAGGGTACGCTGGTCGCGGTCCTATTAGCCAGTTGCCGGTGTAGTGTAGAAGGGTCAGACGGTCCGGGTCACACCAATCGGGAATATGCGGTACCAAGAGAAATCCAAAGAAGTAGTCGCCAAGCCGGGTTCCAAGTACAAAGTGGGTCACTCAGATAGTGGGATAGTCGCCAAGCCGAGGTCACAACAGGAAAACAGGAACAGTAGAACTCACAAGAGACCAGGAGCAAAGGAACCAGTAACACAGGCTAGTAGACCTGTTACTCTGGCACCCTAATGGCGCCAGAGTCAGGTTTAAATAATGGTCAGGAGGACCTGATAGGCAGAAACAGGAAGCGGCAATAGGCGGAGGCAGCGGCGTCCCGTTGCCTAGCAATGGGACAGAGGAAAGGGCGCATGCGCCCGACAGCAAGGAGAACCTGGAAGGACTCCGGGGCAGCCAGCGGGGAGATCAGACGTCCGTTCCCCGACTGACAGAGGATCAGCGGGAACGGAGTCTGACTACCCCCTCCCCTCCTCCCTCTCGGAGAAGGATTAGTTCTTTTCAGGAATTTAGTAAGGAGACGAGGAGCATGAAGATCAACCTCCGAAACCCAGGATCTCTCCTCAGGGCCGTAGCCTTTCCAATGTACCAGATACTGGGGTTTGCGCTGGAAGAAACGTCTCTTCAAAATCCTTTCAACCTCGAATTCATCGCTTAGAGAGGTCTTGACAGGTGGAGGAGAAACAGGTTCCTTGAACAATTCGTTGAGGACTAGAGGTTTTAGCAAGGAAATGTGGAAGGCATTATGGAATTTGAGGGAGGGGGGTAAAGAAAGCTTGTAGGAAACAGGATTGATGACTTGTGATATAGCAAAAGGACCTATAAACTTAGGGGCCAATTTCATAGATGGAACTCGAAGTCGGAGGTTGCGAGTAGCCAACCAAACACGGTCTCCCACCTTCAGAACAGGAAAATTTCTCCTATGACGGTCAGCCGCCCTCTTATATCGCTGCACAGAAGTAGAAAGTGCTGCTTTAGTCTGAGTCCAGATTTGAGAAAAGTCATGGATAAGAGAGTTGGCGGCCGGGACTAGTGAAGAAGGAGCCTCGGATAGGAGAGGAGGCGTGGGATGTCTCCCATAGATGATGAAGAATGGTGAACGGCCTGAGGAAGAATGCAGGAGATTGTTGTGAGCAAATTCAGCCCAGTAAAGAAGATCACTCCAGGAAGTCTGATGATCAGAGGCAAAGCACCGCAGGAAGCATTCTAGGTCCTGATTCACTCGTTCTGTTTGTCCATTCGTCTGAGGGTGATAGCCGGAGGAGAATTTGAGTTTGACTCCAATCTTAGTACAAAAGGCTCTCCAGAACCTAGCAACGAATTCTACCCCAGGATCGGAGATGATCTCCTGAGGACATCCATGGAGACGGAAAATATTCTTTAAAAACAGGTCTGCGAGTCTAGGAGCTGAGGGAAGACCTTTACAAGGAATGAAGTGAGACATTTTGGAAAAGCGATCTACCACGACCCAGATGGTATTGTAGTCGTGGCTCCGAGGGAGATCGGTGATGAAATCCATTGTGATACTGATCCAGGGAGAGTCAGGGATAGGAAGAGGGAGAAGACCAGATGGGCTTTGTCTAGGAATCTTGTGGCGTGCACAAACAGCATGCTGATACAAATTTACGAACATCAGAACCAAGAGTAGGCCACCAGTAGTATCTGGAAAGGAACTCCCTTGTCCTCTTGTAGCCGGCATGACCTGCAAATTTAGACTCGTGTGCCCAGCATAGTAATTTAGAGCGAAAATGTGGTTCCACAAAAGTGCGTCCAGGAGGTGAAGAGAGAGATGAAGAGTTGGTAATGGCCACGATCTGCATAGGATTCAGAATCATCTTGTTGTCCGGGAAGGTAAGAGAATCCGTATTATCAAAAGACCTGGATAGTGCATCGGCCTTAGAGTTCTTGGAACCAGGACGAAAAGTAAGGATAAGTTGAAACTGGGAAAAGAAAAGAGACCAGCGAGCCTGACAGGGGTTAAGACATTGTGCCTCCTGAAGGTAGGTAAGGTTCTTGTGGTCTGTCATCACGGTCACAGGATGTAAAGCGCCTTCAAGCAGGTGGCGCCACTCTTCTAGTGCCATCTTGATGGCCAATAGCTCCTTGTCGCCGATTCCATAATTTAATTCACTACCAGAATTTTCTTTAGACAGGAATCCACAGGTCTCCAAGATGCCAAAAGAGGATTTCTGAGACAGGACAGCCCCAATTCCTACAGACGAAGCGTCAACCTCAAGAAAAAACGGTCTCCCCTGGTCTGGCTGTTTGAGTATGGGAGCCGAAAGAAATGCTTCCTTAAGAGTTTTGAAGGCCAATATTACTTTGGTAGACCAAGGTTTGCAGCAGGCACCCTTGCGGGTTAAAGCTGTGATGGGACAGATGATAGAAGAAAATCCTTTAATGAACTGACGGTAATAGTTGGCAAACCCGATGAAACGCTGTGTAGCTTTGAGGCCAGTGGGGAGTGGCCAGTTGATAATGGCTTCTACTTTTTGAGGATCCATTTGAAGACCGGTGCCGGAAACTAAATAACCCAGAAAAGGGACTTGGGAACATTCAAAAAGACATTTCTCCAGTTTACAATATAAAGAATATCTTCTGAGACGAGAGAGAACTCTCTTAACGTGAAAATGGTGAGAGAATATATCAGATGAGAATATTAAAATATCATCCAGGTAGACAATCACAAATTGATACAGCAGATCCCTGAAGATCTCGTTGACGAAATCTTGAAAGACGGCTGGGGCATTGCATAACCCAAAAGGCATCACTAGATACTCGTAGTTCCCGTCACGGGTGTTGAATGCCATTTTCCACTCGTCGCCTTTCCAAATGCGTATCAAGTTGTAAGCCCCTCTGAGATCCAATTTGGAGAAGATCTTAGCACCCCGGATACGATCGAACAACTCCGTAATAAGGGGCAGAGGGTAGCGGTTCTTGATGGTAATGGCATTTAGGCGGCGGTAGTCTATGCAGGGTCTTAAAGAACCATCTTTTTTCTTTACAAAAAAGAATCCGGCTCCTGCGGGAGAAGTAGACTTCCTGATGAATCCTCTTTGAAGGTTATCAGAGATGTACAGAGACATAGCCTTCGTCTCAGGAAGAGATGGTGGATAGGCTCTACCTTTAGGAATAGTTTTATCGGGCACCAGCTCGATGGGACAATCCCACGCACGATGTGGAGGAAGACACTCTGCGGCAGTTTTGCTAAAGACGTCTAGGAAATCTAAGTATGGCTCCGGAAGCTTGACCTGGGAGTCAAGAGAGAGACAAGGTAGGCGGGTGGGTGGGAGTACCTTTGAGAGACACTGGTTGAAACACGAAGCACCCCAGGAAGATACCTGGGCGTTAAGCCAATCAAATTGCGGTGAATGCGTTCTAAGCCAGGGTGTCACGGGCACTAGGAGTATTTGCCCAGGATATCACCAGATGATGTACTTACCAGAGTAATATAGCGGTGCTATGGTCCTCTGGTAGCAGGGTGACCACGGAACAGGAGAATCAGCAGATGGTGAGAGAATGCTCAAAGAAAGTCTATGACTAGCAGCAACTGGTAATGAGTAGATGAATGTACACAAGGAACCAGATGGACAAGTAAACGAGAGGAGAGTCAGTGGTCTGCGTACAGCAAGTTGTACGACTGCTATAGTGAGGAGGAATGTCCAGGAGTAGCGAGGAGGTAGTGAGAGTCAGTGGTCTGCGTATAGCAAGTTGTACCACTGTCTTGTCACTCACCGGACCGTGAGTGCCTCTTCCCGGACATTTAGGATCCGTGGTCGTCCTCCATCCTGAGGGTCTGCGCATGCGCAGCCCTTTCCTATACTTCAGTGTATGTCCCTTTAACTCAATTGGCAGATCAGGCAACACTCCCTATATTAAGCACCTGTGGTCAACACCACGTTGCCTGATCTTGGAGTCTCATTCCCCATGAGTCTCTGAAGGTGTTCCTATGTTTCCTCGTGTATTCAGCGCTGCTGATTCCTGTGGTTTCCAAACCACTTCTACCTCTGTGGTTTCCAAACCACTTCTACTACTGTGGTTTCCATACCACTTCTACCATCAACTGTATCATCGTGACTGTTTGCTGATTCCTACCCGCTGCCTCCGTGCACTACAGCCTTCTCTCCACATCCACTCACCTGTTCATCATCAAGTCGGTGAGCTGATTCCTATCCGCTGCCTCCGTGCACTACAGTCTCCAGCTGGTAACTCGTCTGTGTTCATCATCGTGACTGTTAGCTGATTCCTATCCGCTGCCTCCGTGCACTACAGTCTCCAGCTTGCAACTCGCCTGTGTTCACCATCGTGACTGTTAGCTGATTCTTATCCGCTGCCTCCGTGCACTACAGACTCCAGCTTGCAACTTGCCTGTGTCCACCATCGTGACTGTTAGCTGATTCCTATCCGCTGCTCCTGTGCACCTCAGCCTCATCTCATCTCTCCTGTGTTTCCTCGAGACTGCTGCTATTATTACCATCTGCTTCTCTTCGTGATCAACAGCTCCTGGTCTACTCTGCTCTCCCGTGTTCCATCGCTATTGGTACCTGTTGGTTGCTACTGGTTACCTCCGTGTGTCCGCAGAGCCCTGCTGCTGCTGTCAGCGCTATCGTCCACCCGCTGCTGATCCGCACTCCACGCCTTCCTGTGTCCTGCTGGTCTCTACCCTCCTGTCAGCATTGGATTCGTATCTCATCAACTACTCCTCTGCTGATCATCTCCATTCTCCTGGGTCCTCCATGAGTCCAGTTCCACGTTCTACTGATTCCTGTGGATTCGTGTCCCTGTTGGTCTACTTACCTGTGCGCTGCACCTACTAGACTCTTCCTGCAGGGACTTCTCATCCTGCCGGCCTCCTGCCGCTCAGGTATCGCTGCACTCCTATCTGACTGCCTACTTCTGAACCACGGTATGCATACTTCTCATTGACTGTGCTGGTGTATTGCATACCTTGCTGGACTGTGTTGGTTCTCCTCTGGAGTCTGCTATCCGCTGAGTCTATTGCCATCATTGACTGTGTTATCTTGTGCTGGATTACTTCAAGAGACTTTCTATATTTGCAGACCTGTTCAGTCATTTATATATATTGTGCATATTATTGTGGATCGTGTTTAAGGTGCCCGTGTACATCCTGTGTTGCAGTCTCTCCCCGTACACCTCCTCACATATATATTCAGTGGTACAACTTGCTGAAGGCAGACCACTGATCCCTGTTTCCTGTATCACCTGTTCCAGTATCCTCTCACATAGCAGTGGTACAACTTGCTATCGCAGACCACTGACTACCCGGATACCTCCACTTGGATTCCATTCCTTCACTCAGACAGCGGTACAACTTGCTCTCCGCAGACCGCTGACTCTCATCACCTCCTTGTTGCTGTTGGACATTCCTCCTCACTATAGCAGTGGTACAACTTGCTATCGCAGACCACTGACTACCTTCACGTGTCCTTGTCCATACAGTTCCTCGTGTATTAATACCTCCATATTACCAGTGCTGCTAGTCATAGACTTTCCTGAGCATCTCATCATCTACCATTGCCTGTTCCGTGATCACCCTGCTACCAGAGTACTCTATTACCATCTACATTGCTCTGGTAAGCCTACCACCTGGTGATCCCTGGGTAAAGACTCCTAGTGCCCGTGACAGTAAGATCAGGCCATGACAGACCCAGATACGGAACCTACAGCCAAGGAGATGCTGCAGCATCTGGTCAGCCGTGTGGAGCAACAGGATACCCGCCAACAGCTGTTACTTCAGTGTTATCAGTCATTAACCTCCCAAGGAACATCTGGACAGACTGTGACAGCTACTCCTGAGGCTCCTGTGCTTTCCTCCGTTTCCCCAGTGCCATCCCAGGTGTCTACAGCTTCCACGCTTCACCTGCCTACTCCGTCAAAGTACGATGGAGACCCCAAAACTTGTAGGGGTTTCCTGAACCAATGTTCAGTCCATTTTGAGCTCCAACCTCAAAATTTTTCTACCCATCGTTCCAGAGTGGCCTATCTTATCTCTTTGTTTTCAGGACAAGCCCTGGCTTGGGCCTCCCCTCTGTGGGAAAGAAATGATCCAATATTACAAGATAGTGCCAAATTCATTTCTACATTCCGAAGTGTGTTCGATGAACCAGGTCGTGTGACCTCCGCTGCTTCCAGCATCCTCCGCCTACGACAAGGATCTCATACAGTAGGCCAGTACGTCATTCAATTTAGGATCTTAGCCTCTGAACTTCAGTGGAACACTGAAGCCCTAGTTGCCGCCTTCTGGCAGGGGCTCTCCGATAAAATTAAAGATGCACTGACTACTCAAGAGCTTCCTTCATCACTTGAAGATTTGATCTCTCTATGCCATCGTGTTGATATGAGATTTCGTGAAAGAGAGGCTGAGAAAACAACTTCTGCTAAAGCACCTCTTCGTTCTAACCCTCAATTTCGTCCAGTTTCACCCTCTGTGATTCCCATGGAGATAGGACGTTCCAAATTATCTTCCGAGGAGAGAAAACGAAGAGTAAAGAATAGACTCTGTATCTATTGTGCTGATTCCACTCATATTCTCAGCTCTTGCCCTAAGAGATCGGGAAATGCCAGGCCCTAACTAGTTCTGGAGAGGTGAAGTTAGGGTCCCTGGAGTCCTCTCCATCTTCCATGAAATCTAAAGTCTGCGCTTTTGATGTTACGATTTCCTGTGCTACCAAAACCTTTGAGTCACAGGCATTGATTGATTCCGGAGCAGCAGGAAATTTTATTTCCAAATCGTTAGTAAATCAATGGTCTCTACCAGTGATCACCTTAAAAACACCCATTACTGTGACGGCTATCGATGGATCACGTCTCATCAATGGTCTCATCACCCAGAGTACGTCTCCAGTAACACTTCAGATTGGTGCCCTGCATCATGAAGAAATATCGTTTTTAATCCTTTCTGTCCGATTGTCTTAGGCCTTCCATGGCTTCAGTGTCACTCTCCCCAGATTGACTGGCGCACCCCTCAAGTCACGTCTTGGGGGCCTGAATGTCACCATCGTTGCCTTTCCCAAGTTATTCCTCTCAAAGTACAGCAATCTTCCATCTCATCTACCTCACCGGGACTCCCTCCTCAATATGCTTCATTTACTGATGTGTTTGATAAAGCTCAGTCTGAACGTCTTCCTCCTCATCGTTCTTGGGATTGTCCGATCGACCTTTTACCTGGCAAGACTCCCCCCAGGGGCCGGGTCTATCCACTTTCGTTACCTGAAACTCAAGCCACATCTGAGTACATACAGGAGAACCTCCAGCGTGGGTTTATTCGACCTTCCACCTCTCCCGCTGGAGCTGGGTTCTTCTTCGTCAAAAAGAAGGATGGATCATTACGCCCTTGCATAGATTTTCGTGGACTTAATGCCATTACTATCAAGAATCGGTACCCCATTCCGCTGATCACTGAGCTATTCGATCGCATCAAGGGAGCCCGTATTTTTACTAAGCTGGATCTTCGTGGTGCCTACAATTTAATCAGAATCCGTTCCGGTGACGAATGGAAGACAGCGTTTAACACCAGAGACGGGCATTACGAATATCTGGTAATGCCTTTCGGGCTGTGTAATGCCCCTGCTGTTTTTCAAGGCTTCATCAATGAGATCTTTCGGGACTTATTATATGTATGTGTCGTCGTCTATCTGGACGACATATTAATCTTTTCTCAGGACCTGCCTTCTCACCACCAACATGTGGCAGAAGTCCTCTCCAGGCTACGAAAAAATTCATTGTTCTGTAAATTAGAAAAATGTTCATTCGAATTGCCCCAGATTCCATTCTTGGGGTATATAGTTTCCGGAGTTGGCCTGAAGATGGATCCAGACAAGGTGAATGCTGTACTACATTGGCCCCAGCCAACTACTCTTCGTGCTATCCAGCGTTTTTTAGGTTTTGCCAATTACTATAGACGCTTCATTCAAAACTTTTCTTCCATTGCATCTCCCATTGTGGCCCTGACTTGGAAAGGGGCTAATCCTAAGCAATGGTCGCCGGAGGCTCTTCAAGCCTTTCAAACACTCAAAGAGTCCTTCTCTTCGGCTCCAATCCTTCGACAGCCTGATGTGACACTCCCCTTCTTTCTAGAAGTAGATGCCTCTAATGTGGGCTTGGGAGCCATTCTCTCCCAACGCTCTGAACAGCAAAAATTCCATCCTTGTGCCTTCTATTCTCGGGGTCTTCTGCCCGCAGAGAAGAATTATACTATCGGGGACAAGGAGTTACTGGCTATCAAAGCGGCATTAGAGGAATGGAGATACTTATTGGAAGGAGCTCGCCATCCGGTGACGATCTTCACGGATCATAAGAACTTGTCATATCTTCAGTCTGCCCAATGCTTGAACCCTCGTCAAGCAAGATGGTCTCTTTTCTTTTCCCGTTTTGAATTAATAATAACCTTCAAACCAGCTGCCAAGAACAAAAAAGCTGACGCTTTATCTAGAGCTTTTGTGACGTCCTCTGATATAGAAGAGGTTTCCAACCATACCATTCTAGACCCCAAATATATCTCACTGGCTGCTTCATCCACCAAAATGCTACCATTTGGGAAGACCCTCGTGCCTCCTACTCTAAGGAGGAAAATCCTTTCGTGGTTCCATGCCTCTCGCTTTTCTGGACACGCCGGTGAACACAAGACCTTTGAGATTCTCTCTCGAAGTTACTGGTGGCCTTCAATGAGGAGAGACGTCAAAGAGTTCATTGCTTCCTGTGAATTATGTTCCCAATTCAAATCCTCCCGCAGAACTCCAGCAGGGTTGCTGCGACCACTACCCATTCCGTCCAAACCGTGGACCCATATTAGTATGGATTTCGTTACTGATTTACCATCTAGTAAGAATCATAACACTATTTGGGTGGTGGTGGACCGATTTTCGAAGATGGCTCATTTCGTCCCTCTGTCTGGTTTGCCTTCTTCGTCTATCCTGGCTGAACATTTCATTAAAGAGATCTTCCGCATCCATGGATGTCCGTCTGAGATTGTGTCAGATAGAGGAGTACAATTCGTTTCCAGATTCTGGCGAGCCCTTTGTAAAACCTTGGGCATACGATTAGCACTCTCATCGTCTTACCATCCGCAATCTAACGGACAAACTGAACGTGTCAATCAAGATCTTGAGACTTTTATAAGGATGTTCTCTTCAGCCAATCAAGACAACTGGGTAGAGTTGCTTCCTTGGGCTGAATTCGCCCATAACAACATGTACCATGAGTCATCATCCAAAACTCCATTTTTTGTGGTTTACGGTCACCATCCGTCTTTTCCGGAATTTCCTGCCCTCCCGCCCACCCAAGTCCCTGCGGTGGAGACTGCTTGTCAGACCTTTAAAAATATCTGGTCTCAGGTCAAAACCTGTTTAAAGAAGAGATCTATCAAATATAAATCTTTCGCAGATAAGAAGAGGCGGGCTATTCCACCACTAAAAATTGGAGATCGTGTCTGGTTATCTACTAAAAACATTCGTTTGAAGGTTCCATCTATGAAACTCGCCCCTCGTTTTATTGGTCCATATAGGATCATTCAAGTAATCAATCCAGTATGTGTGAAACTTCTTCTTCCTAAGAATCTTCGGATTTCTAATGCCTTTCATGTGTCTTTACTCAAACCTCTTATTATCAACCGTTTCTCAAATCCTCCCTCAGCTCCGCAGCCAGTTCAAGTTCATCAGGAGGAGGATTTCGAAATTACTGCGGTACTAGACGCAAAAATTTCGCGAGGAGTCCTCCGTTTCCTCGTTCATTGGAAGGGCTTTGGTCCTGAGGAGCGCTCTTGGATCAAAGCTGAAGATCTTAATGCTCCTGCCCTTTTGAAGAGGTTTTATTCCAAAAATCCGGACAAGCCCGGTTCCAGGCGTTCTGTGCCCACCTTTAAAAGGGGGGGTACTGTCACTCACCGGACCGTGAGTGCCTCTTCCCGGACATTTAGGAACCGTGGTCGTCCTCCATCCTGAGGGTCTGCGCATGCGCAGCCCTTTCCTATACTTCAGTGTATGTCCCTTTAACTCAATTGGCAGATCAGGCAACACTCCCTATATTAAGCACCTGTGGTCAACACCACGTTGCCTGATCTTGGAGTCTCATTCCCCATGAGTCTCTGAAGGTGTTCCTATGTTTCCTCGTGTATTCAGCGCTGCTGATTCCTGTGGTTTCCAAACCACTTCTACCTCTGTGGTTTCCAAACCACTTCTACTACTGTGGTTTCCATACCACTTCTACCATCAACTGTATCATCGTGACTGTTTGCTGATTCCTATCCGCTGCCTCCGTGCACTACAGTCTTCAATACCACTTCAACGCTATCATATTCCATTGTGACTGTTTGCTGATTCCTACCCGCTGCCTCCGTGCACTACAGCCTTCTCTCCACATCCACTCACCTGTTCATCATCAAGTCGGTGAGCTGATTCCTATCCGCTGCCTCCGTGCACTACAGTCTCCAGCTGGTAACTCGTCTGTGTTCATCATCGTGACTGTTAGCTGATTCCTATCCGCTGCCTCCGTGCACTACAGACTCCAGCTTGCAACTCGCCTGTGTCCACCATCGTGACTGTTAGCTGATTCCTATCCGCTGCTCCTGTGCACCTCAGCCTCATCTCATCTCTCCTGTGTTTCCTCGAGACTGCTGCTATTATTACCATCTGCTTCTCTTCGTGATCAACAGCTCCTGGTCTACTCTGCTCTCCCGTGTTCCATCGCTATTGGTACCTGTTGGTTGCTACTGGTTACCTCCGTGTGTCCGCAGAGCCCTGCTGCTGCTGTCAGCGCTATCGTCCACCCGCTGCTGATCCGCACTCCACGCCTTCCTGTGTCCTGCTGGTCTCTACCCTCCTGTCAGCATTGGATTCGTATCTCATCAACTACTCCTCTGCTGATCATCTCCATTCTCCTGGGTCCTCCATGAGTCCAGTTCCACGTTCTACTGATTCCTGTGGATTCGTGTCCCTGTTGGTCTACTTACCTGTGCGCTGCACCTACTAGACTCTTCCTGCAGGGACTTCTCATCCTGCCGGCCTCCTGCCGCTCAGGTATCGCTGCACTCCTATCTGACTGCCTACTTCTGAACCACGGTATGCATACTTCTCATTGACTGTGCTGGTGTATTGCATACCTTGCTGGACTGTGTTGGTTCTCCTCTGGAGTCTGCTATCCGCTGAGTCTATTGCCATCATTGACTGTGTTATCTTGTGCTGGATTACTTCAAGAGACTTTCTATATTTGCAGACCTGTTCAGTCATTTATATATATTGTGCATATTATTGTGGATCGTGTTTAAGGTGCCCGTGTACATCCTGTGTTGCAGTCTCTCCCCGTACACCTCCTCACATATATATTCAGTGGTACAACTTGCTGAAGGCAGACCACTGATCCCTGTTTCCTGTATCACCTGTTCCAGTATCCTCTCACATAGCAGTGGTACAACTTGCTATCGCAGACCACTGACTACCCGGATACCTCCACTTGGATTCCATTCCTTCACTCAGACAGCGGTACAACTTGCTCTCCGCAGACCGCTGACTCTCATCACCTCCTCGTTGCTGTTGGACATTCCTCCTCACTATAGCAGTGGTACAACTTGCTATCGCAGACCACTGACTACCTTCACGTGTCCTTGTCCATACAGTTCCTCGTGTATTAATACCTCCATATTACCAGTGCTGCTAGTCATAGACTTTCCTGAGCATCTCATCATCTACCATTGCCTGTTCCGTGATCACCCTGCTACCAGAGTACTCTATTACCATCTACATTGCTCTGGTAAGCCTACCACCTGGTGATCCCTGGGTAAAGACTCCTAGTGCCCGTGACATGTCTATAGTGAAGGAATGGATTCCAGGTGCAAGTAGGTAACGGGGAAGTCAGTGGTCTGCGTATAGCAAGTTGTACCACTGCTTATGTGAGAGGATACTAGAAACTGGTGTCACAGGGAAACAGGAGTTAGTGGTCTGCGTCAGCAAGTTGTACCACTGCTATATATATGTGAGGAGGGGCACGAGGAGATGAATGTAATGCAGAGGATACACGGGGCACACGGAACTTGATCCCACGATGAAATCCACAATACAATAATAACTGACAAGCGCTGCTTGAAGTCTACAAAGTCACTAGAGCGATCCAGGTAATAGGACACAAAGTCAATAGTCACAATAGCTTCAGTAGATAGAAGACTCCGGATATGAACACAACACAGATCAGACGGATATGCAATACAAAAGCAAAGTCAATGGAAGGTATGCATACCGCGGTTCAGGAGAGCAGGCTGTCAGTGAGACGTGCAGGGATACCTGAACGGCTGAACGCCGGCAGGAGGAGAAACCACTGGAGGATGGAAGCGGTAATCAGGTTGGTGCAGCGCACGGCAGGTAACCAGTATCAACGGAGCAATACTCAGGAAGCAGTAGTAAGTAAAACTGGAAACATGATGAACACGGGAGAGTTGAGACTGTCTGGTATCCGGCAGTAGTAGCGGAGGCAGCGGAGGGAAGACACGCTGAACACGGGAGAGTAGAGGCGGTCTGCAATCCGGTAGTAGAAGCAGATAGGAATCAGTGGAGAGCTGACACGATGAACACAGGAGAGTTGAGGCGGACAGGAATCCGGCAGCAGTAGCAGATAAGAATCAGCTGAGTGCAGGCACGATGAGTACAGGAGAGTTGAAGTGGTCTGGAAACCACAAACGTAGTAGACGGGAATCAGCTGGAGCTGAATACACAAGGAAACACAGGAACACCTTCAGAGGCTCATGGGGAATGAGACTCCAAGATCAGGCAACCAGGTAATGATCACAGGTGGTTTAAATAGGGAGGGTTGCCTGATCATCCAATCAATTAAAAGCAACAGGTACTGAAGGTTTAATAAGGGCTGCACATGCGCAGACCCTCAGGATGGCGGACGGCCACGGTTCCTGAAGACAGGAGAAATGGCACTCACAGTCCGGTGAGTGACACAGGGTAACCCTAAGATGATAGAATTGATGGACTGTGGGATGACCAGGAACCTAATCCACTCATGGTGAAGAACTCCTACCTGCAACCGAACTGGAGAGGTGATATAGGTGATGGAACTGTTGCCGACACGGTTACCGTCAACTGCAGTCAGAACCAATGGTTGCGGCAATGGAGAATAGGGTATGCGAAGCTTGGACACCAGAGTAGCGGAGATAAAGTTCCCTGCGGATCCAGAATCCACGAAGGCGGAACATTCCAGAGAGGCATCCGAAGACCTGAGGGTGACTGGCATCAGGAAGTTGGTATCTTTAGGAGGACATGTAGAATGGAGACTGGATCCTGGGACAACCTCCCTTTTATTGCCTAGGAGGTGGAGTTTCCCGGTCTCTTAGAACAAGAAGACAAAAGGTGACCGGATTCTCCGCAATACAGACACAAACGGTTCCTAATGCGGCATTCCCTTTAGTCCCGGGATAAGCGAGAGCGTCCAATTTGCATTGGCTCTTCAGCTGGGGGAACTGGAGATTGAAAGCGGGGAGCTAGACGAGCAAAACGGCGATCCTGGTTCCTCTCAACGGAACGCTTTTGATGGCAGATGTCCACTTTGATACTAAGAGACACCAGGTCGTCGAGCTTGGTAGGAAGATCTCGGGAGGCAAGAGCGTCCTTAATAGAATCAGACAAACCTTGCCAATAGGTAGCTATTAGAGCCTCATCATTCCATCCTAATTCTGAGGCAAAGGTACGGAACTGAACAGCGTATTGACCCGCCGTAAGAGAACCTTGACGAAGAGCTAGCAGACTTGATGCGGCAGAAGACACACGGCCGGGCTTGTCAAATACCTTTCGGAAGTTCTCGATAAAGGTGTCCGAATTGTAGAGAGACCCATCGTTCCGCTCCCAAAGTGGAGAGGCCCAGGCCAGAGCTTGTCCAGTAAAGAGGGAAATAATGTAGGCTACTTTAGTTCTCTCGGACGAGAAATTTTCCGGGGCTAGTTCAAACTGGATGGAGCACTGGTTAAGGAATCCGCGGCATCCCTTGGGATTACCATCATACTTCTCAGGTGTGGGGATCCGTAGAGTCCTGGAAGTAGCGACAATTCCGCTGGGAGAAGCAGCAGCGGGAGCAGGAGCAGCTGCCTGAGGGATGTTCAGGGAGTCCAGACGGGAAATCACCCCTTTTATACACTGTAGGAGTTGCGCCTGGTTGGATTCTTGCTGTTCCACCCGCAGTCCTAAATGAAGAAGGAGGTCTCGAGCAGAGAGTTCTCCGGTACCGTCATGGCCAGAGTAAACTGTCAGGCCGTAGGGCGATTGAGGAATGTAACAGAGCAAAACACTAACCGGTATTAGCACTACTGAACTAGTAGGTGCGGAGTCTAACATACCCCTGGTGTTCGCCAGGGACCCCCGCAAGGAGGTTTGGACTTCACTGCACAGGGTACGCAGGTCGCGGTCCTATTAGCCAGTTGTCGGTGTAGTGTAGAAGGGTCAGACGGTCCGGGTCACACCAATCGGTATTATGCGGTACCAAGGGAAATCCAAAGGAGTAGTCGCCAAGCCGGGGTCGAAGTACAAAGTGGGTCACTCAGATAGTGGGATAGTCGCCAAACCGAGGTCACAACAGGAACAGTATAACTCACAGGAGACCAGGAGCAAAGGAACCAGTAACACAGGCTAGTAGACCTGTTACTCTGGCACCCCAATGGTGCCAGAGTCAGGTTTAAATAATGGTTAGGAGGACCTGATAGGCAGAAACAGGAAGCGGCAATAGGCGGAGGCAGCGGCGTCCCGTTGCCTAGCAACGGGACAGAGGGAAGGGCGCATGCACCCGACAGCAAGGAGAACCAGGAAGGACTCCGGGGCAGCCAGCGGGGAGATCAGATGTCCATTCCCCGACTGACGGGATCAGCGGGAACGGCGTCTCACAGACCGATGCCAAGCGTCGGATGGAGTGGTGTAAAGCACACCGACACGACTGGAGCAGTGGAAACGTGTTCTGTGGTGTGACGAGTCATGCTTCTTTGGCAGTCAAATGGGCGAGTCTGGGTTCGGTGGATGCCGGGAGAATGTTACCTGCCTGCAGGGCCTGATCAATCAATAGGCTGATCAGGCTGCAACCTGGGGCGTTGGGACCTGGGGGGGAGCAGCGCCAGCAGCATTTAAGATATTTTTTTATATATATTTTTTTGTTTACTACTGATTATGTGCCCACGGAGGTGCCCCTCCCCCACCTTCCACACTGTAGTTCCCTCCTCCCCTCTCACTGGCTGTCGGGCATGATGTCATTATCATGTCCTGACTATCAGTGAGGAGCTGCTGTAAGAAGAGCTGATTGCCGGTGGAAGAGAGGACAGGTAAGTAGATGTGTGTTTAAGCAGAAAGGGGGGACATAGTGTGTGTTTAAGCAGAAAGGGGGGGCAGTGTATTTTGAGGGGGACAGAGTGTGTGTTTTGAAGGGAGACAGTGTGTGCAGAAAGGGGGACAGTGTGCAGGGGAGTCATGAATTGGCCACTGCGGTGTGATGGAATGGCTTGGGAAGATTGAATTGGCCGCTTGGGGGGGTGCATTGTTTGGCATTCTTGAGGATGTTCTCTTAAGAGCCTAATCATTGATGGTTTGTAATGTTTGCACATTTCCAAAACAAGACCACAACTTTCCAGAGGATAGCTAAATGACAACAAAGCTGCAAGAACAAGCAAGTAAGAACAGCAAGAACAGGTAAGATAATCTGTCTAAACTTGTCTGCTGGAAAATACTCCTGAATTTTCCTTTAATGATTCAGGTGTGGAGGGGGAGGGGGGGTGCTATGGGTGTATTAGCTTAGGGCGGCCAGAACCCTTAATCAGGCCCTGCTTGCCTAACTGCATTATGGAGAAAGGGGGGGAGGGGTCGGTCCTGCACCAGTCGAATTTGGACAACCTCTTCTCCTATTTAAATCATAGAAATATTCCTAATTCAAGAGAGAGGGGGTGCTACAAGATGATAAATAAATTAAAGAAAATAATTGACCTGGGTCAAAGACAGAGATCAGCATAAGCACCCCAGTCTTAATTATATATCCGTTCAAAAATGAAATTAAAATATAACTTTTATTAGTCAATTTAAAATTAATAGATCAACAAAAAGTGAAATATAAAAAACATAGAATAATACAAAACAGTGCTTCCACAGTGTTGTGTACACGACACTGTATTATGCCAACTGTGAAGTTTGGTGGAGGAGGGATAATGGTATGGGGCTACCATCTACTTAACCCCCATCTCCTCCCTTTAGCTCGTCCTCCTCTTGCCTCAGCTGGCTCCTCTTGTGCCTGGTCTGTTTACCCTCCCTTAGGATGTAAGCTCGTATGAGCAGGGCCCCCTCCCCTCCTGTCTCCATACCTGTTCTTCCGCTCCGTCTTTACTGCATATGACTGGCCGGAGTTTCTGAAGTATTGGTACTTTTTGTTCATTGTTCTGTATGGTTTCACCCTGTATAGTCTACTGTTAGTACTGTGTGCGGCGCTGCGGATACCTTGTGGCGCCTAACAAATAAATGATAATAATAATAATGGGGCTGTTTTTCAGGGATTGGGTTAGGCCCCTTATCTCCAGTGAAGGACAATCTTAATGCTTCAGCATACCAGGTTATTTTGGACAATGCTATGCTTCCAAGTTTGTGGCAACAGTTTGGGGAAGGCCCTTTTTTACTCCAACACGACTGTACTCTTGTGCACAAAGCAAGGGCTACAAAGACATGGTTTGATGAGTTCGGTGTTGAAAAACTTTACTGGCCCACACAGAGCCTTGACCTCAACCCCCATAAAACACCTTTGGGATGAACTGGAACAGAGATTGCGAGCCAGGCCTTGTCATCCAACATCAATGCCTGACCTCATAAATGCTCTCCAGAATGAAAGGGCATAAACTCCCACAGAAACACTCCAACATCTTGTGGAAAGCCTTCCAAGAAGAGCGGAAGCTGTTATCGCTGCAAAAGGGGACCAACTCCATAGCAGAGTATATGTATTTGAATACAATGTCATTACAATCCCTGTTGGTGTAATGGTCAAGCGTCTGAATACTTTTGTCCATATAGTGTGTTTGTGTGTGTAATAAAAATATATATATAGGGTTTGTGTTTTGCCCACTATTTGCCTAGGTGACGTATTGGGAAGGCCAGTGATGATGCATAGGGCTGACCTATGGGTAGACAAGTTGGGTATGGCTACCAGGGCTAAACATTACCCCAGTATCCTCACAGACTCCTCCGTGCTGTTTTCAGAGTAGAGCAGGGGGGCCAGGAGACTACAGCGGGGCCCGTATCCAAGTTTTGGTACAGGGCTCTGTGTTGCACTGTTTCAGCCCTGACATCACCTGTACTGAACTTGCTGATGTTTCACAAAGATTACAGAGAAGCTTTAACATTTACAATTTATCACCAAGAAACATAGCCTTTTAATTTAATATCGGTATGTCCCTAACCAGGAAGGAAGTGAAACATGGGTGTATGAAATTTGTTAAAATTAACCTTTGATTAAAATTTAATAAAAAAAAATCAAGGAAAGCATCAAAAATAAAAAAGTAAGTGATATGTGTAACAAATGTGCCCCTATATCAACAACGCATTAGTCTTTTAATAAAGAACCTAACAAATGTTTTAAATACCTGAACTCTAGGATACTAAAAGAACAGTACTAATAAAGTACATCTAGCGCATACTTGCCAACTTTAGGTATCTCTCCTCTGGGAGATTCTGCAGAGAAGGTGAATAACAAAATTGGATTTCTTTGACGGGGGTGGGACCAAAATGACTTGATTCATCTTGAATTGCATTATCAAGGCCCCGTTCCGCAGGATGTGGGAGAATTACCTGCTCTCCTGATAGTCCAGGGACCTACCCAGAATTTGTGTGTTTCCCGGACATTCCCAGTAGAGTGGGTAAATATGTAGAGTTACACCTTATTCTTTAGTAAATGCATATTCACAAGGAACAAAAGTCTATAAATAGGCTTGCATGTTTCATCTGAATATGTTTGAAGTTAACAATACAAACAGTAATACTTGGATGCATGCTTAAAAGGTACTTGCTATTTAAAGAAAAAAATAAACCTATGTGAGATTGCTGGTTTGTCAATTTTCTTAGCTGTCCTACTACAAATTATTATCACCTTTTCAAAACCTCTCTGGTGGGCACAGTGTGGCTGCCAGTCACAAACAGGTCAATAGCCACTTTGCTCACTACATCATGTGCCATGAGACTGTGGTTGCTATGGTAGTCCATGACACAGAACTATTAATCATAGCAGCCTGACAAAATAAACCAAGGGAAATGGTAAATATCAATATTCTTCTTATAGTCTGCCACAGTGATTTATGTTAAAAACATCGCATATTTTGATCGGACTGCTTCTTTAAAATAGTCTTGTATTTCAACAATTAGGTTACCAAAATAAACTATGTGATCAGAATAAATATTTAGAAGAAACCTCTGTCTTTATTTCAGGAGAGGGAACATATGGAAATAGCTATTGTTTGATACATGATAACTTAATACACCTGCCTTTCTAATACTTTTGATGTTTATGTTATTATTGTTCTAAAGGCACCATTGTAAATCTAGCTCAAAGATAGCATACTGGCTATATTCTTGACGTAACTCAAAAGCTTCCAGTTATTTTTGCCACCTAGCTAGTATAGGTAGTTGCATGCAGAAGAGGATTTGGGATCTTAAGCTTAAAGTTTGATAGCACTTTCCCTGCCTAGCTCAATACCAAATGTTCCATTGGTGTTTTAAAATGAAGAATTGGTTCTTAATCCGAATAGCTCCAAGGTTGAGACTATGATATAAATTTAGCTTAGATAACAAGCAATTTCCAAAAGTAGCTATTTGTTGACAGAGCACACTTTGTTAGGGTAACAGTATTCCAGCTTATGGCAGTCATTTTAAGATGAAACACATATAGATTGAAATGCTTCAGTGGGTTTGAATACTACAGCAAAAAAGTTATTTGCAGTATTGCATGAGATGGTTTATGTCGGAGAGATGCCAAAATGGTGTTTGCAAACTGTGGCGATCAGTTATAAAGCACAAAAAATCCCAAGACACAGAGTGAATTCCACTTTGGCACCATAGTGCAACCTCAATTTGTACAAGTGCGCCTAGCTTTTTTGCCATATAGCTTGGGGTTATGGAGCAAGATGGCCTCATGTGCACGTGAGCAGAAGATGGCATAGCCTTAGGGGAGTAGATTGGCAGAGTGAGGGCATTCCTGGCTACCTACAGAGCAGTGCAAACGTGAGATTACATTTTGCGGGGTGGGGAAGAATTATTGAATTTAGATCAAGGGATGCACAAGGCACATTTATAGGGGCATTCTACAAACAAACTTGAGTTTTGAACTTGGGACATATATTGCACCTCCATGTTGCCTTTGGTGGAGAAGAGTATTTCTAGACTCAATAGATTCCGGGTCTTTACGATGCGAATCCTAGGATCTGCACAGTTAGCGTTTACACTAACAGGGCGTGGAGTCTAACGAGCAGATGGTGTTCACCAGGAACTGCCGCAAAGCAGTATGGTCTTAGCTGCGTCTGCTCGCAGGTCGCGACCCCTGCCAGAGTACTGAGCGAGACCCTCTTAGGCAGGAGAGTAGAAGGAACTAGATAGGAATGTCAGCCTTGTAGACAATAAAGTAGCAGGTACTAGAATAGAGTGTCAGCTTGCAGATGAGTACAATAGAGTAGTCGGTACCTGAGTGGAGCGTCAGCTTTGCAGACTAGTAGGGTAGCAGGTAGTTAAATAGAGTGTCAGCTTTGCAGACCAGTAGACTAGAATAGTTGGTACCTGAGTAGAGTGTCAGCTTTGCAGACGAGTAGAGTGTCAGCTTTGCAGACGAGTAGAGTAGCAGGTACTTGATGGAGTGTCAGCTTTGCAGACAAGTAGAGTAGAATAGTTGGTACCTGAGTAGAGTGTCAGCTTTGCAGGCAAGTAGAATAGAATAGTAGCCACTTCTTAGGTACCCAAAGGCAACTGAGGAACAGGCACTGAAGGTTTGCAGGAAGTGCCTTTTTGTATTAGGCGCCAGGATTGCCTGGCCAATAGGAGAAAAGCCATAGTTTTCATAAACTGCGGGTCTGCGCATGCAAGATGGCGGCGCCCGGGACGGAGCGGACCGCCGGAGGCAGGTAAGTTTGCCGGGGGTCGGGTGAGCTGCCCGATACCCCCGCGGATGACACTCACTCTGAGCAATGTCTAAAAATCTTCACACAAATTGAGGCTCAATTGCATTATATGAGGAGGAAAAATGGACAAGTGTAATGTAATAAAAGGTAAAGTGGGAAAAGGTTGGACTTTGATATAAAGTGCACAGTGCACCTCTTAAGACTTTTCCACCTCTCCACTTGCCCAGGTGCACTACTAGTTTATACGAGTAATTGTCAAGAGCAGAGAGTGGCTGTGATACCCGGAAACTGCCGGGCACTAGGACCCTGTGGAACAAGAAGGTGTGACAACGTCATACAGGAGAGACACTAGGGCCCAGAGAAAATCCCCTGTTGTGAAGCTGGCTAAAAAGTTCCCGGGTTTTTGAGACAGACTGTTGGGAGGAGGAGCCTCAGAGAGTGAGTGAGTACTGCAGAGACATTGTGAAAAGAGAAACATTTTTCTGGATACTGTTGAGAGGAAGAATGAGGCCAGTGTTGCTACTGAGAGTCAGACTGCTACAGAGAGCTGAGGTGTGTTGCCAGCCAGAACACTGTAGGTGCAAAGACTTCATTAGCGTGACAACAGAGAGGCTGTAGCTGAAGACAAGAGCTAACACCAGTAAGTCAGATTGGAGCTGAAAAATATCTACACAACAGGAACCAGATCTGTGTAATCAAACTGACTGTTTATGCTAACTCACTTCACAGTATATCCTACATTTAAAGAGCTGTGAGCTAGATTTACAGAGCCATTTGCTTAACAAGTTGGGTACATTACCCAATGTCCCAGTACATACACGCAGTTATAACTGAATTGCAGACTGAATCACCAGTGCCTACTCTAACAGTAACCCCTAGTGTGAGAAGCATCCCTTAACCCATCATAGCCTGAATATGCTAGCAAAAGAACAGCATCAATCCTGACTTTTTCCAGCAAGATCAGATTAAAGACAGTCATTTCTGTTTTTGATCACTACAGAAGTTACAAGACTGCCATTATAATTATTCACAGGGGCACTCAGCCAAAACTGAGTCTCATAATTGCAAGTGCCTCCTGTTCGGTTCTAACATGTACACTTACAAATGTCTGGCCAGTGAAGACATGCTGATTAGCTCCGCTGATGATGGTCTTCTTTAAAGGGGATTTATTGACGGTGATATCATCGACCTGTGTATTGTTTGAAATGAGTGCTCTTTATGGTATTGGGGACTAGAACTTTATTACTGTATTCTTAGACAGTTTATGTGACACCACATATACCAGGGTTTGAGTATTACGGCTGCAGTGCAAAATGCTGTTGAGTCTCTGGCCCCATGATGGTCATCAACTGGTACTTAGAGTACTGTGAAGCCTCAAGGGTTCTCTGTCCCACTGCCTGCCTTAACCGAAAATTGAGCATCCAGGAATCAGGTACAGGGACCATAACACAAGCCCCTGTCACATGGGCATTTATCTTGATGTGCGCTGGGAGGGAAATCTAGGCTGCTGGGCAAGGTTTCACCCTCTAGGCTAAAATTTGCCAGATGTTGGTAAGACAGATATAGTCACTTTGGGTCAATTTGATAGCAGCCAATCAACCTACTAGTATGTTTTTGGAGTATGGGAGGACACCCACACAAACACGGGGAGAACATACAAAATCCACAAGATAAGGCCATGGTCGGGATTCAAACTCATGACCCCAGTGCTGTGAGGCAGAACTGTTAATCATTAAGCCACCGTGCTGCTTCATTATGTGTTCATATCTAATTTTGTGCATATCTTAAGACTAGGGGCAGGAAAGCGTTAGATGTAAGTATACCCATTTGGACACCTTATGCATAAATATTACAGTTTATGAGTTGGATGTATCTTGAGGTACATGTGACTCAACATACGTACACTTTTTTGCAACAGAATCTTTACATGTACAATCATAGCGCAAAATTTATCCAACTGTAAATGGTGCCCATTGTGTTTGCTAAACATTTCCCACGTACACTTTTTTTAAGGTGGTTATGATTGTTTAATGGGCCTCTACTAGATAAACCAAATAAAAAGAAAGGAAATACCTTGTTTCCAGCTGAACCGTGAAGGTCCAAGTATCCAAAACTCATGGTTATCAAAGTGAATCTCTCCTCTTGGTGGCAGAAAAGCATGAGCTAGTTCTCCATTTAGACCATCAAAGCAAGGGTGCAGTGGGGAGCCCCAACAGTCACTGTGATTAAAGGAGTAAAATCCTGTAATGTGAAGGGGTGAATAGGATTACAATAACATTAGGTAAAATAACAAATTAACAGTGTCTCCATGGCGATTTTTCCACATTACATGGTGATTTATTTAGAAATCTGCTGTATCAAACACAGAGTATGTTACATTTAATGGGTGTTTCATATCAGACATAACTAGCCTATGCTCGCTCCTGCTGACCCAGTCTTTTTCCAATAGGCAACGTGTTGACCACTGACAATAAGCTACCCGCAGGATGGTGCAAGGAAGACCTCCAGGATAGCATGCACGCTAGACCCCAGGCATGTACCCTTTTGGAACCGGTTTTCACTGAAACAACTGAATTTTTAAGTTTGTATGAAATTATACCTAGACCACTTGCTTCCTATCCATTGTATACATACACCTATCAGCTAGCACATTAAAACCACCCAACCTAATATTGTGTAGGTTAAACACTTCTGACCCGTCGAGGCATGGGCTCCAAAAGACCACTGAAGGTATCTGGTGCCAAGACGTTACCAGCACATCCTTTATGTCTGTAGGTTGCGAGGTGAGGCCTCCATGCTGATGTGCTGTGAGTTCTGACACCTTTCTATCATAGCCAGCATTAACTTTTTCAGCAGTTTGTGCTACAGTAGCTCTTCTGTGGGATTGGACCAGGTGGGCTAGCCTTCGCTTTCCATGTGCATCAATGAGCCTTGGGCGCCCATGACCCTGTCGCCGGTTCACCAGTTGTCCTTCCTTGCACCACTTTTGGTGGGAACTAACCACTGCATACCGGGAACACCCCACAACACCTGCCATTTAGGAGAATCTCTGACCCAGTCGTCTAACCATCACAATTTGGCCCTTGTCAAAGTCACTCAGATGCTTTACATTGCCCATTTTTCCTGTTTCCAATGCATCAACTTCAAGAACTGACTGTTCACTTGCTGCCTAATAGTGGGCTGGTCACATTACGGCAGGGTAGACATGCTCTAAGTCTCTCCTATCTCTCAGTAATAATAAATCACTGTTATCAGTGATTTAACAATACTGAGGGGCAGGAAGACATGGATCATGTTGCCCTCATTAAAAAAGAAACACATAAAAAATTAACATGTAAAAATACAAATAACTTAAAATCTAACTGTGGGACACGGAAGCATTTTGCATAGGTGTCATGCAGTAATGCAGCAATATTACACAGAGTGGATGGTTCCTTAAACCCTGTGTCCCACCAAATTTTTAACTGCCCAATATTTGGCTTTGTCTACCCCTAATGATTTTTGCACAAAGTTACTTTGCCCTCATATGGAGATATGTAATACTATCGTGGTGGGAAACAAATTAAACCTAAAATAGGTTCTTGTGCTCTATAACAACCTTGCGTAAAGTACATATATGTGGTATCCAGTACTCAGAACAAAAAGCTGACTTCATTGTGTGGTAGGTTTCAGGGGCTTTAACTATGTTCAAAAATAGACAAAGTAATGCATCAATTGAGGTTCCCCCTGTGTTTATTGAAAAACATAGGGTAACTAGGGGAACAATCATGGAAAACTGTTTATTG
The DNA here is from genome assembly GCF_038048845.1 of Mixophyes fleayi. NCBI lineage: Eukaryota > Metazoa > Chordata > Amphibia > Anura > Limnodynastidae > Mixophyes > Mixophyes fleayi. The sequence continues at coordinate 137,134,559 of NC_134404.1, read as the reverse complement.
TTTGTTTTTCTTCATATTTTTGCCTGTTATTCCCATGGTAATCCCTATAAATAGGAAGATATTTGGTACAATTTCCGACCAAAATCAAGCCATTTCTGATCCAGAAAAAAAGAATAAAAAAGTAAATTGGTTACACTAAAATTTTTTTCTTTTTCTGACACTTCCCAAAAAGGGAAACTAGTCTCGTGATGAAGTGATCAATGCAGTGCTTCCCAACCTTATTTTATTTTGGGAAACCTTGGAATTAAATAAAATTTTCTCATATAAATACATAGAAAATATACATTGCCAACACACTATTGCCACACAAGAAGCATCTTACCTCCCTGTGACATAATATACAAAATAATATATAGATAATATAACACAAACTATAAACACATCGGGGCTGATTCATTAAGAAATGTAAAGTAAAGAAAATTAGTAACTTTGAACCTTGTCAAAACCATGTTGCATTGGAGGGGGAGGTAAATTTAAAATGTGGGGACAGATTTATAGTTGGGGTAGAGCATGTCCTAGATCAACTTTAAATTTCAGTGTAAAAATAAAGCTATCAAATATTTGTGTCCTACATGAAATTTCAGCCAGTATTTTCCTTATTATTTAATTACACACCATATTATTTAATTACGCAGTCACTCACCTACCTGATCAGTGCTTCATTTGTAAATAGAAAATTATTATGACATGCTGGGAAAAAATTAAAAATTATCTTTAAATATCGAAGACTATCCGACACAATGATGTTTTTGTAAACTTCTGCAGTCCCGCACAAAGCAAGTCTTGCTTCTTATGTCTTGTACAAGGAGGATGTTTCCTGGTCATACACTAAGGATATATTCTTCTAATATGTTATTTGTGAACTGAACAAATTCAGAGGTGCAGTGCACTTTTGTTCTTAAAGCATATTTTTATATTTATAAATCAGCCCTATTCATCTATCCATCTGTGCCCCCTCTACTTTCGTCTTGTGGTTTATTTGTGGGTTTGCATTCCCATTTGGGTGGCTGCACAATGTGGAGCTTATTGAAGTCGTTCTTGGCCTTTGTTGCTTTCTGGAATATCCAGTATCCACAGATTTATTGTGGTGGCTGCTATTCTGCAAACCATAATGTTTGTCTTCAAGGGAGCCTTTTACTTTATATTGTATGATGGTTTGTTGAGCAAGTTGAAAGTCATCCTTAATATTGGAAAGTCTTTGTTCAGCATTGGCAGTTCTCTGAGCTTGTTTAATTGAATAAGCGTCTTTAACACATAGATTTTCATCCAGCAGTGGATACAGAGATCTCAGAGGGTATCATCTCTGAAGTTTTGATAATTCTTGGGGATTTTCCTCTGAGGGGGATGTATGGGATATTGGACAGGCCCTCTAGACTGATAACCTGTAATGTCTTCAGGGTAGTCTTATATATGTGGGTTTAGATTTATTCAGATATTTTTCCATTTAATTTTACTCTCATTGAAATTAGTGAGCCACAGAGTCATCTGGTGGAGGATTGGTTCATTGCTACAATGCATACAGTTTAAGTGGGAGCAGCGTGAGGCAAGGCAATTGGGAGAAAACAGTAGGGGGGAAAGGAAGATAGAAGGAGTTTGGTCACAAAAAGCAGGGGATAGCAGGAGAGAGTTGATATGCGACAGCAGGGAGAGATTGAGAAACCTCCTCTGTGAGGGAGACAGGAGGGTATTGCGGCATTAACCTCCAGCAGGGCTCCCTATAAGACAGAGAAGTGAGTCTTACCAAGTTCTAATTAATGATCCAGATGAAAACAAAACAAAAAGCTTCCAGTGTAACAGTTGCTAGTTTAGCCTCAAAGGGGATAATAATAATTCCTTCCTGAACCCAAAAATGACAATTGGATAATTCATATAGCTACATATAACTTCTAGTTATTACATGCATAATAATACATTTCTAAACATTAAATTAATTCTGCTATTTTAACAGCCCAGGTTGCAAACCATGCAAGCGCCAAAACCGCTATTTATCGGTTGTAGTAGGCTTTATTAATGGGAACACTGTGCAATGACTATGTATCACTGCTATGAGAATGAAAAAATACAATGTCCCCTATATCTGCTAAACAGGCTGCACTGGTGCTCCCGCAGCCATTAGGACAGAGTAAAGCTGGGTACACGCTACAGAAATTTCGACCAACTTTTTATGCCAAGCGATTTTACATGCGATCGATGTTCCGATCGCTCGGTCCATGGACTGCGTACACAATAGCCTTGTTTAGGACGATAAAGGGAAGAGCGGACGTCCCTTTAGCGACTTTTTACAGCCATGTCGTTGTGAGCAATGACTGTAATTTCGTACTCACTGTTGTGGATCAGTCAGAAGTTTATACACAATACACAGCAGAAACGAGATTGGAACGAAAATATTAAACGGTACAACCAACCAAATGAGGCGATAATCGGCCATTTGGGCAGACTTTCGACCATCGTGTCACTGCACACACTGACCCGACTTTTGAACGAGCGGTCGTATGTCGGCTGTTTGAGCCAATTGTTGGACGAAAACAGTGTACTGTGTAGGCTAGTGTATATGCAGTCCATGGACCGATCGATCGCATGTAAAATTGCTCGGCATAAAAAGTTGGTTGAAATTTCTGTAGTGTGTACCCAGCTTTAGATATCAGTGTCTGTGGGGCTGTATAAATTTGCGCTGTCAAATAGGAATAATTAGGCAGATTGGGGATAGGGGAAGGCTGGCAAATTGTAGCCCTGGGGCCAAGAATCGACTCATGAGCGTATTAGGAATATTTTAAAGGAAAAAAATGCAGGTATCCCAGCGACCCAGCCCAAAGTAGGCCACTATGGGACCGGCCCAGTGGACAAATGTCCCAGTGCCCCTCAGCCCAGCCAGCCCCTGATCAGAGATGTGTCTTACTGCATGCTTTTGCACTAACATGCACAAACAATTTCACACTTTCATCAATGTAAAATAAAATCATCAAATATACAAATCTGACACAGAATGAAGACAGTCCTAGTTTCACTATCATGAATAATTTAAGATGACACTCAACCGAGAAGTGTTTTGAAAGTAAAACTGAAAAATTTAAATGTATATAACGGGTTCCTAAAGTGGTAGAAGGTTAAACTTTGAAGTGACATTTTACTCATTCCACCATGGACATTTTCTAGTGTGTTCGGAATTCTAGGCACAGAATGAGTTTCTGGGGAAGTACTAATGACCGTGAATTGGCATAAACCTTGAAATGCACCAGGACACGAAGTAAGACTACTTGTATATCAAAAGAAAACTTGTGAGACTGCAAGGCTTGGTTTGTAAGTGACCAATTGTATGGGCAGAATGTCTGTAGACAATGTGTGGGCTAAGGGTTTGCTAGGGATATACATTGTGTTCCTAGTCCACTTCAAATTTCCCTTGTCGTTCAAACACACACTTGTTTCAATTATCCTAAAAAAAAATCTTCTCTTGACCCTGGCTTTCTCTGCCCAAATTCTCATTTCCCATTCTTCCTGCCAGGCCTCCTTCTCACCTATCTCGCCCCAATTCAGTGCATTCTCAAGGCCGTGCGGAGAATGATTTTCCTCTCCTACAGCTCCACTTCCACCTCCCTACTTACAATTTGTACACTGGCTCTCTTATCCCTTCCAAATTCAATTAAATCTCTTTACTCATACCTACAACCTAATCTCACTCTACACTCCTTCCCACCCTCTCTGCTTTGCCAATCACTGTTGCCTCAACTCCCCACTGATAACCACAACCCACTCCGTCTTCAAGAATTCTGTGCTGCTCACTATGTTTGGAATACTTTTCACCCCTTATCAGACTCTCCATCATATCCAATGTTTGAAAGGTTCCTTAACTATCAACCTGTTCATAAAAGCTTATCAATTCCCCACCTAATTCTACTCTCACTTGTGTTACCTCCCCCCACCTGTTCATCCTTGTTTCAGGCTTCTTGCATGTGCTATACAACATTTGTTTGCTATATACCTAACCCATTATGTCCGATGTACAACATTATACTTCATTTATAACTATTCTTGCATTTATGCTTCTTGAATGCCCTATAGTTTGCCTTTTTGGCAGCATATGAACAATAATAATAATAGCAATTCTAAAACAAAACACAAACAAGAGGTGTCTTCAAGATGCAGAAATGTTCTTTATTTATTGTAAAAAGTACATAAAACCAGGTATATCACAGATATTCTTTTTGATGTAGCTATCTTCTCATACAGATTCACAATTGCAAGCAGTCATATAATGAAATGCGTTCGCTGCATGGCTAGTGGCAAACTTTAAATCATTGCAGGGAATTTAATTGGCCGCAAAATATCTCACGGACTTTCCAGAGACACTTCGCGGTAGAGATTTCTATGAAATCTCCGCTCATCTTTCCTCACACCCCATAGAGGTGCGAGGAACAATGAGTGGAGATTTATACCGTAATTTCCAGCAATATGTGTGGCGCGATGTTTGACGCAACACACTGGCAATTGAATTCCCCCTTGGTGTTTGTTTCTCGTGTTTGTGTATCTGGATCATGAAAAGACAGCTACATCATATGCCTTTTTTTTATGTAATTTTTGGTATATGTCCATTTTTAAGTCTCTTATAATAATTTTCTACATCATGCAAGCACCCAGTGTTTGTGTTTTGTTTTAGAATTGCTTTATTCCCATAGAGATGGGATAGTTTTCAGGGAAGTTGCAGACTTTACAGACTTGGTTGTTCGAGTTAGATGCAACTGAGGGCTGATTGGAATCTTAAAAGAAAGCCCAGAAATTTATAGACCTTTAATCATCATTATTTCTAATTGATAATAATTACATTGTCCACTTCATTAACTAGTGAAATTATACAATGGAATTTCTGTACAATTCCTTATCCTTACAGCCACTTACCAATGCTTAGATCAGACTTCTGTTGGGGAAGCACACGCTGGAAAGTGAGAGGCGATACATTGCTCCACATGTTGAAGGCGATCTCTAAAGCCCTCTCTGTGTCACCTCTATTTAGAGTGCTGGGAAATTGGACGATCCTGTAATAAGCAGTCACTTTTTGAGAACTATTTGCAACTATGGCTTCTTGGTAGAACAATTATATGTTATTTAGAGCATTTCAAAAGTAAATAATGTACTAAAACTATTCCTAGCTATAGGAAACAAAGCCTCCTCTGTAGATGTTAGTAAGTGCTGCACCCTATTGAAAGTATTCTACACAATTATTATTTCTGTCTTAACTATGAATGTTGAATATTACAGTAATGGGAAACAATCTTTAATTTTAAATCTAAGGTTTTGGTTACCAAATGATACTTGCTCCATCAAGACTCACCTGTATGTCAGGTTTAAATGATCCCATTTGTAGCCCAGTGGGTTTATAGTATATCGCTTCCATCTGCTGCTGTTAGAGGGAAATTTTACACCACAAGCTGCACCATCACCCTGCAGGAGCAAATTATATGTACCAGTGACATCTACTGCTCATAGAAAAAAAGAAAGACTCTAAAGTACCGAACCTTCAATAGAAGCGTATGCTTTAACAATATAAAAGTTTACAGCACAATTATCCTTTACACTTGTAATTTATTTCTGAATGAATGCTGTTACTCACCTTTGTTTGAAGTAGAGATTCCTGCTGGTTCCACATTCCAAAACTGAGCAAAAGCAGAGAAACACCAGTGAAAACGTACACGATCATGCCAGAGACGCCATCCACCAGGATCCAGCCCATCCTGGGTAGAGAGGAGCAGCCTCAGATATAGCTCCGTCTACTCTCACAGAGCATCACAGAATTGGCGCAGTAAAATCAAATCACAGCAATCAAGGCAGCGTGGAAAAAATATGGGAGATCAAACAAATATCCTAAAGCTGGAGGGAATTAGCATATGTGTGTGAAGGAAGAGGAAGGAAATATAGATAAAAGTATAAGAAGATCTAAAACTACAGCAGAAATGTATAGCTCAGTGGGAAAGAGAAAAGTGAAAGACCAAACCAGGGGATGTGGAGATCATGTGTGTTTTGTTAGTGGAAACCTGGAGACATGAACAGCTCTTTCTTTGTTTTAGACTCCAATATGACCTTTTTAACCATATGTTAGATTTAACACCCTCTCTCCCTCCCTTAGCTGATCCCATTTACCACATTAGAAGAAGCAAATTTATGATTTTTTTTTTCAGTAAAAGGTTAATATGTGTTTACACAAGTATAAAATGACATTTTGACCATTTAAAGCAAAATAATACAGAAGATAAACATTAGCGATAATCCACTTAATGGTAAAAGTAATAAATAGTAAATAAAAAGAAAGAATTGAAATTCATAAAAAATAGTATTGCCTATAAATTTTAAAGAATAACGAATAGAAACATCAAGTCCAAAAACTGGACTGAACAGTAATTTACTACTAACATATTAATATAAATGCATCCATATTGTAGTCACTATATAGAAAGCCAAAAATAATTAAATTAAAAAGTGACAGATTTTGTTTACTTGTAGTCCTGCAACATCTCTTCAGCGCAATTAACACTATATTATTTTATATTTTTTTATAATAAAGTTTATGTTGATGGTGCCCCCCTCCCCTGCTGCAACATCCTCTGCTTCTCTGCTATGGTATCACAGCCAAGTGCCACACTCCCAAGGTAACACCGACATGGAGGACCAGCAGGTGACAGCTTCATATATAAGCTGCTTTTCCTTCATATCAGAGGTCAGGGCTCCATGTGAGGGTGTCGCAGACACATTAAACACACTGGATTACAGTGTGTCACTCATTCATTGTTTTAGGCGCCCCCTGACCATTTGTGACCTTGGAAACCCCCTAGTTCCGCTTAACGGTAGACTTGGCCTGTAATACTAGATAATGTACTCTGTACTGTAGAGTATCAGGATATTAGAAGTCACCAAGGTGTCCCATGACCATATAAAGGTACAAGGCTACAGACTGAGTCCTTTTATACAGGTTATAAATGAATGGAAATTCGTAGTGACTTCTAATTGTCACGGGCACTAGGAGTCTTTGCCCAGGATATCACCAGATGATGGACTTACCAGAGTAATATAGCTGGTATTATGGTTCTCTGGTAGCAGGGTGACAACGGAACAGGAGAAACAGCAGATGGTGAGAGAATGCTCAAGGAAAGTCTATGACTAGCAGCAACTGGTAATGAGTAGATGAATGTACACGAGGATCCAGATATACAAGGAAACGTGAGGAGAGTCAGTGGTCTGCGTATAGCAAGTTGTACCACTGCTATAGTGAGGAGGAATGTCCAGGAGTAGCGAGGAGGTAGTGAGAGTCAGCGGTCTGCGTATAGCAAGTTGTAACACTGTCTATAGTGAAGGAATGGAATCCAGGTGAAGGTAGGTAACGGGGAAGTCAGTGGTCTGCGTGTAGCAAGTTGTACCACTGCTATGTGAGAGGATACTTGAAACAGGTGTCACAGGGAACAGGAGTCAGTGGTCTGCGTCAGCAAGTTGTACCACTGCTATATATATGTGAGGAGGGGCACGAGGAGATGAATGTAAAGCAGAGTATACACGGGGCACACAGAACTTGATCCCACGATGATATCCACAATACAACAATAACTGACCAGCGCTGCTTGAAGTATACAAAGTCTCAATAGCAATCCAGGCAATAGAAAACAAAGTCAATGGTAACAATATCTTCAGTGGATAGGAGGCTCCGGAGAAGAACACAACTCAGTCCAGATGGATATGCAAAGTCAATGGAAAGTATGCATACCGCGGTTCAGGAGAGAAGGCTGTCAGAGCGACGTGCAGGGATACCTGAAGGCTGAAGGCCGGCAGGAGGATAGACCACTGGAGGGTGGAAGCGGTAATCAGGTTGGTGCAGCGCACGGCAGGTAATCCAGAATCAAAGAAGCAATACTCAGGAAGCAGTAGTAAGTGAAACTGGAAACATGATGAACACGGGAGAGTTGAGGCGGTCTGGTATCCAGTAGTAGTGGTAACGGAGGCAGCGGAGAGCTGACACGATAAACACAGGAGAGTTGAGACCATCAGGAACTCTGAAGTAGTAACGGAGGCAGCGGATAGGAATCAGCTGAGTGCAGGCACGATGAACGCAGGAGAGTTGAAGTGAGCAGGAACTCTGTAGTAGTAACGGAAGCAGCGGATAAGAATCAGCTGAGTGCAGGCACGAAGCTGAATACACGGGGAACACAGGAACACCTTCAGAGGCTCATGGGGAATGAGACTCCAAGATCAGGCAACCAGGTAATGATCACAGGTGGTTTAAATAGGGAGGCTTGCCTGATCATTCAATCAATTAAAAGCAACAGGTATTGAAGGCTTGACAAGGGCTGCACATGCGCAGACCCTCAGGATGGCGGACGGCCACAGTTCCTGAACACACAGGAAATGGCCCTCACAGTCCGGTGAGTGACAGTACCCCCCCTTTTAAAGGTGGGCACAGAACACCTGGAACCGGGTTTGTCCGGAAACTTGGAATAAAACTTCTTAAGAAGAGCTGGAGCGTTGAGATCTTCTGCTTTGATCCATGACCGCTCTTCAGGACCAAAGCCCTTCCAATGAACGAGGAAACGAAGAACTGCTTGCGAAATTTTTGCATCCAATATGTGAGTAATCTCAAAGTCCTTCTCTTGATGAATTTGAACTGGCCGAGGTGCTAAAGGAGGGACTGAGAAACGGTTGATGATAAGAGGTTTGAGCAAAGACACATGGAAGGCATTGGAAATACGAAGGTTCTTAGGTAGTAGAAGTTTGAAACAAACTGGATTTATCACTTGAATGATCTTATACGGACCAATAAAATGAGGAGCGAACTTCATAGATGGGACCTTCAAAGGAATATTTTTGGTTGATAACCACACACGATCTCTGATTTTCAGTGGTGGAATAGCCCGTCTCTTTTTATCTGCAAAAGACTTATATCCGGCAGATGTTTTCTTTAAACAGGTTTTGACCTGAGACCAAATATTTTTGAAGGTCTGACAAACAGTCTCTACAGCAGGAACTTGGGTGGGAGGGAGGGCAGGAAATTCCGGAAAAGACGGATGGTGACCGTAAACCACAAAGAATGGAGTTTTAGAAGATGACTCATGATACATGTTGTTATGAGCGAATTCAGCCCATGGAAGCAAATCTACCCAGTTGTCTTGGTTGGCTGAAGAGAACATCCTTATAAAAGTCTCAAGATCTTGACTGACTCTTTTGGTTTGTCCGTTTGATTGAGGATGGTAGGAGGATGAGAGTGATAATCGGATACCCAAGGTGTTACAGAGGGCCCGCCAGAATCTGGAAACGAATTGTACTCCTCTATCTGAAACAATCTCGGAAGGACATCCATGAATACGGAAGATTTCTTTGATGAAATAATCAGCCAGAGTAGATGAAGAAGGTAAACCGGTCAAAGGAATGAAATGTGCCATCTTCGAAAATCTGTCCACCACTACCCAAATAGTATTGCAGTTTTTACTAGGAGGAAGTTCAGTAACAAAGTCCATACTAATATGGGTCCACGGCTTGGAAGGAATGGGTAGTGGTTGAAGCAAACCCGCTGGAGTTCTGCGGGGAGTCTTAAACTGTGAACACAAATCACACGCAGCCACAAAATCTTTGACATCTTTCCTCATAGAAGGCCACCAGTAACTTCGAGAAAGAATTTCAAAGGTCTTGCGTTCACCAGAGTGTCCAGAAAAACGAGAAGAGTGAAACCACAAAAGGATTTTCTTCCTAAGAGCAGGAGGCACGAGGGTTCTCCCAAATGGTAGCACCTTAGTGGAAGAAGCAGCCAGAGAAACACATTTGGGGTCTAATATAGAGTGGTTGGGACCATCTTCAACGTCTGAGGACGTCACAAAAGCTCGAGATAGGGCGTCTGCTTTTTTATTTTTTGCAGCTGGTTTGAAGGTTATGATTAGTTCAAAACGAGAAAAGAAAAGAGACCATCTTGCTGGACGAGGATTCAAACATTGAGCAGACTGTAAATATGACAAATTTTTATGATCAGTAAAAATTGTCACAGGATGACGAGTTCCCTCCAACAAATATCTCCATTCCTCTAATGCTACTTTTATAGCCAGCAACTCCTTGTCCCCGATGGTATAATTACCCCGAGAGTAAAAGGCACAAGGATGGAATTTTTGTTGCTCCGATCTTTGGGAGAGAATGGCTCCTAAACCAACATTAGAGGCATCTACCTCTAGGAAGAAGGGAAGCGTCACATCAGGCTGTCGAAGAACAGGAGCAGAGGAGAAGGACTCTTTGAGAAACTGGAAGGCTTGAAGAGCCTCAGAGGACCATTGTTTAGTATTGGCCCCTTTACGAGTTAGGGCCACAATAGGAGATGCAATCGAGGAGAAATCTTGAATGAAGCGTCTATAGTAATTGGCGAAACCTAAAAAACGCTGAATTGCACGAAGAGTAGTTGGCTGAGGCCAATATAACACAGCATTCACCTTTTCTGGATCCATCCGAAGACCAACTCCGGAGACAATATATCCCAGAAATGGAATCTGGGGCAACTCGAATGAACATTTTTCTAACTTGCAGAATAATGAATTTTTCCGGAGTCTGGAAAGGACCTCTGCCACATGTTGGTGATGAGAAGGCAGGTCCTGCGAAAAGATCAATATGTCGTCCAGATAGACGACGACACAAACATATAACAAGTCCCGGAAGATCTCATTAATGAAACCCTGGAAAACAGCGGGGGCATTACATAACCCGAAGGGCATTACTAAATGTTCATAATGCCCGTCTCTGGTGTTGAAAGCTGTCTTCTATTCGTCACCGGACCTGATTCGAATTAAATTGTAGGCACCACGAAGATCCAACTTGTTAAAGATCCGGGCTCCCTTGATACGATCAAATAACTCAGTAATTAATGGAATGGGATACCGATTTTTGATAGTTATGGCGTTAAGTCCACGAAAATCTATGCAGGGGCGTAATGATCCATCCTTCTTTTTTACGAAGAAAAACCCTGCTCCAGCGGGAGAGGTAGAAGGTCGAATAAATCCTCGCTGAAGATTCTCTTGGATGTATTCAGATGTAGCTTGAGTTTCAGGTAACGAAAGTGGATACACACGTCCCCTGGGAGGAGTCTTGCCAGGTTGAAGATCAATCGGACAGTCCCATGAACGATGAGGAGGAAGACGTTCAGACTGAGTTTTATCAAATACGTCAGCAAAAGAAGCATACTGAGAAGGAAGTCCCGGTGAACAAGGTGAAATGGAGGATTGCTGTATTTTGAGAGGAACGACTTGAGAGAGGCAACGATGATGACATTCAGGCCCCCAAGACGTAACTTGAGGAGTGTGCCAGTCAATCTGAGGAGAGTGACGTTGAAGCCATGGAAGACCTAATACAATCGGACTGGTAGTAACAGGAAGAATTAAAAATGAAATTTCTTCCTGGTGTAATACACCAATTTGAAGGGTTACTGGAGACGTACTCTGGGTGATGAGACCATTAATAATGCGTGATCCAGCGATAGCAGTCACAGTAATAGGCATTTTCAAAGTAATCACTGGTAGAGACCATTGATTCACGAGGGATTTAGAAATAAAATTTTCTGCAGTTCCAGAGTCAATAAGTGCTTGGGACTTAAAAGATTTGGTAGCAAAGGAAACTGTAACATCAAAAGCACAAACTTTTAACATGGAGAGGACTCCAGGGACCCTAACTTCACCTCTCCAGAACTAGTTAGGGCCTGGCATTTCCCGATTTTTTTTAAGGCATGAGTTGAGCATATGAGTAGAATCAGCACAATAGATACAAAGTCTATTTTTTACTCTTCGGTCCCTCTCCTCTGAAGTTAATTTGGAGCGACCTATCTCCATGGGTATCACCGGAGATGAAACTGGGCGAACTTGAGGGCTTGAGCGAAGAGGTGCTTTAAATGAAGTTGTTTTTTCAGACTCTCTTTCATGAAATCTCATGTCTACACGGTGGCAAAGAGAAATCAAATCTTCTAGAGAAGTAGGTAGTTCTTGAGTAGTCAGTGCATCTTTAATTTTATCAGAAAGCCCCTGCCAGAAGGCGGCAATTAACGCTTTAGTGTTCCACTGAAGTTCAGAGGCTAATATGCGAAATTGAATGACGTACTGGCCTACAGTACGAAAACCCTGAAGTAGACGGAGGATGCTGGATGCAGCGGAAATAACACGACCAGGTTCATCAAATACACTTCGAAACGTGGAAATAAATTTGGCACTATCCTGTAATAATGGATCATTTTCCCACAGAGGGGAAGCCCATGCGAAAGCTTGTCCGGAAAACAAGGAAATGAGATAGGCCACTCTAGAACGATGAGTAGAGAAATTGTGAGGTTGAAGCTCAAAATGAACTGAGCATTGATTTAGGAAACCCCTGCATGTTTTGGGGTCTCCATCATATTTTGACGGAGTAGGCAGGTGAAGCGTGGAAGCAGTAGACACCTGGGATGGCACTGGGGAAACAGGAGCATCAACAGTAGCTGTGACATCCTGCACAAACGCTCCCTGGGAGGCCAACGCCCGATAACACCGCAGCAAATGTCGCTGGCGAACATCCTGTTGTTCAATACGGGTAACCAGATGCTGCAGCATCTCTTTAGCTGTAGGTTCCGCACCTGGGTCTGTCATGGCCTGATCTTACTGTCACGGGCACTAGGAGTCTTTGCCCAGGATATCACCAGATGATGGACTTACCAGAGTAATATAGCTGGTATTATGGTTCTCTGGTAGCAGGGTGACAACGGAACAGGAGAAACAGCAGATGGTGAGAGAATGCTCAAGGAAAGTCTATGACTAGCAGCAACTGGTAATGAGTAGATGAATGTACACGAGGATCCAGATGGACAAGGAAACGTGAGGAGAGTCAGTGGTCTGCGTATAGCAAGTTGTACCACTGCTATAGTGAGGAGGAATGTCCAGGAGTAGCGAGGAGGTAGTGAGAGTCAGCGGTCTGCGTATAGCAAGTTGTACCACTGTCTATAGTGAAGGAATGGATTCCAGGTGAAGGTAGGTAACGGGGAAGTCAGTGGTCTGCGTGTAGCAAGTTGTACCACTGCTATGTGAGAGGATACTTGAAACAGGTGTCACAGGGAACAGGAGTCAGTGGTCTGCGTATAGCAAGTTGTACCACTGTCTATAGTGAAGGAATGGATTCCAGGTGAAGGTAGGTAACGGGGAAGTCAGTGGTCTGCGTGTAGCAAGTTGTACCACTGCTATGTGAGAGGATACTTGAAACAGGTGTCACAGGGAACAGGAGTCAGTGGTCTGCGTCAGCAAGTTGTACCACTGCTATATATATGTGAGGAGGGGCACGAGGAGATGAATGTAAAGCAGAGTATACATGGGGCACACAGAACTTGATCCCACGATGATATCCACAATACAACAATAACTGACCAGCGCTGCTTGAAGTATACAAAGTCTCAATAGCAATCCAGGCAATAGAAAACAAAGTCAATGGTAACAATAGCTTCAGTGGATAGGAGGCTCCGGAGAAGAACACAACTCAGTCCAGATGGATATGCAATACAAAAGCAAAGTCAATGGAAAGTATGCATACCGCGGTTAGGGAGAGCAGGCTGTCAGAGCGACGTGCAGGGATACCTGAAGGCTGAAGGCCGGCAGGAGGAGAGACCACTGGAGGGTGGTAATCAGGTTGGTGCAGCGCACGGCAGGTAATCCAGAATCAAAGAAGCAATACTCAGGAAGCAGTAGTAAGTGAAACTGGAAACATGATGAACACGGGAGAGTTGAGGCGGTCTGGTATCCAGTAGTAGTGGTAACGGAGGCAGCGGAGAGCTGACACGATAAACACAGGAGAGTTGAGACCATCAGGAACTCTGAAGTAGTAACGGAGGCAGCGGATAGGAATCAGCTGAGTGCAGGCACGATGAACACAGGAGAGTTGAAGTGAGCAGGAACTCTGTAGTAGTAACGGAAGCAGCGGATAGGAATCAGCTGAGTGCAGGCACGATGAACACAGGAGAGTTGAAGTGAGCAGGAACTCTGTAGTAGTAACGGAGGCAGCGGATAGGAATCAGCTGAGTGCAGGCACGATGAACACAGGAGAGTTGAAGTGGTCTGGCAACCACAAAAGCAGTAAACAGGAATCAGCAGAAGCTGAATACACGGGAAACACAGGAACACCTTCAGAGGCTCATGGGGAATGAGACTCCAAGATCAGGCAACCAGGTAATGATCACAGGTGGTTTAAATAGGGAGGCTTGCCTGATCATTCAATCAATTAAAAGCAACAGGTATTGAAGGCTTGATAAGGGCCGCACTTGCGCAGACCCTCAGGATGGTGGACGGCCACGGTTCCTGAACACACGGGAAATGGCCCTCACAGTCCGGTGAGTGACACTAATATTCATATCATGGGGCAGAGGATGGACAACAAGAGACACGATAAATGTCTAGAACACCAGATCTAGGGTAAGTAAACTTTTGTGATGATAAATAACTTATATGATATAAGATGATATGTAACATTCCAAAAAAACTGAATTTGCAGTTTTGGTTGAAATTATTCTGAGCGTCACCCAGAGTTCTCTCTCCCATCTTACCACAAAAGCAAGCTACAGATCCATAAAGATGAGATGTTGGCCACGGGTTTTATTCATCAACATTTATTTATATAGTGCCAGCAAATTCCGAAGCGCCTTACAATTTTTTTTTCAACAATAATGTGTTGAAATGAGGTATTAATATCACCTCAACCAGTCTGCACCTCGTTTCTCACAAGTGGACTATAAAAACATATACTTTTTCTAGCCCTCTGGTTCCCCATATTTTCAGTCATATTTAAACTTGTATATATTCTATTTGAAAGTAGAGATGAGCGCACTCGGATTTATGAAATCCGAGCCCACCCGAACGTTGCCGATCCGAGTCGGATCCGAGACAGATCCGGGTATTGGCGCCAAATTCAAATCTGAAACTGAGGCTCTGACTCATAATCCCGTTGTCGGATCTCGCGATACTCGGATCCTATAAATTCCCCGCTAATCGCCGCCATCTTCACTCGGGCATTGATCAGGGTAGAGGGAGGGTGTGTTAGGTGGTCCTCTGTCCTGCTATATCTCGTGCTGTTCAGTTCAGTGCTGTGCTGTGCTGTGCTCAGTCCAGTGGTGCTGTGTCCTGTGCTCTGTCCTTCTGAGGTCAGTGGTGCTGCTGGGTCCTGTGCTGTGTCCTGTTCAGTCCAGTGGTGCTGTGTCCTGTGCTCTGTGCTTCTAAGGGCATAGTTATTTCCCCAATATTCCCCTGTGTTTAAAAAAATAAAAAAAAGTTATTTAAAAAAATACCAAAAACTAATTTAATTTTTTTTTAATTACCACAAAATTTTCACAACCAATCCTGCAGTATAAGCTCATTGGTACTGCAATATTACCAAGTTCACACATTCAGCAGTAAAAGTCCAGTGGTACTGCAATATTACAAAGTTCACACATTCTGCAGTATCAGTCCAGTGGTGCTGTGTCCTGTGCTCTGTCCTGCTGAGTTCCGTAGTGCTGCTGGGTCCTGTGCTGTGTCCTGTTCAGTCCAGTGGTGCTGTGTCCTGTGCTCTGTGCTTCTAAGGGCATAGTTATTTCCCCATTATTCCCAAGTTTTTAAAAAAAAAAAAAAAAAAATTTAAAAAAAATATAATTATAACCAAATTTACAAAACCAATCCAGCAGTATAAGCCCATTGGTACTGCAATATTACCAAGTTCACACATTCAGCAGTAAAAGTCCAGTGGTACTGCAATATTACAAAGTTCACACATTCTGCAGTATCAGTCCAGTGGTGCTGTGTCCTGTGCTCTGTCCTGCTGAGTTCCGTAGTGCTGCTGGGTCCTGTGCTGTGTCCTGTTCAGTCCAGTGGTGCTGTGTCCTGTGCTAGGTGCTTCTAAGGGCATAGTTATTTCCCCATTATTCCCAAGTTTTTAAAAAATAAAAAAAAGTTATAAAAAAAATTAAAATAAAAAATAAAATAAAAAAGTAATTATAACCAAATTTGCAAAACCAATCCAGCAGTATAAGTCCATTGGTACTGCAATATTACCAAGTTCACACATTCTGCAGTATCTTGTGCTACATATAATGGAGACTAAAAATTTGGAGGATAAAGTAGGGAAAGATCAAGACCCACTTCCTTCTAATGCTGAAGCTGCTGCCACTAGTCATGACATAGACGATGAAATGCCATCAACGTCGTCTTCCAAGCCCGATGCCCAATCTCGTAGTACCGGGCATGTAAAATCTAAAAAGCCCAAGTTAAGAAAAAGTAGCAAAAAGAGAAACTTAAAATCATCTGAGGAGAAACGTAAAGTTGCCAATATGCCATTTACGACACGGAGTGGCAAGGAACGGCTTAGGCCCTGGCCCGTGTTCATGACTAGTGGTTCAGCTTCACCCACGGATCTTATCCCTCCTCCTCCTCCCCCCCCTACAAAAAATTGAAGAGAGTTATGCTGTCAGCAACAAAACAGCAAACAACTCTGCCTTCTAAAGAGAAATTATCACAAATCCTCAAGGCGAGTCCAAGGGTGTTGGTGGTTGTCAAGCCTGACCTTCCCATCACTGTACGGGAAGAGGTGGCTCGGGAGGAGCCTATTAAAGATGTAGCTGGCGCTGTGGAGGAACTTGATGATGAGGATGGTGATGTGGTTATTGTAAATGAGGCACCAGGGGGGGAAACAGCTGATGTCCATGGGATGAAAAATCCCATCGTCATGCCTGGTCAGAAGACCAAAATATGCACCTCTTCGGTCTGGAGTTATTTTTATCCAAATCCAGACAACCAATGTATGGCCATATGTAGCTTATGTAAAGCTCAAATAAGCAGGGGTAAGGATCTTGCCCACCTAGGAACATCCTCCCTTATACGTCACCTGAATAACCTTCATAGTTCAGTGGTTAGTTCAGGAACTGGGGCTAGGACCCTCATCGGTACAGGGACACCTAAATCCCGTGGTCCAGTTGGATACACACCAGCAACACCCTCCTCGTCAACTTCCTCCACAATCTCCATCAGATTCAGTCCTGCAGCCCAAGTCAGCAGCCAGACTGAGTCCTCCTCAATACGGGATTCATCCGAGGAATCCTGCAGCGGTACGCCTACTACTGCCACTGCTGCTGTTGCTGCTGTTAGTCGGTCATCTTCCCAGAGGGGAAGTCATAAGACCGCTAAGTCTTTCACAAAACAATTGACCGTCCAACAGTCGTTTGCCATGACCACCAAATACGATAGTAGTCACCCTATTGCAAAGCGTATAACTGCGGCTGTAACTGCAATGATGGTGTTAGACGTGCGCCCGGTGTCCGCCATCAGTGGAGTGGGATTTAGCGGGTTGATGGAGGTATTGTGTCCCCGGTACCAAATCCCGTCGAGATTCCACTTCACTAGGCAGGCAATACCAAAAATGTACAGAGAAGTACGATCAAGTGTCCTCAGTGCTCTAAAAAATGCGGTTGTACCCACTGTCCACTTAACCACGGACATGTGGACAAGTGGTTCTGGGCAAACGAAGGACTATATGACTGTGACAGCCCACTGGGTAGATGCATCCCCTTCCGCAGCAACAGCAACAGCTGCATCAGTAGCAGCATCTACAAAATGGCTGCTCGTGCAAAGGCAGGCAACATTGTGTATTACAGGCTTTAATAAGAGGCACAACGCTGACAACATATTAGAGAAACTGAGGGAAATTATCTCCCAGTAGCTTACCCCACTTAGACTCTCATGGGGATTTGTGGTGTCAGACAATGCCAGTAACATTGTGCGGGCATTAAATATGGGCAATTTCCAGCACGTCCCATGTTTTGCCCACACCATTAATTTGGTGGTGCAGCATTACCTCAAGAGTGATAGGGGTGTGCAGGAGATGCTTGCGGTGGCGCGCAAAATTGCTGGACACTTTCGGCATTCAGCCAGTGCCTACCGCAGACTAGAGGCACATCAAAAAAGCATGAACCTGCCCTGCCATCACCTCAAACAAGAGGTTGTGACGCGCTGGAACTCCACCCTCTATATGCTGCAGAGGATGGAGGAGCAGCAAAAGGCCATTCAGGCCTACACAGCCACCTACGACATAGGCAAAGGAGTGGGGATGCGCCTCAGTCAAGCGCAGTGGAGACTGATTTCTGTGTTGTGCAAGGTTCTGCAGCCATTTGAACTTGCCGCACGAGAAGTCAGTTCCGACACTGCCAGCTTGAGTCAGGTCATTTCCCTGATCAGGCTGTTGCAGAAGCAGCTGGAGAAAGTGAGGGAGGAGCTGGTAAGCCATTGCGATTACACCAAGCATGTAGCTCTTGTGGATGTAGCCTTTCGTACGCTTTGCCAGGATCAGAGGGTGGTCACTCTTTTAAAGTCAGAGGAATACATTCTGGCCACCGTGCTCGATCCTCGGTTTAAAGCGTATGTTGTGTCTCTGTTTCCGGTGGACACAAGTCTACAGCGGTGCAAAGACCTGCTGGTCAGGAGATTGTCCTCTGAAGAGGACTGTGACATGCCAACAGCTCCACCCTCATTTTCTTCCACATCTATGGCTGCGAGGAAAAAGCTCAGTTTTCCCAAAAGAGGCGCTGGGGGGGATGCTGATAACATCTGGTCCGGACTGAAGGACCTGCCAACCATTGCAGACATGTCTACTCTCGCTGCATTGGATGCTGTCACAATAGAAAAAATTGTGGATGATTACTTTGCTGACACCATCCAAGTAGACATGTCAGACAGTCCATATTGTTACTGGCAGGAAAAAAAGGCAGTTTGGAAGCCCCTGTACAAACTGGCTCTATTTTACCTGAGTTGTCCCCCCTCCAGTGTGTACTCGGAAAGAGTTTTTAGTGCAGCAGGGAACCTGGTCAGTGAGCGGCGAAGGAGGTTGCTTCCTCATAACGTTGAAAAAATGATGTTTATAAAAATGAATAATCAATTCCTCAATGAAGTACAGCACTGCCCTCCAGATAGTACAGAGGGACCTGTGGTTGTGGAGTCCAGCGGGGACGAATTGATAATGTGTGATGAGGAGGAAGTACACACTGTAGGGGGAGAGGAATCAGAGGTTGAGGATGAGGACGACATCTTGCCTCAGTAGAGCCTGTTTAGTCTGTACAGGGAGAGATGAATAGCTTTTTTGGTGTGGGGGCCCAAACAAACCAATCATTTCAGCCAAAGGTGTTTGGTAGGCCCTGTCGCTGAAATGATTGGTTTGTTAAAGTGTGCATGTCCTATTTCAACAACATAAGGGTGGGTGTGAGGGCCCAAGGACAATTCCATCTTGGAACTTTTTTTTTTGCATTATATGACCAATCAACAGTCGTTTCCCATGTTCAAAAAGTAAAACCAAATTTAAACAAATTCAAGAAATTAAACCAAAAGTAAAATGCCCTGTCATAATTTAAAACAAGAGGTATTGACGTGCTCTAAAACTACTGTATTGTTGTTTATATATTATAAACACTACACTTGAAAGCTTGAGTCTTGCAATGAAAAAGTAACTGTCCATTACACGAATATTTGCAACAGGGACAATTTTAGGGTTAAGAAAGTCAACTAATAACACTTCGACGCTGTCTGTCTTTATAAACACTACACTTGGAAGTTGGAGGAGGTATTGTGGCCCCGGCACCAAATTTACTGCCGGGGCCACTCCACTGTGCAGTCCATATTTAGGTGTATCAGATATTAAACAACGGTGACAGTTGATGCCCAATTTTTTAATTATATTGTTGGCGCTGTAAAAAATTGTGTTCCGGGCACACCACACTACGCAGTCCATACCCTTTTTTGGTGGAATTCTGACCCGTGGAGGGTTTTTTAATTATATTGTGGCCTCGGTACCAAATTGTGTACCGGGGCCACCACACTACGCAGTCAAGATAGATAGATGCGTATCATAGATAAAGTACATTCAGTGGTGTGGGGCAAATTGAAAAATATTCAAAATGCACTGACATTATCAAAAACAAGAGGTTTTCACACGCTGAAACTCCAACATGTATATGATGGAGAGGATGGAGGAGCAGCCGTATGTGCAGTGTAATGCAGACCTGTTGAAGGTTTTTTTTTATATTTTTTATTGTGGTGCCCAGTGCCCACTACTCTACGCAGTCCAGATACTATTTTTAGGTGTAATTCTGACCTGTTGAAGGTTTTCTATATATTTTTTATTGTGGTGCCCAGTGCCCACTACTCTACGCAGTCCAGATACTATTTTTGGGTGTAATTCTGACCTTTTGAAGGTTTTCTATATATTTTTTATTGTGGTGCCCAGTGCCCACTACTCTATGCAGTCCAGATACTATTTTTGGGTGTAATTCTGACCTGTTGAAGGTTTTCTATATATTATATTGTGGTAGCCAGTGGCCAGTCCCTCGCAGTCCAGATACTTGTTTGGTGGAATTCAGACCAGTCGAGGGTGTATTTATTTTATTGTGGCCCCGGTATCAAATTGGGTACCGGGGCCACCCCACTACGCAGTCCAGATACTTGTTTGGTGGAATTCAGACCAGTTGAGGGTTTTATTATTATATTGTGGGGACCACTCTATACCACACTACCACTCTATACCACTCTATTTAATACTTTAATTCTATTACTAATTCCCATAAAGAGGAACTGCCGCTTCTATTTAATACTTTAATTCTATTAGTAGTTACCATAAAGAGGAACAAAATAAACCAATTTTACCAAAAGTATAATATGACTTACAAACACTACACTTGAAAGATGGTGCCTTTAAATGAAAAAGTCAGTCTTCATTGCACGACTATGTGCAACAGGGACAGTTTTTTGGTTTACAAAGTCAACCAATAACACTTCGACCCTGTCTGTCTTTAACATACTTGATGGGATCTCAATGACGAATGGTCTGTACCATGTTTGGAGGAGGTATTGTGGCCCCGGTACCAAATTGGGTACCGGGGCCACTCCACTATGCAGTCCAGATAGAGGTGTATCAGATATTAAACAACGTTGACTGTTGCTGCAAAAATTTTAAATAATATTGTGGGGAACACTACACTATGCAGTCCATAAACTTTTTGGGTGGAATTCAGACCTGTGTAGGGTTTTTTAATAATATTGTGGTGACCCACTCCTCTACGCCGTCCAGGTACATTATTGGTGCGAATCATACAAGTTGATGGTTTTCTTATTATATATATATTGTGGTGACCCACTCCTGTACGCAGTCCAGGTACATTATTGGAGCGAATCATACAAGTTCAGGGTTTTTAATTTATATTGTGGTGACCCACTCCTCTACGCAGTCCAGGTACATTATTGGAGCGAATCATACAAGTTCAGGGTTTTTAATTTATATTGTGGTGACCCACTCCTCTACGCAGTCCAGGTACATTATTAGTGCGAATCATACAAGTTCAGGGTTTTCTTATTATATATATATTGTGGTGACCCACTCCTCTACGCAGTCCAGGTACATTATTGGTGCGAATCATACAAGTTCAGGGTTTTTAATTTATATTGTGGTGACCCACTCCTCTACGCAGTCCAGGTACATTATTGGAGCGAATCATACAAGTTCAGGGTTTTTAATTTATATTGTGGTGACCCACTCCTCTACACAGTCCAGGTACATTATTGGAGCGAATCATACAAGTTCAGGGTTTTTTCAATTTATATTGTGGTGACCCACTCCTCTACGCAGTCCAGGTACATTATTGGTGCGAATCATACAAGTTGATGGTTTTCTTATTATATATATTGTGGTGACCCACTCCTCTACGCAGTCCAGGTACATTATTGGTGCGAATCATACAAGTTGATGGTTTTCTTATTATATATATTGTGGTGACCCACTCCTCTACGCAGTCCAGGTACATTATTGGTGCGAATCATACAATTTCAGGGTTTTTAATTTATATTGTGGTGACCCACTCCTCTACGCAGTCCAGGTACATTATTGGAGCGAATCATACAAGTTCAGGGTTTTTAATTTATATTGTGGTGACCCACTCCTCTACACAGTCCAGGTACATTATTGGAGCGAATCATACAAGTTCAGGGTTTTTTCAATTTATATTGTGGTGACCCACTCCTCTACGCAGTCCAGGTACATTATTGGTGCGAATCATACAAGTTGATGGTTTTCTTATTATATATATTGTGGTGACCCACTCCTCTACGCAGTCCAGGTACATTATTGGTGCGAATCATACAAGTTGATGGTTTTCTTATTATATATATTGTGGTGACCCACTCCTCTACGCAGTCCAGGTACATGTTTTGGTATGATTAAGACCAGTTGATGGTTTTCTTATTATATTGTGGGGACCACTCCACTACGCAGTCCAGAAAGATAGCTCGTTGCAACGTTTTGGACTAAGAACTATATTGTGAGGTGTTCAGAATACACTGTAAATTAGTGGAAATGCTTGTTATTGAATGCTATTGAGGTCAATAATAGCGTAGGAGTGAAAATAAGCCCAAAAAATTGATTTTTTTTTAACTTTTTATGCTTTTTTCAAAAAAAATCCGAATCCAAAACCTTAAATCCGAATCCAAAACCTTAAATCCGAACCAAAACCTTAAATCCGAACCAAAACCTTTCAGCAGGTGTTTTGCGAAACAAATCCGAACCCAAAACATCGAGAAAATCCGGATCCAAAACACAAAACACGAGACCTCAAAAGTCGCCCGTGCACATCCCTATTTGAAAGTAGTTAAAATGTCTGCCAGCATGTTTTTCTTATCTTGCAGATTAGTCCATTGTTTCAGCCTATTCAAAAGGATTATTGTCCACCAGTCCTGTATGAATGTACATAACACCAGGAGGTCTCATGTATTAAGATAGGGAAAAGGTCTACAGATAGAGCTCTATGTTTAATTACAGAGGACTGCATTGTGTATTTAAAATGTAATGTGTCTGGATTGTGATCTCTCCTGTTTAAACAAACTCTGCTGTATATCCACAGAGCAATACCTATCCTTAATTATATCAAGAGTGGCTCATCTGCTATCCCTTTGTCTGTATGTCTACCTGTGAAAGGGTAAACACAGAAATGGACCAATCAGGCAGATCCTGAAATTGCTGAGAATGTGATTTATGGCATTAAAAAGGAGCTCCAGAAAATTGGCATTCACTACCCAGTGATAGCTGAAGTGCGGCTGGCGTTACAGCCACTGTCAGGTCTCTGCCCTGACAGTAAAGGGACAATCTGTCCCTGGAGTACTGTCTTAGGCCTGACCTAGCTCTACAGGTATTAGGGAGCTGTGTGTCTGCCAAAAGCGGGGTGACAGTGACTTAGAAGCATTGCCTTACTGGTAGCCTCAAAGGAGAGAGGGGAAGAAGCTTGAATGGATAGACGGCACTCCCTGAGAGTGGCTAGGATTCTGGGGAGGTGTTTTCATTATACCCTGTATGTTGTCTATGCCAGTCTGTAGTGTTATTTGTTGCAGGTTATTATTTAAAGATGTTTATTGCTGTTGGTGCTACCATTTTGTTAAATAAACTTATTTATTTTATTTCGGATATTTGCCTGGGTGATTTTGAGCCTTGGATAGGTACCGGGTAGGCCAGCTATGTGGCGCAGAGGGTTACATTAAACCCGGTATCATCACAAATATTTTGAGTTTTTTTGTAAATTTGAGGAAAGCCTGTGGGGTACAGAAAGAAAATAATAATAAAAGGGGAGTGGGACAAAAATAAGAGGAGCAAACACATGCATAAGATAGCATAATAGTATCTTTCAATTGGCACAGAGGATATCGGAATTATAAAGGTATTCAATCTAAACATACAACAAGATAAAACACTGTGGTGACAATTGTAGCGTTTCTTAATGCACCAATAAGCGCTGCAGTGTTATTAGGCATTGGGAAGCAACAACATGGAGATATAGGGAACAGGAAGAATGGGAGACATGGGGGTGTAAGTGTAGAGGGGGTGTGGAATAGAAAGGGAGGTGTGATAAGAGAAAGGAGTCGAGTTCTCAAACCTAGTCAGGTAGAAATTACTCAAGCAGAGTTTCTGAATCAAAATATTCAGTCCAGGAGTGCCAAATAGATAAAAATCGATTGGGACGTTCATGAAGTTGGCTGGTAGTATATTCAAGTTTATGGATTTGCCAGATATTTTTGATTAAGGATATGATGGAGGAGGAATCTGAGTTCTTCCAGTTCTGAGCTATTAAGCATCTAGCTGCAGTAAGGATGTGTGATGGGAGTTTCCAGATCAAGTTATGGATTTCAGGAAGCCAGCGAGAGAGGAGAATAAAGCAGAGAGGAAAGGAGGAGAGGCGCGTGATCCTAAAAACAAGGTCAGACACCTCTCGCTTTTCAATTTTAATGCCTGAATAATGCCAAAAGCAGACACTAAAAGAGCGGCCAGAGAGGTAGGAGGCAAACCAGGAGAGAGATCTTTCGCAAAGACCTAGGGAGTGAAGGATGGTGAGAAGAAGAGAATGATTGACAGTGTCAAAATCAGCAGAGAGGTCAAGGAGTATGAGAAGGGAGAAGTGACCATTGGACTTAGCTGAGAGGAAGTCATTTGTTGCTTCAGTGAGGGCAGTTTCAGTTGAGTGAAGGGGACGGAAGCCAGACTGGAGCAGGTCAAGAAGAGTGTGGGAAGAGAGAAAGTGGGTCAGATGATTTGAAGACAAGTTGTTTGCAAATTTTAGAAGCAAAGGGAAGCAGAGATATGGGGTGATAGTTGGAGAGAGAGGATGGGTCAAGGGAAGGTTTTTTTGAGAATAGGAAAGATGAGAGCATGCTTGAAGGCCAAGGGGGAAACACCAGTGGAAAGAGAGAGAGGTTAAAGAGGTGAGCAAGGTGACAACAAGCATTGGAAGAGAGTGAGCGGAGGAACTTTGAGTGGACAGGCTCAAGAGGACAGGTTGCAGACGAAGAGGAGGAGATAAGAGAGAGGATCTCAGGCATAGTAACAGGTGGGTAGGAGTCAAGGGTGGCAGAGTGAGTCATAGAGAGGACAGGTGGGGGGAGGCAAGTCTGACAAGAACAGATATCATTGTGTATACAGTCAATTGTGTCTTTGAAGTAGGTGGCAAAATCAAGAGCGTTGATGGGAGAGTGGGGAGGAGGTGGGAGAGGATACAGTAGAGAATTAAGGATAGCAAAGGGGCATCAGGTTTTATTGGACAGGGAGGAGATGAGGGATGTGAAATAGGTTTGTTTGGCAAGAGAAAGGGCAGCATAGTAGGAGGAAAGGATGAATTTATAGTGGGTGAAGTCAGCAATGGAGCAGAATTTCCTTTATTGGCGTTTAGAGGAACGGGAGCACTTTTGGAGGAGACAAGTAAGAGGGGAGTACCAGGGTTGGGGTTTAGATTTGCAGGGACGAAGGGGGGTTGCTGCAGGGGCTGCAGTATCAAGGGCAACAGAGAGTGTGGTGTTGTAAAGAGAGAAAGCACCGTTGGGACACGAGAGAGAAGAAATGTGAGCAAGTAAGGGTTCGAGAGAGGACGCAAAGATGATTGGTTCAATGCTGTTGATGGGACGCAGCGTGCAAGCGACTTTGGGTGTGAGAGGTGGGACAAGGGGTAAAGAGAGGGTAAAAGGAAGGAGATTGTGGTCAGAGAGGGAGAAGACAGAATTGG
Organism: Mixophyes fleayi; assembly: GCF_038048845.1. Classification (NCBI taxonomy): domain Eukaryota; kingdom Metazoa; phylum Chordata; class Amphibia; order Anura; family Limnodynastidae; genus Mixophyes; species Mixophyes fleayi. The sequence continues at coordinate 137,109,019 of NC_134404.1, read as the reverse complement.
AGGAGTTGTAGATGTCACAGAGATAGGATAACACTAGGTCCAGAGAGTAACCATCACGGTTGATGGCGGAAGTTGTCCATTGAGAGAGACAATGGGAGGAAGTGAGAAAGAGGAATTTAGAGGCAGCAGTAGTAATAGGATAGTCGGTAGAGATATTATAAACCTCAATGATAATAGTGGGAAGATCAAAAGAGAGGAAATGGTAAAGCCAAGCAGCAAAGTTATCAAGAAATTGAGAGTATGGGCCAGGGGGATGATAGATGACCGCAACACGAAGGTGGAGAGGGGAGAAGAGGCGGATAGAGTGAACTTCAAAGGAGGAAAATCAGTTGGAGGGTTCAGGGGGAATAACGCTGAAGGTGTAGCCTGGAGACAGTAGGACACCACCTACTTGGCGGTCCCCAGGACGGGGAGTGTGGGAGAAGGAGAGTCCCCCGTAGGAGACTGCAGTGGAGGAAGCAGTATCAGAGGGGGAGATCCATGTTTCTGTAAGGGCCAGAAGACCAAAGGAATGGAAGAGGAAGAGGTCATGAATGGGAGTGAGTTTGTTGCACACAGATCTTTCATTCCAGAGTAGACAGGACAGGACAGGGGAAGGTAAGAGGAATGATGGTAATAAGGTTGGCGGGATTGGATGTTCGGGGCGGACAGGGTGAAATCTGGTGGAGGGGGGAGCAACAGGAGATAGGCTTGGGTCTGTAGTATGGAATAGTGATGTGGGGAGCCATGAGGAGGAGTGGGTGGAAGTGTTGAATGGAGATTAATAAGGTACAGGAGATATTTTAATTGAGACCTTGCAGAGTCATGAAATAAGAGAGTAAAACATAGCGTGGAAAAGGCAAATTAGAGTATTGTAGAATGTAAGGACTGTGACAGGTTACAAGTGAGGTGAGATAAAGAGAACGGGACAGGTGAGTAAAGTGAGAGACTGTAGAAGTAGTTGGAGAGTAAAGAGCAAGATAAGATGTAAAAGGATCAGCAAGGGAATGGGAAGTAGTTAGGATGAGTGAGTAAGAAACAGATAGACAAGACAGTGACATAGGGCAGGAGTGGAGAGAGATTATAAAACATAAGCCACAGTGGAAGGTGCACTGAGGTAGCTATGTATTATCAGTGCGCAATGGGGAGCAGGGACACCACTTAAAGAATCTGGGTAAGTGGAGCAACAAGTGTGTTATGAAGGTGGGAATACAAGCAACAGCAGAAGTGAAACCAACAATTCATAATAGAACAGCAGATGCAAGAATTAAGGTTGAGAAACAGATCAACAGGGTGTGTGCAGGCAGTGCACAATGCAGGTGGTGGAGGATTTCAGAGCTCACAGAAGAATGTTGAATGATGTCTTCATGTAGCAGTGTTTCCAGATAGAATACTCTCCTTTTGTTCTCCTCTTGCTCAACTCTGTGTAACTCTTATGATGCTATCTAAATTTTTAATACACTTGTAAAAAATCTTCACTTAGAAGAAATCCACACTAACACAGCCTTTGGCTGCCAGTTAAATAGGGCCACCAAGCCATGTGATCACTTTCTTAAATTAACCTCAACTAATCACACATGCTACAAAGAAAGTAATGCAATTCTAGAACAAACAAATAGAGGGTAAGCATACCATATAGCTAATAGACAATTTTGCACATCAGGGGGTAAATGTATTAATGTCCGGATTCTTCAACTCCGGCGTGTGCAGCATCTTCGGCGATTAAATTTAAAGCGGCGCTGCATTGTAAAGGGAAACTTTCCTTTACAATGCAGCGCCGCTTTAAATTTAATCGCCGAAGATGCTGCACACGCCGGAGTTGAAGAATCCGGACATTAATACATTTACCCCCTGATCCTTTACAGATAGCTGGTGCAGTGGCTGTGTCAAATATTTACCATAGCTAATACGTGCACATACGTTTAGTGCACACTGAACTTGGGTGCCTTCTGCTGTATGCTACATACAGCCAAATTATGTTGCTCTTCCTAGCCAAACGCAAGGGGTAAATTTACTAAAAAGGAAAAGTTGAGGTATTGCTAATAGCAACCAATTAGTTTCTCGTTATCATGGTACTAGATCAGTGATGTACAACCTGATACACTTCGTGGTCGCATAGTGCGACTCTCTAGCCTTCAAAAGGCCCGCACATTACCCTTAATCTAAGTAATAAGTTAAAACAATACATTTATTAAAAGAGAGAGACGTCTATCTGTAATAACAAGTCAGTCAGCATTTTAAATAAGTGTTACAAGCTATAATAAATCTGACAATAAAGCAGGATGGAGGTGGGGCCGTAGGTGAAGGCTCGGAGGGCCACCTGTTGCCCATCACTGTACTAGATTAATTATGGCTAGAATCTGATTGGTTGCTATGGGCAACACCTCTTTTTCCTTTTTTTACCAGTTTAGTGAATATACCCCAATGTCCCATTTGATGGGTTCAAGAACTTCTCCGATCCCGAGGAAACATATTCCTTTTCAGAAGGACTGACTGGTAACTGTGAGAGAATACCCAAGTTGAATTTCTGTTTATGTCAGACTTAAACCATGATATACCATAAACAATTATATTTTGTTTGCTGCTCTCTTTTTAATCTATTTTTAGCAGGGTTTTTTCTTATCACAGATCTGGGGGTATATGTATCAAGCTGAGAGTTTTCTGGCGGGTTTGAAAAGTGGAGATGTTGCCTATAGCAACCAATCAGATTCTAGCTATAATTTTGTAGAATGTACTAAATAAATGATAGCTAGAATCTGATTGGTTTTTCAAACCCACCAGAAAACTCTCAGCTTGATACATTTACCCCCTGAACTTGATTTGATCTGTAATTTGTTTCATAAGTGGCCAAACACTTTATATAATTTTCTCGGAATCTAATATTCATATACACTGTTTATATGTTTATGCTGTTTGGGGATTAATGGGATGTTTGTGTTTTGAAAAGAACGGTCCTTTTCCTACCAGCAGGCAGGTTTATGAAATCTTAGACGCTTATTAAGTTTACAAGCACCATACTGGAGAATGAGGGTAAAATACCATATTGCTACATGCAATATTGCTGAATGTAACTTACTGATCATGTGCAGAAAGTATTTGTTATAGTTATGCAGACTGAGGAAACCCATTTCTCAGATACAGCACATTTGTAGCTTAAAACAGGGTGGTCAGTCAGATAGACTATGCTTCATTCACCTCTAGGAGATGTACAGTAACTATACTTGTCTGTAACTGGCTATCTTTTGAGGTTCAATCAGCTTTCAAAGACCCATTGGGTGGGTGGATCATTCTAGTAGCAATATGCCACTTAAAAAGCTTATAAAGGGGAATCTATATGGACCATACGTATTGGATAGGCCTTTGTTTGTTGGCCTGATGAATCACATTATTCTTCTGGGAGACTCTACAATAATTGTATCTGGAGGTTGTAATGAATTAGCTGAGCCTATGGTTGACAGATATCCTTCTATTGGAGGTGGTACATAGTGGCCATCTAGGCATAGACAATGTACTATTCAGTGCCTCTTGTAAAATCTTCATTTGTTCTACACCTGGAGATCGATTCATCATGGTGACCTAGATGGCACATTCATACCTGGAGCTACTAACTAATACTCTTTCTAAACTATATACATTTATCATAATACATCTTTACAATGACTAAATCAGCACAGATTGGGATAGGAATGTAGTCTGTCCACTCCCCTGTCTGCGTTGATTTTGACTGGTTACTGGGTGTCCCCAGATTTTGTAGATTATAGCTATCCACATGCCATTTCATTAGCTTCTGTGACTCTGAAACTAAATATTCAGTCTCACAAATTATTCCATCGACAGCACTCTCTACATTTTTTTTTTTTTAAATCAGAAAAGATTTTATTGGCTTTTTTTATTTTATTTAAAAAAGCCCATAACATTAGGCTATAACAATAAAACTAAACCCACGCAGGGGCACAAATAGTGTCATATGATTGTAAAAACATATTCAAAATGCATCATACATCAGGAAATTAAGACAGACTGTAGGATCTGCGTAAATACAACGTGCAATGAGGCAATGAAAGAATAATAGTAACAATAATAATAATAATAATAGCGGCTGGGTGCCTGCCCCGGATTCAACATTCCTAAGATAGTTCCACCTCCCTCAATCCTTCTGTAAAATAAGGGAATGTTCTCCATCTATACCAAATCTTTTCATATTTATCAACTAGGTTCCTACTGGTGTACATAAATCGCTCATGACCTACTGTGTTATTAACAAGATCAATCCAGTCTTCAAAGCCGGATCCTCCGGAGCCATCCACTTCCTTGCAATGACCACCTTTGCCAACATAAGTAGAGTAGTAATGAGCAGTCTAATGAGCTTATGAATGTTCTTGGCCAAGCCCAGACCAAATATACAAAATCCTGGCGTAATAGCAGACACTTCCACTTCCAATGGACTTATACAAACACCCACCTCCCTCCAGAAGTAGGAAACCAATGGGCACTTCCAGAGCATATGCCAAAAGTCCCCCCTCTCACTCCTACACTTAGGACACAAAACCAACTGACCCCCAATAAATTTAGAGAGCCGCAGAGGAGTGAAATACACTATGTAAAAGGAAAACCTGGACCTGACGAAATTTGACAGCAGTGACCCGAATCGGACTGCTCAACATAATAACCCATGTCTTATCATCAATTTCCCCAAGATCAATTTCCCACAAGCGTCGCAGTCGCAGCAAGCCACCCGCACCAGATCCTTTCAACAAAATTGAATACATGAACAAAATTTGCCGCCTAAGGCCTAGCCTTAGCAGCTGCACCCGTAAAGGATCTGCACTAAAACTCAGGGCGGCCCCCTGAAACTGCGAGGCCAGGGCATGTCCAGCTGCAAATACCTGAAAAAAGATAGTTGTTTAAAATAACACAGTATCCGTTCACATACAGTTGCCCAATATGTAATATATTATAAATACGCCAGGCTCCAGCTCCCACCATCTTGACAAGTTCACCAAAATCTAGATTATCCCAAAGTGGAGTACACGGCTCATAGGCTGACTCATCCCTGATCCGAAATGAGAGCCACCACACCCTCAGGGCCTGTGTAAACAGGGAGAGATCATCCCTAGCCTCCTACCAGCTAAAAGGAACTGCATCCGCGAATGTCTACATCCTGTCACAGAGACTAAGGAATCGTGAAGATCAGAGCCCGCCCGAGACCGCAGCCATACACCAATATGTGCCAATTGAGAAGCCAAATAATAGAGCCGCAGACTCGGCAGAGCCAGACCCCCGAGAGCGACACAGAGTAGTAAACTTGACCCCGGCTCTCTTGTCCGCCCACACCAATGAGGATGTGAGTCTATTAACAGAGCAGAATATATTATGAGGAATGTAAATCAGCGACTACTGCAAAACATACAAAAATTTTGGCTGAATTATCATTTTAACCAAATTGATTCTACCCGTGACCGTTAATGGCAGCTGCTGCCACACCCGTACCCCGATCTTAAGATAGTCGATCTGAGGCTGGAGATTACGCTGAATATATTGACCCATGTCACTAGAAATTGAAATACCTAAATACTTGAATACCGGAGCCCATTTAAGAGGGATCTGCAAGACTTGTCCTGTTGGGCAAGTTCCCTTAATCAAAGTCACACTAGACTTGTCCCAGTTGATCAAAAGCCCAGAGTAAAAACCAAAAACCATGACCACATGAAGAAGTGCAGGTAAGGATTTACCGGGATGCAACACAAAAGTAATATATCATCTGCATAAAGGGCAATCGTGTCGGTCCTGCAGCCCACTGTCACCCGGGTAATATCTGACTACGCTCTAAAGGCACAAGCCAGCGGTTCTATGGCCAAGGCGAAGAGGGTGGGAGACAGGGAGCAACCCTGTTTTGTACCTCTGCCCAGGGCACACTGGTGAGACACTAAGCCATTAACACAGACTCTGGCTGTAGGGCAAGAATACAGCAATCGCACCCACTGGACAAAAACCGTCCAAAACCCAAATTTCGATAGCACCGCCCACAAGTACCTCCACTCTACGGAATCAATGGCCCTATCAGCATCCAACGACTACGCAAATTTATAGCCGTAGATTTTCCCGCCATAAAACCAGTTTGGTCAGAATGCACAATCTCACCAATCACCTGACTCAGACGTGACGCCAAAATCTTTGCCAATATTTTAATATCCATTGTCAACAGGGATATAGGTCTGTATGAGTCTGGAAACAAGGGGTCCTTCCCTGTTTTAGGAATGAAAACTATAAGAGCTTCGGATGGGGATACAGAACCCAAATCTCTAAAACTCGCAAATATTTCTTGCAAGCGAGGCACAAAGAACCCCATATGCTTCTTATACAATTCTATAGGGACCCCGTCCACACCTGGAGCCCTGCCATTTGGAAACAAAGATATCGCAGCTGCAATCTCGTCATCAGTAATTGACAAATCCAAACTCTCCCTGCTAGCCACACTAAGTTCGGGCAAGGCAGCAGCCTCCACGTACGAGTCTAAATCAGAATCAGAATATTCAGCCCTAGATGCATACACATCTTTAAAATACTCATAGAAAACCTCACTAATCTCCCCAGTCAAAGTGTGCACATCACCCAAGGCATCCGTAATCCCTGCCACTACAGTGGCGGGAATTACGGATGCCTTGGGTGATGTGCCCTTATGATCTAGCCAAATACGCCAGAAATCTACCACATTTGTCCGCCTCAAATACTGAGTATGTCTAGCAAATAGCAGCTTACACCTTGATTTGTCTAGTAAATAGTCTGGCCATTCTCGTTGTACCGCTAACCAGGCCTGTCTATCAGATGCCATATGAGAAGAAAGATACACCTCCTCAACCATGAAACCTCTTTTTCTAACACATCACCTCGCAACCTAGACTCTTTTTTTAAAACAATTACTACTTTTAATCAGGGAACCTCTTAAAAAGGCCTTGAATGAATCCCAAACGAAAGGTGGGGCAGCCGTATGTACATTAATGGCAAAGTAAGCCTCCCATTGAGACTCTACTGTGTCCCCATCCTTCAATAACGTCAACCAAAAAGGGTTAAGTTTCCAAAATACTTGGCCTCGTGGGCCATTAACTTACAAAATTTAATATTAAGGGGGAATGGTCCGAGATCCCTCTCGGTAAATATGCAACATTCGAGACAACCGGCAGCAGCTTCTTGGAGATAAGCCCCAGATAAATTCGGGAAAAAAGCATAGTACGAGGTAGAATAACAGGAGAAACAAATCTCTGTCGGGTGCCTCAGTCGCCATACATCCACCAAGCCCATCTAATCCACCAGTTCAGCAAATTTTGACTTCCCGCCTCCCTCCACCTATCAACAGCAGGATCCAGCACAGCATTAAAGTCCCCACAGCAAATCACAGGAGTATCAGGAGATAGAGAGATTAAATCACTACATTTTCTCAAAACGTCACTATTATAGGGGGGTGGGACATAGACAGCTAGTAGATTTATACGGGTAGAGTCAAAAATGCCCCTCAAAAAAATGAAACTACCCATAGGGTCAGATTCCACTTCTTCCAAAACAAAGTTAACTCTTTTACGTATAAGGAGAGACACCCCACTTGAATGGCAAGTGTGAGTAGCATGGTAGGCCCATCCAACCCATGGTTTCTTAAGAGCCAGCAGTTTGCCACCCACTAAATGAGTCTCAGTGAGGCATATAGCATCCGCTTCATCAACATCATCATCATCAATTTATGTAGCTCCACTAATTCTGCAGCGTTGTACAGAGAACTAACTCACATCAGTCCCTGCCCCAATGGAGCTTACAGTCTAAATTCCCTAACACACATACCCAGACAGACACACAGACTATGGTCAATTTTGATAGCAGTCAATTAACCTACCAGTATGTTTTTGGAGTGTGGGAGGAAACACGAGTATCTGGAGGATAACCACGCAAACACAGGGAAAACATACAAACTTCACACAGATAAGGCCGTGGTCGGGAATCGAACTCATGACCCCAGTGCTGAGAGGCAGAAGTGCTAACCACTAAGCCACTATGCTCCCAATACTTCATATTTCATTAATTGAGATATGACCAATGACCGTTTAATTTTATCGTTCAGGCCACGAACATTCCAGGTTAGAAATTTAATGAAAAACCTACTCATCTTCCCATTCGCCATAACATCAGGAAATACATATGACATACTTCTACATAGAAAACCACCCCCCTAAACCCAGGCAGACACCCAGCCACCAAACAGCCACAATAACACATACAAAATCAATTAACCTCGACATCTGAAAGTATTTGCATAAAAAAAACAATTTGACACTGCATTGAACGTTAATAAACCTAACACTCCCTACCCTGCCCAAACAACCCCCTCCCCGTATATCCACCCCAAAAACTTAGACATACCTGGAGCCCACTACAACTACCCCCATCCTGGAGCCCACTACAACTACCCCCATCTCCTCAAACAACCCACACAGCTATCCCCACGTACTTATGGAAACGCTGGTATATGCTATAGGAGTAGAGTTAGACCGCCACCCTTTAAGCAAGGGCAACCCACCAGCTCACACACCAATACTACTCCTCCAACAACCCATAACCAGCCGATCAATGAATACAGGATATCAGGGAACATCAGAAATACCACCCCAGCATTGACACGAGTAGCTAAATACCTTCTAAATTAATCAAAGCATTTCAACATGTATAAACAGAAGTCAGAAATATATGTACTAAAGAGAATTATCTCAAACATTTTAGCTACCAGAACCAAACAATAATCAATTGTATCAGTTCAGTCCAGGAACATCTTCAATCCAGGCAAAGACCTCTAGGAGCTCTCCTATCCAGCCAATGAGTTGCCTCCAACTCGTGATTCAAAGAAAAAGGTAGTTCCATCCGCAACCACCCGTAACCTGGCCGGAAAAAGCATACCATATAGCAATTGCATCTCACGAAGGCAACGCTTCACCTATATGAACTGAGCTCTGCTTTTTTGTACATTCACCGAAAAGTCTGGAAATACAGCCACTCTTTGTTCTGGTACATTAAGGGACCCATAATCCGAGCCAGGCGCAGAATAGCATCCCGATCTTTATAATGAAGCACTTTATCAATAAATGTACGCGGTGGTGCACCAGGAGGCGGCATCTGAGCTGGGATCCGATGTGCCTTCTCCACCGCAAACTGGGCCGTGAACTCTTCTCTGCCAAATGTCTAGATCATCCAGTTCTTCAGGAAGGTTTCAGGAACATCCCCCTCCGCTTGACTCACAGCCAGAGTTTAGAAATCTCAAAGGAAAATGTGTCCACTGCAGTGCAGAGTCACTGAAATGTATGCAACATAAATAGCACCTGCACATAGGAGAATCAATGAGGGAGGGCCCCCAAGCAAAATCAAATAACACAGAATATACTCTCTTCATTTTGAGGGAACTCCTAATATTGTTAATAAGTTCCAGTATACAGCAAAACGTTTGCAACTGCACCTCCAGTGATAAGAAGCTGTATTCAAGCCTGTTCTCCACCATCACTTAGCTACAAGATAACGCCTCAGCCTGGTCCACGGCGGGAACTCCCAGGCACAGACACCCCACTCTCTGCCAAATGCCAGACAACCGCTCTTCACAGCCACCAGACAGGACAGGTAAGTGGCCTAGCGCGGCAGTTCAGAAGCCCCAAATGACTGAAAGGGAGCCACCTCTTCCCCGCCAGCACGAGTTCTGCCTCAGCCCAGCTCCGGACACCAGCGTCAGCCACCCCGTCTCGCCAGCACACACAGAACTTGGACCGGAGTGAGCAGGGTAGTCCCAGCACAGAACCGGACAAGTTGAAGGCACTAGTAGCACAGCAGAATAATTAAATCGAATATCTGGCCTGGGGAGCCACGAGGACATGTTCATTGCCCGCATCGGCTGAAAAGACCATGACTCTGTAAACTCCATGGAAATCGTGATCGTGAGTGCATATACCGTACATGATCGTAAGCTGATTGGAATGAGATTATTAAACAATACGAACAACCAGATGAAATGACAATCGGCACTTTGGAATGACTGTCGTTCATCAAGTAAATATACGCAGTAATGCGATAGGTGGTCGAGCAGTAGTTTATCGGGTGATTGGCCCGATAATCGGCTGAAAAATTTCCAGTGTGTGCCTTGTTAAACCTTAAAACCTCTGGTCCTGATGGGCAAACATCTAATTCATACACATGTAGGGCTAATAAGATTGTTTAATCTTTAGTGTCTCTGTATGACACCATCCTACAGAGGAGTTGCTGCTCGATCTGCTCTAATAAAGCTTTGGTTAGGTTTATCCCCAAGATGGTTAAGCACTCATATGCAACAATCCTCCTAGATGATGATAGCCCTACTAAGTACAGATTAGAAATCCTTACCCACAATATTGACCAAATACTGATGTAAACCTATCCCAAATGTACAGGTTTGTCTGTAGTTCAGCAGTTCTTATAAGAAATGGACCCCAAACACTTAGGGCCTGGAGTACTTAGTTTCACATAATTGTTTCTGGAGGCTCTTGATATGGACTTCAAATATAAAGAGCAGATCATCTGCAAATACAGCAACCTTATGTTCCCTTATGTTAGCAGGGGCGGGTTGGGCCGGGGGACAGGGGGGGCACATGCCCCCCGGGCCAGACACAAAAAATCTATTTTGGGCTGGCCCTTAGTGTTTATTACTTGGTGGCTGGCCCCTGCTCCGGGACCAGCCACCTTAACCTATTGGCCGCAAATCCTGAAGATCCGACCCCACTCCCTCCCTTCCACTAGTGTGGCCACCTGGCTTCCTACTGATGTCACATGGAACGCGCACCACGTGACAGGTGCCGTCCCATGTGTAAAGAGGAACATCCAGCGCGCGGGCGGATGGAATAAGGTAAGTTCCGGCGGGGGCTGGGAGGTAGTATGCCAGCGTATTTTGTGTGTGTGTGTGTGTGTGTGTGTGAGGGGTCAGCATATGAATGAAGTGTGTGTGTGGGGGCCAGTAAATGAATGTACTGTGGGAGGGAGGTAGGTTATTAATTGTGGAGTGCAGGTGGGGGCTAATTATTGGGTGCTATTTTATTTGTGGGGTAATGGTGGGGCAATTTAATTTAATAGTGGGGCCTATGAATTTATAATGGGGTAATTGGAGCTTTAATTTAATGCTGGGGTGGTTTGGGAGCTATTTATTGATTGTGGGCTGTTTGTGAAAAATTAGGTCTATTTATTAAATGTGATTATGTATTATTTAATGCCTGTGATTGTTCTGGGAAATGGTAATATTTGTTAAATATAAATGCTATTTAAATTATTGCTGGTGCTGTTTGGAGGCAGGGTTAGTGGAGAGAAAGAGATATATTTAGCAAATGTGAATATTATTTTAATGTTGTGGCTGGAGGGAGGCCTAATTATAAAACGTGGGTGCTATTGATTTAACACTGGGACTGGTTGGAGTTTTCTAAATTTTATGTACCCATTTTTTTCCAAATAGGGCCTACAATATTCCAGGATCCAGACAACCAGCAAATGAGCTAATGTAATCAGCAGCCACAAGTGGTGAAAGTAACAAGAACAGGTAGGAGAGAGCAGGACAGTCTTCCAACTGTCTTGAATTTGGTGGGACAGTCCCGAAATTGAGTGACTGTTCGCTTAGGACAGTTGGGAGGTATGTCCCGCTTCACCGTGTACTGCTCGTGAAGGCAGAACTGTGTGCACCTAACAGTAGCACACACAGTATTGCCTGTGTATTTGTCTAAAATGATAAACCATGCTACATCATAGGGGGTTACCCTGTCTAAAGTGCCCAGGCCCTCCAGCTCTGGGCCTGGGCATAAAATTATATATGGATTAAGCAATACTAAAATAGCCTCTTTTTATATAGATAAATATATATTGTACCAAAAATCACCCTTTAAGGATGGGCTGCTACTTATGGGTCAGTGCTGTGTGCTTGCCCCCCGGGATAAAGTCTGCCAGTCCTTCCCTGCCTACTAGCACCTGTACCCTGTCCAAAAAGGTTTTTAACACAATGAGGGAAATCATGGAGGATTGTATTTTTGGCAAGCAAAATTTCATATGGAGAATAGCTCAGACAACTTTCTGTTTTATTACACTCTTGTAAAACAAGTGAAGTAGAGGGCAAGGGATGTAGGACAGCACAGACTCGTTCTTGGCATCTGTTGATAGAAGCAATGCTTTGTGCCAGTAAGGTAGGCCAAAGACAATTTATATTTCAACCTTATTCACTAAGAACAGACATACATTACCAAAGTCACCATGGTAGCAATGTAGGAAATCAGAGAGGCAGCTAAAGACTGTTTGCTAGAAATGTAGTGAACCACTTGAGCGTGAGAAATGTGATTTTGCTAAGCTGACGCCATCTTGTTGCCTTATAGTCATTTTGTTCTGTTATAGCTTAAATACAAATTAGATGCACCTGTTTTGTAGGAGTAATTCATTATTTGCAAGGCTATGCTTAGAACCTTGGACATAGCAGACAGGAGATAAGACAGCCCCCTCCTGGGGAGTTTTCCTGTTGATAATGAGAGAATATACTAGCATCTGTGTAAAGGGAGCATGAGTGGTTAAAACCTTTTGTGGCGTAGTTTTCTGTAATACGTGATTTTTGCTATATAGATAGGGACTTGTAACGAATGAAGCAGAGTTTATTTTACACTCAAACCATGCAGTGTATTTAATTCTCTCCAGCTGATGAGCTCACAACTGATAGACTGACACTTACAGGTGAACAATCTGATTTAGATTCGACAAGCGCAACACTCAGAAATTCAGTAGTAGCTAGGACGTTGAATTCTTGCCATCTTTAGGCTTTGCTTGACACTGTTGTAAGAGGTAAAAACATTCAAATATAGAGCTAAAAGGTCATGGCTGCCAGGGATAATATATATATATATATATATATATATATATATATGGGCCCTGCAGCCAAGGGGGCCCGTCAGAGGCAGCTAAAAAAAAAATTTCCTGAAAAAAAGAGGAAGAAAATACTTACCTTGCTCTCAGCTCCCTCCCTGGTCTCCTCCTCCGTGCTGCGCTCCGCAATGGATGTCGGGAGGGCGTGATGATGTCACGCCCTACATGCACTGCGAGCGCCGCAGGGAGGTGGAGACCAGGGAGGGAGCCGGATCGCCAGCTGAGAGCAAGGTAAGTATTTTCTTCTTTTTTTCAGGAACTTTTTTTTTTTAGCTGCCTCTGACGGGCCCCTTGGGCTGCAGGGCCCCCGGGCACCTGCCCATCATGCCCTATGGAAGAGACGGCCCTGATGGCCACTGGACCTGAAACACTGTATAGTACAGAATTATAAGGCCTTCAGTAACCAGGTTCTTGAGGGGTTTTATTTCATGGCCAGAACAAATTATCTTTCTGACATGTTCCTCTAGAGTCTGTATCTTTTACCAATAACAGGAAAAAACTATAAGTAGTCAATTGATAAAGGCCAGAAAATAGCCCATTTTTTTATTTGGCTGTGGAACCCTGGAAGTAATCGCCGTGAAACGTTGCTGCAATTTTTTATCAAGACTGATGTATTAATATAAAATTACACAGCACTGTTTAAATAGGTTGCAAATTACACAATTCGAATGACTTATTTACTTTCTGATGAACCAGATCTAAAATATGGCCTTTCCCAAAAAAATTACATAACAGTTCCAGTTGAGTGAGCTCTGATGATACAAAGATTGGCATTGTGTGAAGCATGTACCAGACATACTGGCTACGCACAGGGGCGCAAAGTGGGGAGTGGACCCCGCAGTCAAGTAATAATTTTTTTTTTAAAAACAAAAATAAAAAATTCTCCAGCGGGTGGCGTGCATGCTGTTCCAGCAGCCGGCAGAGCAAGGAGGAGGAGCTTGACCTCTAAACCAACACATCTTTGGTAAGTATGATACTGCATGCTAAGAATTAAGAGACACTCAAAAACTTTTAAATCCTAATTTTTATTGTGCGTTTATTTTTGTATGGGGTTGCAGAGCCCCTAGAGACAGCCATTTCTCTTATACAGCTACAATTGTGTTTCATTATCTGACCATTTCTAAACATATAGATATGTGATTATTTTGATCACACATATTTTTATATAATTATATACTGCGTGTTGTGTACTGTGTTCAATTTTCCATATATCATGTACATTTTCCAAATAGATGCCAACATCCAAGATCTATACAAGAATCCAGTACCAGGTTGTTAAAGCTGCAATAACAGGTAGGCGAGAGCAACACTGTTTTAATACATAATGGGGGGGGAATTCAATTGCAGGTGGCGCACTATACACACAGCTGTGAAGTGTCTCACGGACATTCCAGAGACACTTTTTGGCTAATTGAATTCCCCCCATAATGTTATGTGTAAAGAGGCGCAGCCACAGCCCATGTTGGCCACACCCCCATCACTATGTGGCATATGCTTCTTTCAACAGCACCACCGCTACAGAGAGTCATGCATTCCTTCTCCTGCTGTGTTTGGAGGGGCCCCAAATTTCTCAACAGCCCTGGTTACGCAAGATCACGTGTTCACGACATCATAAATAATGAAAGATTAAGAGTTTCGAATTATTCCAGAACAAGTTTTTGTGAAATCACTCCGGTTATCCCCTGTTAAAATTCTGGCATTACACAGCAATTTACACTTAAGGACAAACAAGTACTTTCAGAAAGGCACCAGGTTCTACTCCAAATTCTTTCTTGTGGAGAAACAGGACATGTCAGGGAACTTTCAACAGTTCTAAACTGAGAAGACTCAATTAGTGCATCCAAGACATTTCTACATGGAGTCTGCATACTCAATTCTCAACATAGTAGAAAAAGAGGACTTCCTTACATGAATAGATTTACATAGATGATTTTCTCAGAATATTTCCAGCTTACCTGGTGCCATTTAACCCCTCAACATCCCCCAGCAGGGCTGCCATCAGAAACTATGAGGCCCAGTACTAATTAATCTGGCAGGGCCCCCCCCCCCCCTCCCCATGCATGTGCTCCCTCCCTCTTCACCATAAATGCGCCCCCTATCCCTCATCATAGTAAATCCCCCCCCAATCACAGTGAATGGCCTCTCTTCTATCTGCCTCTCATATTAAAGGAAAACTTAATTAACTTACCTTCTCCTTCGTAATGCTGCAGCTCCCGGTCACTGATACACTGGGAGCGCGGCGCACAGTGATAACGTCACCACACCGTGCTCCCAGCCTATCAGAGCCTGGGAGACGGAGCTGCAGCATCGTTTAGAAGAAGGGGCAGTACAGTCAATCAGACTGAGAGCCCCGGACAGTTCAGAGAGCCCGGACAGACGGAGAGGTCTGTCTGGGCCCCTCACAGCAGTACTAGCCGTACGCCCCTGATGGTGGCCCTGCCCCCAGTAGCAGGACAGGCGCACTTTAATATTGGAAGAATATGGTAAATGCATGTATACTCAAATGCAGCTCATGCAGACCTACCAAACACCCATATGTGACTGTTCGATGTATCTTATACACCTGCTATAGGGCAGGTGCAGTTACTCACTGATGATGCCGTCTCATATGCTGCCGATGCAGATACATCTCAAGATGTGCGGCTCAGCATACGTGTCGAAATCCACCTCCTTATGTTATTTTTTGTTTTAAATTGTAATTTACTCTCATTTTGTGTCTAACTCTGCTTTAGCCCCAATGACTTTATACACATTCTGTGGTACTATCTGTAGAGACTTATAAATCAGTAGGAAGATGGGATTGGAGCACGTGTACTGAGCACTGACTCATAAAGCTTCAGCTCTCCCTACTTTTGGCATTCCACCCTCCTAACCTATCCATCCCTACACTAACACCATATCTTTTTCCTCCCCACTTACCTCCCAGACATAATTCTCTCATGTTCAAACTACTGGAGTGAGTGAGTAAGGTTGTGTGGAGTTTAATGTAACTTACACGATGGAGTACCTCTTACCTGTAAAGAGCAAAAACTCCTGAATTAGTTCCAAGCATACCTATATATTTCAACCTGTCTGTTGTGCAAGCAGGAGCAGCTAAAGGAAAATCAGATCCGCAATGTGTGATGTGGTGAACATACCCTTTAATTTTCCTATGGACCCCCAATTTTCATTTTACAAGCTTCTTCAAATGGACCTTTCAAGACATTTTCTATCAGAGCTGTCTATAGGTAGGAGTAGACTTCAGCATACATTATTGTTTGCATGGAGGAAATGGTTTTGAAATCCAAAGAGATTGTGGGCTAGATTCATTAAAGAATGTAAAACAAATGTATTATGTGTTTATTTTAAAATGCACATATATGAGGTATACACACGACTGTGATCAACAAAGAGCGGAGCTGAAGATACAACTGTTGATGAGTAGAAGTCTAGATCCGCTCTCCTCTAACAGACCCGACACAGCAGGACAAGCCCAATACATAAGTGGAGTATCATACAAAAGAAGGCACAGAACAACAAAAAAAAAGCTATTCAATTACTGTCACCTGTTAACAAACAGTAATGATAAAACATTAAATAAAAAAATTTCCCCTCCCATAAAATACATAACAATAACATCTACAGTACATAAAATAATTTTTTAGAGTTTGCAATCAGGAGCAACATGCTCTAGCTTGTAGACACAGCCATCATCACTAATAAATCAGGGCTTACACTAGATCTGTAGTTGGTGCAAGTGATATATCAGAAAATCACATACCTTGGAGATGCCCGTACAGTACATTGACTCCATGGATACCCCCATTCCATCACCCCGGAAATCGTAGGCTGTAGTAAGAGTCCTTTGCAAAAAATAAACTGGATGTTGTCACGTACTCTGCGCATATCCAGAAACGAACCATACGTCAAAGCGATTGTACACAAATTACAGCACATATCGGTATAATGGTATAGGGACTCGCACAGAGTGGAGCAAAAGACATGACAGGACATACAAAAGAGTCAGACAGACATGAGACAATAGGTAGAGAGAACCCTGTGAGTACTTACATTCTAAAAAAGAGGGGTAGTTGTAACTGAGATAAAATGGATTTGGTGGGCAAAGTTAGAGGAGGTGAGGGATAAAATGGTCAGGAGGTGGTAGGATAGGCTTGAAAAGGTGAATTTGGGGCGAGCTTTTGAAGAATTATAGGTTGGGGATGAGTCGCGTAAGGCGGGGTAGGGAATTCCAAAGATTAGGGGCACCACAGCAGAAGTCCTGGAAGTAAACATGTGAGGAGGTAATGTGAGGCGAATCAAGGTGGAGGTCAGAGGCAGAGGAAATGACAGCATTTTTTAAATCTGTAGGGAAGATACCAGTGGAGAAATCAAGAGCTTAAAGAGAATGTAAGCTTGCGAGCTGTGCCTTTTCACCTATTTTGTCTGTATTAAAAATATTGTTTATTACTGCATTTGTCCCCAATTGTAAAGTGATACAAAACTAACTGGCGCTATATAAGTGTTGATTATGATGACGACATGGAATGGGAGAGGGGGAGCGGAGTAACTTGGCAGGAACAAGGTCAAGAGAACAGGTTGTAGAAGAGGAGGAAGAGAAAAGAGTGAGGATCTCAGACACTGTTACAGGCGGGTAGGAGCAGAGGGATTAATAGAGAGGACAGGTGGTGGAGGGGGGGGGGCGAATCTGGAGAGAACAGATTTCATTGTAGATAGAATCAATTTTGTCTTTGCAGTGAGTGAACAGTGATGGACAAGGGGTGAGGATAGAGTAGAGAATTCATGGTAGTGAAATGGCCACGGGTTGCTGGACAGGGAAGAAATAAGGGATAAGAAAGGGTTGTTTGGCAAAAGAGGGCAGAAAAGTAAGAGGAAATAATGAATTTAAAGTGGGTGAAGTCAGCAATGGAGCAGGATTTCCTCCGTTGGTGTTCAGAGGAGCAGGAACACTTTTGGAGGAAATACCCTTGGTGCTGTCGCTAGATAAAGGGTAGGGCCCTGAACTGGTAGCGAGACATGTCCACTGCAAACCTGAGAAGATTGTGGTGCCTATCCCATATGGAAATGAAATTCAGAATTGGTCGGTAGGACAAATCTGTTTTTTGTACAAGGTAGAGGTTTGCATAACAACCCAAACCCCTTTGCTCCTCAATGATGATGATGTAACCCCTGTCCACTACACCCCTTACCCAGGCATCTGTAGAAGAACTGAACCACCGGTCCCAAAAGAGCAGAAGTTGAGCCCCCAAGCCCCAACCACAGAAGTTCTGGGCGGTGGAAGGAGGAAGTCACATAGATTGTTTGTCTGCTGGCTTGGGTGCAGGTCATCATCGCGCCTACTCCTCTGGGACTTACCCCATAGGGCAGAGAACTGAACCCTCATGGAAGCCCCCCTACATCTTCAAACAATGCAAAAGGTTCGAAATAGTCTGCCCTTTGACTTAGGTGTAGCAATTGGAATAAATTAACTTTTCCCTCCAGTGGCCCGAGATATAAATTTGTCTTAGGCTGGACCAAATAAAACCTACTATCCATCATAGGGCAAGGTCTCCAGGACCTTCTTGGATTCAGCATCCGCCTCTCAAGATCTGAGCCAAAGCATGCTTCTGGTTGCCACCTGTAGGGCCGAAGTCCGGGACAATCCCTGATCTGTGTCCAGCACAGGCTCCCAGAAACTCAGCTGCTTCTTTAATATGCTCTGCCAGTGGACAATTCAGGTCTAAGCATCCCAGATTAGATGCCATCACTGAGAGAAGGGGTCCATTTTTCCACGGCTTTGACCACCCATGCCGCCACAGCTACAGGAATCAAAATCCCCTCTCATTTTTTATCTGTGCTGTCTCAAATGAGTAGCACGCAGAAGAGGAATGATAGTGGATTTTGCAAAATGCACAATGGAAGCATCCACACTCAGGCGAGTTTTCTATAACGCAACATGTGTCCACAAGCGGGCAAGAGGTGAAAACCTTCTTGGAACCTGATATCTGCTATTAGGTTCAAGTCTGGCTTCCTCCCAAATTTGAAACTGTGGAGAGGACGGAAGAGACAGTTTATTTCTTTTTCGATTTAAATAGAGAAGCCTGAGGGACCAGCTGTTCCCACTTTAGTACTATTAATGGTCTGTCAGACTACCATAATAAGGACCACCACTCCCTGCCTACTGAAGGAATAATCCTCCCAGGCTGTCGTCAGGTCAATATTTGAGTCTTCCTGAATTTCATTATCCTCCTGAAGGGAGGGGTCTGTATCAGAGTCTACCAGCTACTTGACCTGGGTATAAAGCTGGCGTTCTTGCTATCTGCTGGAAGATGTTTCTAAGATGCTCTGACCAATCCCTGGACTGACCTTTCTAGGTTCTGCATCCAGGGAGGTTCTAGGGACTCCTCCAACATGTCAGGATCTCTCTGAGATGCCTGTCCCACAGGAGGAGTATCTATAGCCTGAACCCCTAGAAGAAGGGTAGGAAAATCATCACCTACTGTCCCAGAACGTGTAGTCCGCAATGAACCTTGCCAGTTCTCTAGCCCAGGGCAACACCACCATGTCAGACACGTTCCCAGACGAGAGCAAGCCCAGGTTCTCAGACTCACGTCACACACCGGGCATCTGGATCTGACCATCCACGAGGTAGTTTGGCACCTGGAACAGGTGAAAATATACCACAGAGCTGGCTCCAGCAGCTTTGGACTTGGAGCTTGTCCCTCTTTCTAACATAAAGCAAACACAGAAAAGAGAAACAACAAGAGAGACACTGTAAAAACAGTATATAAGACAGTAATCAGGATGAAGTCTTACTCGCAGTCAAAAATGAAAGCTGCATCATGCAGATGGGGCTGCATCTTTTCAACCGGGTAGGTTCAGATGTTGGCATGCACAAGTACATCAGTCAGAAGCTTAGAGAAATGGGTAGGCTACTGCTACAGTCCAGATGAGCTATCCCTTTGGAGAGGATGGAAGACTTTACCACACCATCAAACTTTATGCATAGTAGACGCTGTGAAGCTGGCTATGAGACAGTTAAGACGCCCTCGTTGGCACTCAAGGTTGGGCATGGCCTGCAAAAGATAGAGGATTGTGGACTGCCGAGCCACGATGGAGGGCTGCACTGTTGCGTTTGAAAACACACGAAACATGAGATACGAGGCAAGATAGAACGAGTTGATCTCATCGGCTGCCATGAAAACTCTTAAGAAGTCCAAGTGGAACATGCCTCAGCTCATACCTTTCACGGAAGATGTGAAAAAGATGCACTTGTACCTCGATGAGAAGCAGCAAGCATATCGAAGTGGGCTATCCACCGAGCCTACGGACCCGCATAACAGCTTTAAAAAGAGGAATCAAACTTGTTGAAATGATGCGCAGTGGTTGAAGAGGGCTGTAACCTCCGTGGCTAGGTGTCTGTGTAAACGGGCATGCAGATGTCCTCAAACGGTCAAAATACATGAAGCTTTGCCCACCTTTGTTGTTTATTAATTTATGTATGCGGGAATGTGAATGTCCTCAGTCAAAATTCATGACACTTTCCCCATCTTGCAGTCCGTGTCAGTACTTTATGCAAAGTCAAGGTGAAATCTCATGTGGTAACTCTGGTGACAAACCGCTCCTACACATACCCCTATGATTGTTCTGTAGACAGGGCATTAGGAAAGGGGTGTCCCTATACGCCATGTTCCAGACATGGGTCCTCGCAATGCAATAAAAACAAGTGAGTGTGTGTGTGTGTGTGTCTGTAGCTGCTGCAGCCCAGTTTTCATTCTGGGTTAACAGCTGGGTCCTTGGTCTCTAGTTTGGGTGACTGTGACTCTTTCACTGGGTGCTGCGTCTGAAAGTGCTGTTGGTGCTCCCCCCTCCACATAACTTAAAATAAGAAACTAATACATGCCTTACTCTAGGCACAAAAAAAGAGGCTTTCCAGCAGAGAAGCATAGATTGGGAAAGGGATGGGTAAGAGGCCAGACGAGTGTTTAGTTATTTCTTAGTATCTTACTCCAGCACAGCGTCCTCTATATCCGATGGTGAAGAGTGTCACCCACATTGTAGTGGTGCAAGAGAAACACAGTTAGGTACAAATGTATTTGGACCCGAATATGTTTTGCTGAATAGCTAAGAGCAATAAAATGTCAAAGTTATATAATGAATATGGGTCAAAAGTAGGGAAGTGCACCGGCCACTTTTGGTGTCTCGTGTTTTGGATTCGGATTTGCTTGAGGTTTTGGGTTCGGATTTGTTTCGCAAAACACCTGACGAAAGGTTTTGGTTCGGATTTAAGGTTTTGGAATCGGATTTATTTTTTAAAAAAAACATAAAAAGTGCTAAAAACCAGTTTTGTGTTTTTTTTTTTTTTTTTTCACTCCTACGCTATTATTAACCTCAATAACATTCAATAACAATCATTTCCACTAATTTTCAGTCTATTCTGAACACCTCACAATATTGTTTTTAGGCCAAAAGGTTGCACCGAGGTAGCTTGAGCACATAATGCCAAAAAAAGAGGTACAAGATGGAATTGTTCTGGGCCCTCCCTCCCATCCCTCGCGAGATTCGACGCGAGACTTGGACGACAGGGACTCGTTTTCAATTTTTTGCCCGCCGGAAATATCCGAACAGTGCTCGGATCCCGTTCGGATGCGCACTGTTCGGGTGGGCTTGGATTAGCGGAATCTGAGCCCGCTCATCTCTAGTCAAAAGTGCAAAACTATCACCTTCAATTTGGAACATATAAAGTACGTTCCTCCTCCCGTAGGATTTCTTCAATTTAATTTTGAAAGTAACAACTAAAACCACTATTATATTATTATCACCATTTATTTATATGGTGCTACTACATCAGTCCCTGCCCTGTTGGGGCTTACAGTCTAAATTCGCTGAAACACAGACAGAAACAAAACACAGACAGAAACACAGACTAGGGTCAATTAACCTTCCAGTATGTTTTTAGCGTATGGGAGGAAAGCGGAGCAACCGGAGGAAACCCACGCAAACACACGGAGAACATACAAACCCCTAATTAGCAAACTTTGCTGAACGATTTCCAGATTCACGATCAACGGTACATTTATTTTACTAGGCCAGGAATAAAAAGTAAAAAAAAACCCCCAAAAACAACAAGTTGCTCTGCACCAAGAAGAGCGGAGAACCTCCTGCCAAATATACTTTTTTATTTAGAAAATAGTGTGAATTGTGCACGTACAGACAGGATGGATATAAAATCTGTGGTTTAATTGTAATAATTGCTTAATATGCCATAGGTTACTGACAATTCAGCCTTTGTAAGAGATTTGTATGCCCTGTATGGCGAGACTTTACGTAAAGTCTCGCTATAGACAAAATAGATATAAGCGCTAGACTGAAAGTTGCCTGTTGTACCCTAGGCTGTCAGCGATTCTGCCTCTCCAAGAATAAATTGAATCTGCATGTGGGCAAATGATGTTCCGACTGCTATTAATGACAAAAATGAATATAACTGCATGAAGACTGCAATATTGACCCGACTAGGTCTGTTGGATTCAAATGGCACCAAAAGTACGAATAACCAAAGCTCAATGAGCCAGGTAGAGCGGCTATGCCGTTTTGAGAAGTAAAAAAGGAGCCCCGCCTCCCCCCCCCCCCCAAAGGAGTGTAGCGCCGAAGGACGCAAGTCCCGTCGTACGTTTCACGAAGTTGCTCTAATCAAGGGAATTCCCTGCAACAGCTCATTTGCCCACATACAGAATCAATCTATTACTAGAGGCAGAATCGCCGACAGCCCAGGATACAACAAGCAACTATCAGCCTAGAGCTTATATCTATTTTGTCTATAGTGAGACTTTATAAAATGCAATAAGCACCATAGAACAGAGGACACCGATTCTGTGCATAGGAACAGTCATTCGCTAAGTTCCGATACCAATGCCATCTCATTTATCTATATGTAAAATTGGTTTCTCTCTGGAGAGGCACAATCGGCAGCAATTCATGGTGCATTAAAGAAAAAAAAAAAAAAAAAAAGGGAGGATCACCGGTCGACCGCCTTGACTCACTCGTCTGAGTACTCGAGGAAGCATGGGAATTGGGGTACACCGCTACGGGGTCTCTTGCCCTTGCGCAAAACCTGTGAACTTTTTTTGCTGTGTCTGGAGTTCATGAGATCTATATCCGGATTGCCACCTCTGGACTAGAGACTGAAAAACTTCTGGGTGGAGGGACCACTCCCCTGGCATCATCGCATTGCGACTGAGGTAATCGGCCTCCCAATTTTTTATTCCTGAAATGAACACCGCCGAGATTGCTGGAACATACTGTTCTGCCCAAAGGAATATCTGAGCTGCCACTAGCATTGCAGCTGCACTCCTGGTTCCTCCCTGTCTGTTGATGTATGCCACAGCCGTGGCATTGTCGGACTGAACTCTGACTGGGTGGCCCTGAATTAGAGTCTGGGCACCCCGGAGAGCTAAAAGAATTGCCTTCAACTCCAATGTGTTGATTGATAAGGCCGATTCCTGAACTGACCAGAGCACCTGGAGCCTGAGGTGCAGGACTACCGTGCCCCAACCTCTCAAGCTGGTGTCTGTTGTGGCTATGATCCATGACCATGGAGCAAAGGACCTGCCCACCGTCATGTGATCCTGATTCAGCCACCACTGGAGCGATTCTCTCACCCTCGGAGACAACGAGATCCTCTGGAGATCCAAGCGTAGGTGGGATCCTGACCATTTTGTCAACAGATCCCACTGGAAGCACAGAGAATGAGCTCGACCAAAGGGGATGGTCTCAAAGGAGGCTACCATCTTTCCCAGCAGCCGCATGCACAAGTGAATTGAGGGGCTGGGAAAAAACATGACCTGGGATGTTATACTCAGAATTTAACTGATCTTCTCGGCAGGCAGGAACACCTTTTGCTGACTGGTGTCCATGATTAACCCTAGGAAAACCATGCGTTGACACGGAACCACCTGGGCTCTCGAGAACCGCCAAGGTGAGGGATAAGTGCTGACGTAAGCAAATCTCTGAGAAGGATTTGATGAGCAGATCGTCCAAATAAGGCACGACCTGAACTCCCTTTAAGTGAAGACACGCTGCCATGACTGACATGATCTACGTGAAGACCCTCGGCGCTGTGGAGAGGCCGAAGGGAAGAGCCCGAAACCGATAGTGGGAGGACCCCACTGTGAATCTTAGGAGAGACTGATGGTCGCTCCAAATGGGAACGCGGAGGTAGGAGTCCTTTATGTCTATGGAAGCCATAAACTGATCTTTCTCTAAACCGTTTATTACCGACCTCAGGGATTCCATCCGAAATCTGTCCACCTGTAAGTGCACATTGAGGTTTTTTAGGTTTAAAATGGGTCGGAAGGACCCGTCCCGGCTTCTTGACCAGAAAGAGATTTGAATAAAACCCCTGTCCCTTCTGGTTGTCTGGGACCCTGCAGATGACATTTTGCGAAAGAAGAGGCGACACAGGCATGTATTGCCTGTCTTCTTGTTGGATCTCTAGGTAGCGGGGTTATAAAGAAACAATGTGGTACCGGACCCAGCAGGTCTATCATGTACCCCCTTGATATAATGCCCCGAATCCAAGGGTCTTGGGATGACGCTGCCCATTGTTCCTGAAACAAAGACAGACGTCCCCCCACCGGCGCCACCTCCGGCAGAGTAGAGTGGTCTTTAGGACGCAGGCTTCTCCTGGGTATTGGAGGCCTGGCGCCTAGCTGCAAACGAGGATCTACCCCCAACAGAGGAGCCTTGAGCATTTGGTTGTCTACCTCTAAATGACTGTCCTCTAGGCAAGGAGATCCCCCTAAAGGGCTGACGGAAGGAGCTGACCCGAGAGGTCCGGCCCCTACTTGAGAATACCGGCAAAGAAGTGCTTTTGCCCCGTTGCCTGGGAAATCATAGTATCCAATTCCGGGCCGAACAAAAGAGACTTCTGTCTCTAGGAGTAGGATCCTCCGGTTCTGGGAGGTCCAACGCCTGTCTCACCGCTAAAACCAAATCATAAATAAATTGGCTTTTAGTGTTCTCTTCCTGTTCCAAAGGTTGAACCTGGTCAGGATCAGAATTTATTTCCCCCTCCTCCTCTGAAAACACCTCAGAGTCTGAAAGGACCATTCCTTTTAGCAGGCGGGATGTTTGGGGATTCTAGTAACTGGTTTAGTTTGTCCAAACCCTTTATAAATGCTGCGGACCATGCCGGTTCTGTGGGAAAAGGGGCTTGGTCCGTAAGCAATGAGCAAGATCCTGGTATAG
This sequence comes from Mixophyes fleayi, assembly GCF_038048845.1. Taxonomy (NCBI): domain Eukaryota; kingdom Metazoa; phylum Chordata; class Amphibia; order Anura; family Limnodynastidae; genus Mixophyes; species Mixophyes fleayi. The sequence goes on along the minus strand of NC_134404.1, from coordinate 137,083,879 downwards.
ACGTTCCAATAGAACCTGTGGTAGCAGGGAGGCCCAAAGGTCTACTAGCATTATTAGCCGCCGAGCTGTCACACTAGATAGCAACTGAGTAGACTGTGAGATCATCCATGCTAAAGAGGAAACCGACTGTGTCAGGGAGGCAACCCAGGCCGGTTCATCCGTCAGTGGGGCTGGAATATGCTGGGTTTGCGCAGGGGGACCCCTGCTTCGCAGACAGAGCAGAGCGCCAACGGGTCCTTGTGCCCACATGGTAATTTAACATTACATCTTGAACATGTAAAATACTTTGCCATAGGGCCCTTTCCTTTATCTGTCATTTTTACAAAGGAAGGCACACCAAACACACAGCCTTAAATTGTTAGATTTAGCTGAGCGAGACTGAGAGAACAGTGGGAAAAAACAAGTAATCAACTAATCTGACATAAAACTTGTATTTTGTTAAACAACAATATAATATCTTGGCACGTAGGAGAACTACAATATAACCCCTACTAGCCCACTTTGCAGTCAGCAAATACAGTAATATGTGTTTAAATAAATCAGATACTTAGCCCACAGGCCAAACAGGGGAGAAGTCCAACAGCAGTGTCCTGGTGCCTGCTCCCTCTGATCTGTGTCCTTTCCCGGGCTTCTCCTTGGCGCCAGAAGACAGGGCTAGTCCCATTTTTTAATGGAGAGCAGGGGAGCTCTATGTCTTAGCTCCCCCCCCCCTCTGATAATGCTGTCTCTGTAGATTTTTCTAGAGGCCACCATTAGAAAAAAAGGTGGTATATGGCAGAGTAGTGGAGACCTCAAATTGAGGTCTCCGCAGCGGTTTTGCACCCCGATGCCCCCTCCTATGTATGAGGGGGGATCCTGGTATGGCCTCCCTCTGTTCCTCTCTCCTCCGTGGATTTCCAAGATGGCCGCCAGCATTTTGTTAACTCCGATAACCAGCACTCCATGCCTGCAGAGGCAGCGCCGGTTATCGGGGAGGCCCCAAGAGTGACAGCGGTCCGGAGAGACCACTTGTCACTCTGTATTTAGGCACCCTATTTACTCTGTCAGTGAGAGCCTCTGGCTCTCATCTGACAGAGCAGTGCCTGTGCTGCTGTTCTGGGAGTGTGTTCTCTATAATAAAACACACTCCCAGGTCTGCCACCAAAGGAAAAATTCCTAATGAAAAAAAGATAAATTAAATAGGAAAATAAATAAAATTAAATGAAAAAAAAACAAAAAACTAGCAGTAACTAAAACACTGCCCAACTCCATGGGCACCTAAAAAAAAACTGAACAGGAAGGGGCAGGGGGATTGTAGAGGGGAGGGGTCTGTCAGCAGTGCTAAACTTAACTAGCCAACTAGGTGCCAACTCCCGTGCTCCCCTCCACAACCCATGGTAAGCAGTGTCCCCCAGACTAGATGAAAGAGAAATTACCATAATTCAGTTACAGATCTTACATCCATCTTGTCAGTATGTGAATCTATATGAAATAGAAAAAGTACTATAGAACTGCTCACATCGATTCTCTCCGCAGGTCAGCCGCCAGGTTACAATACTAATGCCATATAATGTTACACAGCATTACGAATCATTTTATATGCTATAAATACAGAGAGACACACTTACTTGGCACTTCTTAGTCAGACGCGTGACCTCCATTCATAAATCACACACATCTCTTTTGATTAGGTAGAATTCCCACATGTGGAAATATTGTTATATCAACAAGAGAACCAAAGAATAGGTTCTGACTCCAGGTGCCTACAGTATATTACCAAGAGAACATTCTCTATATAATAAAAGAGTAATTGAACCCTCCACCAGTGGGTGTTTTTAATCTCGTTTGTGTTTGTACGTTGTTTTTAATATGTCACGTTCTCTTCTGGGCAGATGGCTCATTTTAATATATTAATAAAAGTTTTATTTTATCGGAGTGCTACCAGGCCCCACTTTTATGAACATCTGTTCATTTCTCTTTTCAGATGCTAAACAGATAAAACCCAAAAGTCTGAAGTTGTAAGACTTTCTTGTAGTAATGTACTTCTTGCTCCAGAGCCCTGAGAGATCAGGACATCAAGAGCAGCGTTTATCACTGCTCAAGAATACACTTTAAACTTTTCATTACAACTTCAAACACATACTCAGTGTATATTGTGTAAGCACATACACCTTATCTTGCTGGTTACTTTGTTTAAAATGAAGGGTGCAGGTGTTTGAAAAATACGATTACAGCCAAAATTGTGACACGAGTACCTAATTGGACTGCTCCTTGTGTAAGGTTGCAACAATATTGGGGTATACATTTAACAGAAGCCATTCATTTTTTTTTTTTTAGCTTTCTGTGTATTCCTAGCTTACCACTTTCTCACAATGTCAAGACAAAGTCAGGCAGTTTACATTTTCTACACTGTTTATTAGGTTTATAATTTGACCATCACAAAGAAAAACAGAGCAAATCACAGCACAAGGAGTACAGGGACATGAGGAGTCACAGGGCCATACAAGTCACACCAGTGAGAGGTGTAGGATCCCATCCTTGCTGCTTCAGTTTTAGTGACTGTTCTCCGGCAGCAATAGGTTTTATTCTTTGCACTTTATGGTGAACGTTATGTGGGTTTATATCTTGGTCTTTTCCTTTGCTTCCTCACAAGAGAACTGGCCTGAAGATTGCACTGAACCTACTTCTCCTTAGTTTGGTCATAAAACTGCTGTAATGCAGATTCGGGTCAGCCTTCCAGCAAAGGAACACAGCAATTACCACCTATCCCAGCACTGTGCAATGGCTCCAACACCACCAATTCCTTCCTGTTGCTCAACTGACCTGTGACAGCGTTAAGAGCTCTAGTGACAAATACTGGAGGACACCGTAAACATGGCACAGCTATCTAATGTAAGAGGGATGTGATGGGAAGCCTGCAGGAAGCACTACACTATTCAGAAATACTATCTGCAAGCAATATTCACAGACTGGTGTGGTTATGCAAGGTAAGTGGCAGCTATGCGAGAAGGGTATTAATAATCACATAGCAGCAAGGTGACTGGAGAATCCCACATCATTAAGAGATCCCTGTAATTGTGGTCAACTTTTCCAATGCTGGATTTGTGTACAGAGTCTCCAGACTGAATGTGGTCATGGAGCCAAACGGCTTGTAATGGTCGGGCGGAAGAGGCAAGAAAGGAAAGGAATACCACCCAGAGAGCCTGAGGGAATAACATCACTCTTTTTACTAGGGTTCTCTGTTACCCCATCAAATTGTAGTGTGATAGGGTAGGTTTAGTAATGGAAGTATCCCCCGTCTCTCTAAGTATTGATGCATTAACAACGTGTTTCATAGATTCCACTGCGGCCAATGTAGCGCACCCATTTTATCACATCATGGTCGCTGTAGTTTAACTTGGGTTCAAACACTTTCAGGTATCGAACTTTGAGACCGGACGGAGCGAAGGGGACCTATGGAAAAACGTAAGCATTGTTTATTATGTTCAACCCCAACTCTCCCACAAACAAAAAAATAAATGAAACATGCGTACACATTAAAAAAACATCACTGAATGGTGGTGGATTCTGCCAGGCCTAGCAAGTGCTCACTAAATCCCTTCTGTCAGTTCTGTGTTATCCCCTGTAAAGCAAAACGTACACTAAACCCTCCTAAATAAGTGACCCAGGAAAGGAGTCCTACCATGACCTCGCCTGAGAGAGTGAAGAAAGAATTGCAATCTAACTGACTTAAGGTGACTCCTTTGTGAGCCAAGGTTGGAACTCCACCATCTACTAAAACACTATGGATATACTTTCCAACACAAGCTAGAAATTGTATATAAAAGTACCTATACCATAGCTTAGTCTATAGTGGTTTCTCTATGGCCGTTACCCCTAGAAACTTGTAGACCATACTCTAAACATGGTGCGGTCCAGCAAAGCAGAGAGATCATCCTATGCTCACCTCAAAATTCATGGAAATAGGAGGGCGGGCCCACTTCTTCTTGTCATTAGTTGGCAAGAGCTCAATCTCAGCACTGATCTGAGATTCTTTCATTCCAGCCATGCGTTTTATCCTGTAAATAAATAGATCAGAAAAGCAGGACAAGATCTGCATCAATGATAACATTAAATGGCATGCCTTCAAAACGAAAAACTCCATCTCTCTCTATGCTCAATACTCTGCAATTATTTACATCAACTAGCACCAATAAGGAAAATTGAACACATTTTCTGCATAAGCGATAGCCTCTCAAAATGTATACACACTCCAGAAAGGAACTGGGGCTATTTGAGGGCACACACAGACAAAAAAAGGAAAGAAAAAAAAAAAAAAGCCCTCATCTCATAATTCTTTGTAGAATACAAACAAATTTTCTGTGTATAAACACCTATGCTATATGTATTATAAGGAACAATGCAACCCGTAAAAAATTGTTTAAGACAACCACAAGTATTTGCCAATTAGTGACAGTTTTATCCATTTGTCACACATTTTATGAAAATAACTGTCTTATGCTCCTAATAGTTGAATAACTGCTCACTGCTGTGAATATAGTGTGTGTGTGTGTGTGTGTGTGTGTGTGTGTGTGTGTGTGTGTGTGTGTGTGTGTGTGTGTGTGTGTGTGTGTGTGTGTGTGTGACTATTTGATATTAACCGGTTCTAGTACAGATTTTGGCAATTGGGACAAATTTAACCAATTGGTATCAATTTATGGAATATGATATTTTTAGGGTTATTATATATATATTTATACAAAACAGTATAGCGATTTGGATGTTATATTGGCATTCTTACTCCCAGCACTGTAAATTCATTCTTTACTTTTCAGTATTTTATTTAACCTAATAAATAGTAGAAGTTTTAATTGTTTTTTGTATCCACCAGTGCACCAGGTCTACAAAAAAAAAAATAAAGAAACAAACCACATACTATGAACCAGTACAATACACAGATGCTGCATAACATAAAAGAAAGTCACTCACTTCCAGACAATGGCGTTTTCACTGGCCTTGTACTTGGCTTTTCCCTTCATACAAATGACTTGCACTCCGCTTGTGTTGAGTGGAGTAGGGATTCGAACCTGATTTGAAAACAAACTAATTAAACAGATGCTTGATAGACAAGTTTGTACTGTAAGCAACTAACTAAAGAATAACTATGTAACCTATAGAAAGGACGCCGCGAAACACATTTACTATGGAGGATTCTAGCTGTGAAATACTAGTGGGCAATATGAAGTAGAAACTAGCCCCTAGTAATCCCAATACTGGCACAAAGGTAACATTTCCTTACTATGGTGTGCTCCTGTGTCCCATTAGCTACTATTATATGAGATTTGCACAGGTCCTTTCCCAATGATGATACAGTTTCAAAATAACTCGCCTCAATTTTTTGAGCCAGCAGGGAAGGCTTGAAGTTGGATTTAATGACCACCTTAACCTCCAGCTTGGTACGCCCCACCTCACGCACAAGGGGGATGACACGGAATGGAAGGATTATGTCCTTTGTGGTTCGGTACCTAGATCATAAGGGGAGAGTGGCACCTCATTAGACTTGATAGGTATAGTTACTGCACTTATTTTATGGAAATGTCAAGAAAAGAAAAGAATCATAAAATAGGCATGAATGGAACTACGGAATATAATCCAATATAAAGCAAGTAGATATTTAAATTTTACCTCATTAGTTCAAACTCCCCATCTGGAGGTATAAAACTGATGCTGCGCTCGGAATCAAACTTACTGAGCCGAACGCACTGATGGAATGTACAGTCATCAATAGCTATTGATTGCTTTCCCCTGGGAGAAACAGAAAAAAAAAGGGGATGCATCGTCAGACATGATCCAGTAGACAAAAAAAAAAAAAAAAAAAAAAAAAAAAAAAAAAACTGGTTATAAAGCCACATTTCCAGGTCTGACAGCATGAACCATACACAGATAAACCAGTAACCACTCCCCCCAAGTCACCAAAGCTTAAAATCAAGAAGATACTAAACTATGAATCATTTGTATAGTCTGAAGTGTTACACCGCATGATGTACCTCAAACTATTTCAGTTTTACATGTTACACATTTTTACTTATAAAATCAGAATATATGTTTTTGAGGAGTCACAACTGAAAACATCAGATGACAAGAAACAAGCATCTTGCATATATATTTAGCTGGTTACCAGCTGTTTATCACACCTACGTTTTGCCTGTTTCATCAGCAGTTCCTTTGCCTTGTTTCTCAATTACGATTTTATCATTCATTCCAAACTTGCATTCTGGCATGCCGCTCAGGTAGCTCTTCATAACCACACGGCCAGACACATGAGCGCTAAGTACCTGTCCTGAGAACGGAAAAATAAGACCGTAAGAAAGTCAGAAACACAAGGAAGACAAAATATTGATGTGCTCTATACTTTTGTTCCCCCAAATCACAACTACCCATATTAATTATTATTATGGAGCATGCACAAAGAAGTTACTCTATGTCTTCACTTCTCACTTTGCATTGAACTCACCTTGTGGCGACATCAGCAAGTTAACACTCTCCAATACATCCAGGAAAAGCTCATTGCGACGATATTTGATTCCTTCACGTCTCCAGCCAATCTGCCCAGTGACTTGGCTAGTGATCTGAGACTGTTCCTCCTTTGTCTAAGAGGAATAGTATAAAAACATGGAAAAAGGAAATTAATACTAAAAGCTTAGAATAAATGGATATTCAGTTGATCTGATATAAAGCACATAAACAATGCTACTCAAAGTATTCAACTACTATCGGAACCTAAATGTATTTGAGTCACAGGCAGCTGAGTACTGCTACACAGAGAGCAAATACAAATACTGTATGTGTTCCTATCCTCCTAAAATAACCTAGTACTATGTGGTCTAAACATATAGCAAGGAGAGTAAGCGGGGGATATTAGGTTTATAATGCAAAAAAAATAAATGTCTAATTACTATGGGTTACAGCACCTTTAACAGAGTTAATTGTGCCAGAGTGCACATAAATGTACCCCAATGTTAACACCACACTCCAATAGAGCCTGGAAATAATGTTCCAAGGAATATAAAAACTATACATGCATGTTATGTACATACTGTTAGTTATTTTTACTGCTCACTAGTAAACAGACATTAATGAGTACATGAACTCTCGCATGCACTAGTCTCTAACTTCGCTGCTTACAGAGAACATGTTAACAAATGGCTTATTAAATTGCATCTCATTTTCTACACTAGAACCTATTCCACACTATTTACTATTGCCTTTCAAGTATTAATCAATGTCTCTGGTTTCCTGATTTTGACAAATGGTAAATGTTGCAGTCATTCCAATATTTTATGAAGAAGGTTCAGCAAGTACAGCATTCCTCCTCATTTCATTCACTCCTACCTGGTGCTACATGTCCAGCCACACGAAGCAGAGGAGAAGCAACACGGGAGGCATACATGGGAAGACCAGACAAGTGGGTCAGGAAACAGGAATAAAAACCAAGAGAAGACCAGTTAGAGTCAAGGGCTGCAGCTGGGGGTAGGTGAAAGCAGTTAGTAATCCAAAAACAAATAAGATTATATATTTTCATTACTTCCAATATTAGCTTTTCCTTTATATAATGACAAAGAGTCTTATGCATTTTCAACAATGAAGAGTGACTCCTCTCAGTTTATCCTTTATTCACTGGCTCTGGAAATTGTAGCTCCAGACCATTATTACTTGGCCCAAGTCTCTCCATACCAACCATAAAATGAAGCATTGGGAAGTAACCACAGAGAATACAAACTCTCAGATTGTAGCTTGTATGGAATTTGTAATGGAGAGTTTTGTAGAGGCAGCTCACCAAATGCCTTTTTATCTTACATCTCATTTAGACAATAGATTGAATCAAGGACACATTTATTACATGTTGCAAACCTTTAAAACATTGTAATATACAGAGTCCACTATAGTGCACAACCTGAGTTACCCATTAATTTTAATGGGGATGGGGGGGGGGGGGGGGGGGGGGAGGTATAAAGAAATAGTCTAACTGGGGAGAGATATAGAGAGATTATATATATATATATATAGTAAATATGTACTTTGTATTAATAAAAAGACTTATGAAAAAGAGTGAGCAGCTTGTCTGCATCAGCCATAGACTGGGTGAAAAGATATGTAGCAATCATTGGCTGGGTGAAAGGATTGGCTGCCACTACTTATTGAAATATGTTCTGCCTCTGCACAGCATGAATTTAAACCCCAGCCACCCTCTATTACCTTACCTGGCTTTTAATCCCTTGCTGGGTGATGAATGTTTTTAGTGCTCCAGTTTCAGAGTTCTGAGGGTAGCCAAAGTCCAGGATTTCTGTGCGACAATAAAGTAGCAGTTAAAACAATATTGATAACCAAGATTTGCATTTGTCGTTTGCAGGAAGCACAAATTCTATGTGAGCTAGGATTAGTAAAAGAAGATGGAAATCCGAAGACAAAAACCCTACCCCATTGGTGGTTACACGGTGGTTGTTTATACCCCAGACACACCCAGAAAAATTATACAAATTGTGCTGTACAGCAGCGAAATCCCTACATACTCAAAAAAGTGAAAAGGAAGACAATGTGGAAACAGCAGGTAACAAACCAATACCCTTTCTTCTCACCATCAAGCAACTCATAGATCAGCACAAAGTTGTTTTTGATGTTTTCCTCGCTGATCTTTCCAAAGTAGGCAGTCATGACGTCACACATCTTATAGAGGAACTCAAACACCATGGCAGCATTGACATTTTGCTTGGTGACTGCTGCCAGCCAGATGTTTGAGCGCTTCACATGAAAGAAGCTGGTACGAGCAATGTTGGTGACGGGAGAGCGCACCTGCTGCCGGGCATGGATGACGTTAACTCGGAAAGCATCCACTGCATTCCTTCTGCATGAAAGCAAGAAATACGAACAATGACACAAATTATACTTTCATACAAGCTGTTGGCATTTCATATGGATGGAAGGATATAAATTAAGAAGGAACACAGTGACTCGGACTTGTTTTAGGCAAGCCTTTTGGCAATGTGAAATAAAGAGCTCCATCTTTATAGCCCCAAATTAAAACACTTGTCAAAGCTTGTGAAATAATTTTGCGACAATAAGTTAGATATCTTTTGAACAACAGTATATCTAGCAGGAGGCCAAGCAGTTTAAAAAGGGGGCGCTGATAACATACTGTATAAGAGTACATTCCTTACAAAAGTACAATTTGTGCTACTTTAATGACAGGAATAAGCATCCCAAACTCTGTTCCAACCCTTTAAAAAATGCATTATAGTGTCAGGCAACAGGTTGAAGATGTGTTAGCTGCATTAAACAAAGTTAGTCAGATTAAAACACATACATTGTACATAACAATCCTCAATATTATTCTATCATCAATATTGAAACCACTGCATGATCAATACTTTCCCTACCAGAGACCCAGAACAGAATTTAAGCTGATTTCACTATAATCACAATACTGTTAACATGCAGAGTTCCTATTGTCACAACTATTATTCATCCACATGAGAGCAGAGCATCACTGCCCGACCCACCGAAATGTTGCCAGCTGGGCGGTATTAAGAAGTAGCCGGGTGGGGGCAGTAGCAATACTTTGCAATATCATCGAAAAATGTCGGAGGCTATTGCCCAACACCCACCAGGACTGGTCAGACTGGTGGTTAGTGGTCTAACACACATTGCTGGCTGTAGTGCTTACAGAGTGCCTAGTCTAATAGGAGAAACAATGGTTTATTCTATTATAATAAGACTGTTGAGCTCCAGGAGCCGGGTGGCAAGTACAAACAGCCAGGTGGAGCACCCTAGAAATAGGTGTTGGGGAGAACACTGTATTCAGAATCTGAATTCCATGTTAACAGTTTGGGGAAGAAACAATAATCAGACTCTCCATTTCCAGTTATTTAACTGTAACTGGTTTAATGACAATAGTAAGTTTAGCAACTAATTCATGGGTCTCTAGCAGCGATACTTAAAAGATTAGATTAAACCATCCCACACTTTAGCAATACCTCTGTCGAATTGGCCAACAGATTATATATAAATATATGTATACTGATGTTAATGGGTTAAAAAAGCAAAAATGTGAAAAGTCGAGGATCCAGCAACTTTGGCACATAGAACACATACAGGCAGCCGGCACTAAAGGGCAAGTCGCAGCAGGTAGAGTGATCTTACCTATTGCTACAGCAGCCAATGAGGTGATGAGATGAAAAGAGATGGCACCAGCGAGGAAAAGGACAGTGACAGCAATGAAAGAAAGGATTAGAAATAAAATACTAAAAGAACATAGCACACACCAGCAAAGATCCAGGAGGAAGGCACACTACATACTGCAAAGGGACATCCTATGATAGACAAAGTACAGTACCTTGGAACAATGCAACACTCAGATGCATGCCAGAAAAGTTGCCAACAAGGCTTAAGCAATTATATTCATATGTTTCACAGGATAAAGAGCTGGAGCTCAAACAGAATGAAGCATGGCAAATATCAAACATGCAACATGCCACCCACTAGTCTGATAGCATACAGTAAGTGGAGTTCATGAAAATTGTGTTTTGGATATATGAAACAAAAATAAATTGTTTAAGATGATCAGTTAGGTGAAGGCACTTTTTACCCAAGACTCTCCATCACATCCATATATACATAATCACATTTAAAGTCAACGAGCACCTATAGCCAACAAAATAATTATGTTATAAGAGTGGAGGGGGGGGGGCTTGTCATGAGGGAGTGCTGTCTAGGTCATAATGTTTGAAGGAGAATTAAAAGGCAAAATGAAAGCCACAGACAGTGAGGCAGTGGAAGGGGTAGATACCCCCAACAGTATCAGAGGATCCTGCACAACCAAAACAGGAAGTTTGAGGTATCAAACACACCTAAGGGTCATATAGCTAACTTTTTATATTGGCAGTAACTAAAAATATATAAAAGAAAAAAAAAAAAAAGAAAAACAAGTCTCTAAATAGAATAAAATAAATAAAGAAAAAAAAAAGAATAAGTATAAAACAATGTCATATTAATGAGTTTATCCAAGATGGTATAAGTTTTGCAATTTATAAACGATTGCTTGAGATAAATATATATTTACGAAAAATGAATGTCAACAAATGGCCTTCCCCCAACATTTACATTTGGGTGGAAATGTTTTTACTCTAAACTTTATAGAGCTAAGCAGCATTATTTTTTTTCTGGTTTTGGACAGGTTTTATTCACTAGCAATTGTAAAAAAAATAAAAATGAAATCCATCCTCAAACTCATGAATGCAGCCTTTTGCAATAGAATAATGGTAAATGTTAATATTCTTTCATTAACCGTAGACTACATGATGTGCTTGAACGTAAAATTAAATAAAGGGCATTTTTAAGGGAACGAGTTGGGTTTATTTTCATAAAGCAAGGAGGCCATTTTACAAAGAGGAAAGGGAGCTGCCGTACTGTCCCAGCTCAGAGGCTGTATCATTCTTTGATGGTAAGGGAATAAGGTACCAAATGATGGAAAATGGCAGAATTATTAGCCCTCTCACGTGGTCACCGTGCTATTCAGTGTGGCTAAACTAATGTTTCCATAGGATTATCAAGTTGGGGAAAGCAATGTATATGACGATTTTAGATTTTAATAATAATTTTTTTTTCAATTTTAAAATTTAACAGAAATATAAAGCTTAAAAACTATAGCCGTTCCAAATCACCAAAGAAATATCTCTCTGAAAACACAAGCAAGATGCCCCTTTACTTTACTTATATGAATAAAGCAGCCAGAAGATAGCCCTTGGCGCACAATGGACACAATGGCACACATACAATATAAAATTGTATATGTGCAGAGTGTACAGATTAGTGTCTTCATTACATGAATAAAATATAGTCTATGGCCTTTATTTAACGAGACAAAAAGCTTTGAAATCAATACCAAAAGAGTGATGATTGTGCAGTTATTCCTTAATAAGGCTTTCTAAATACATTTCTTCTAAGAGATGTGTGTGTATGTGTATATATATATATATATATATATATATATATATATATATATATATATATATATATATATATATATATTTTATACACACAGTTGACAACCCGAGATATTGTGGGAGATCACACAAACGACAACATTCACTTCACATATAAACATCACATCGTTTTTCCTTTCCATTCATGTGGTCCATTCTGTGACGAGGGATCCCTTCCTTGCAGTTTTCACCTCATATAGATTGGCACTGGAAGAGCTGTGAACTTGGACTTTATTACTCACTATTCTTGAATGGCGTGCACTATATTGTTACTATTACACACAACCCATTTTCTCTCCACAGAAGTTAAATACACACATGAGATATAGGATTAAGAGTTGGAAATGTGAACAGAAACTTCTATATGTACAGCAGCAGGAGTGCCACCTACTGTACCAATGGAAATTTCTACTAATATAAAAAGTAATGATTTCACACAATACGCTTTTTCATAAGATAGATGTGCAAGAAGCAGTCAGTCTTCCTCTCAGCAGCTCAGCAATCCTGAGAATTTATAGTCCCCCTTATTTTAGTGAAATCTTTCAGCAAAGCTTATAACTGAATGAACAGTGATGTTTGACTGTCCTGGAAGGTATCAATACCTAGCAGTTAAGATGCAAACATTTATTGAACGTACGTGTAGCTTTACTGACATCCATAGCACCCACATACTGCATTTACAAACACAGAATACATTCCATACATAATCAGCTTTACCCATGTGTGACTGACTTTCAGACTTAAAATAAAACTTGTTATGGAACTCTTAACAATCTTCCATTTGACACTGTGCATTAGTTTTCCAGTCATCAATATCTGGTGAATCCTGGAGGTTATTCTATACATCACCCCACTTCAAAGACACATGTCTTTCATAGGTTACAATGGGTAACCTGATCTCCATGCCTCTTATCATCCAGCAGGAATGATGTCCAGACAAGTGTGTAGGTTTGTCCTTGTACAACAATTACAAAGTCCAAGAACCAAGTGGGCTAGCTTTCAGCCTGGAGGTTGTGTGTCAGGGTCATCATAGACAGTAAATTTCTAGCAACGGTGGAAAGTATGACGGCTCTCCACATAGCAGTCTTTATATATTTTTTGTTGCTTGTTAGAATTACCATATAGGTGGTAGCAGTGCTGCCTCTTCTACCCAATGTATCTATCATTCTAAGCATTAGCACCCCCATTTAAGAAATTTATATTTTTTTAACATAGTAATTGTCAACTTTTAATATTGCCATAGTTGTCTGCCATTCCTAAATTTCCATATTTGTGAAGCTAAGACTATCAAATAAATGTTAGTCACTAAATGTGAAAGGTTGCCTTATCTGCTCTTTACACTTAAAACTGCACGAGCTGCACAGGAAGGACATTCAATTTGCGCTTCCGGCTCCCTGTATTAGAAGCCACTGTGGTATAGTCAAAAACATTCTAGTTTAAAAACCATCACAAAACTGATTCTTGTTGGTAACGTCATGAATGTGCATTTTGACTACTCCATGATCCATTCTATAACGGAAGCCTAAATTGGGGATATGGGTAGCTTCTCTTGACCTTTAAGTCTTCTTATTGGCTTCCTGTCCTGTGTTAGCTACATTTTATAAACCATATGAAAACAGCCAGCTAGCTGTACCTGTACCACTTGAGAACAGTTCCATGGGACAGTTTAATCTTTGAGTCCTGCATACCTACTGGTTGTCCACCCTATATGTTCTATGGGTCTAAGTAAAATGTCGTTATACAAAATATGGTTTCAGAGATATATGTCAAAATAATGTGAGGCAGTTTCCATTACCCTATGTGCTACATTTCTAAAACTGTTCTCTCAGAAAAACAATATTTACCTTGTTAAACTTAATAAAAAAAAAAAAAAGGCTTGCAGGTACCATCCGGGAAGTATCACCTGGTTCTCTCAGCTGCCAAATAGGCCTGTCAAATTCTATATAAGATACATTTAAAAGGTGCCACATTTATCCTTAAAGTATATGGAAAACCAGGAAGGCGGCTTCAGCACACATCTCGCAGTCTCATATCACAGAGTTGATGAAAACTTCCAAGACAGCCTTAGCCAGTTAGGAGTAACGAATAGCACCCACAACCCTTTTAGGAAATAAATTACTCTGGCTACAGCTGAACGTCTCTCATGGCTTAGCCGTCTGCTTAGTGGTTCAGGCAAATCCTAAGGAGAGGCATTGTCAGTCTGGACTCTGACTGCTTAACCCTTGAAGAGCACAGTCCAGATTATTAGAGCCAAGCAAAAAAAAAAAAAAAAAAAAAGTTTAATAGGCCCTGACCTCAGACACTGATCAAGTATCCTACAGCAGAAACCATAACCCTTATACAAGATCGCAAAAGTTAACCAGCAATTAGCCCTGGAGACTGTGTGCAAGGGACTATCCTAAATGTAGAAATCATGATCCACTAGTTCCTTGGAATAAAGGGACAATCCTGATCCCCTAGCAATGGAAAAACATCACTAGGCAGTCCATGACCTCGATGAAGGACACAACCCCTGCAATGTGAATCTAGAGAAAGTTTCGAAAATCCTCCCAGATGATAATATGCATCATTTATGCCCACGTACACCCCACTTCTCCAATTACCCTTGATCACCAACTCATTCTTGAATCGCTCCTGTGGAAGGAATTTATTGAAGGTTGTTAGGGCCAGTATGAGACAGAAGGAACTGTCCCTTTTTGGCACCAGAAAGAGGTTTGTGTTAAAAAGAACAAGAAAGCAAACACATGCCACAGACCAGTGCATTTTGTATACAAAAGGTCAGCAGTTCAGTTCTGAAATATCAAATTGGAACATAAGAACTTCCTGCATACCAAGACTGTTTATGTCTGAGAGAAGAAAGAGGGATGCATGGCTGCCAGTTAGCCTTCCCTGCCACTGACACTTTGGTGAAGCAGCAACGTTTGGAGTCTCCTCAGCCTATTGGGGAGGCGTCCCAAGTTAGGGACGGTCAGAGAGACAGCCCCACTCCTGGGGACAGTCAGGCCATCCCTATAAAGTTGGGACAGGTGAGGCTATGCCTCCAAGGTGGTGTTTTCCCACCATACTACCATGCGATCTAGGAATGGAGCATAACCCACATCTGTGTAATACTACTATGGGAGGGGACTTCTGGTGGGAAATTGATGCAATTATGTGGGCATGTTAAATTTAACAAAAAAAAAAAAAAAAACTAAACAAAGACAAAACACCCAAACAAGAAAGAGAAGAGCAGTTAGATGTAACCAATACCAGCACAACTTGCTACTAAGCAAGAAAGTACACCTTGTCTACACAAGTGTTGAGTGGCCAACTTATTAAAGTTGCAAGACATTTTTTTTGTGTGGCCATGTTGTATATTTCAAAACATATAGACTTTCTACCAGGCTCACCTAGTCTTCCTTGTTACTTATCTGTGTAAAATGACCACTTCATCCCAAATAAGTGGGGTTTATATAAGCTGCTAACACCATTTAAATATATTTTACATAATGTACTAGTTAGTCATTTTAAACTTAATGTCCCTTTCAAAACGCATTTCCTAACATAAAACATGTTAAGAAAGAACTCCTTATTTAATTTGTGCTCATATTGTGTGTATAAATAAAATATGCTACAAGGGAATTCAGCTGAACACAGAATTCCTCAGTTTATGGATGTTAAAAATGAAGGTGTTCTATTTACAACATGACAAAGGACAATATATATCCAGTCTATAGTGCGGGCATCAACTTTGTCATGCAACATCAGCAGCCAAGTTCTTGACCATTTGCTTAACTCCATGAACAAAGATGGTAGCCAACATGTGACATGCCAGCAATCCCACACATGCATTCCAGCAGTTTGGACAAAATAATGCAAAGGTCAGGAGCCATGGAAAAAGTGCAGTCAGTGAGGTTCATAAAACACTCCAAAGAGAGAAGAATGAATAGCATTTTCTTTTTGCGACACTGCGGTTACCCGGCTACTGCAGTTTGTCCATCCTTGAGATCAAATGTACAAGACCTCACTTCTGACCACCTTAACTGGTGGTTAGAGGAAAGAGGACAAATAGGTCTGGGTCACAGGCAGATGAAAACAAAAGCAAAGTAAAAATAAAAACCCAAAAAACAAAACATACAACTCACCCAATGTCATCTCTGTACACCCGGGAGATGAGGACCTCTCCCTTGTGATTATAAATGAACAGTCCTCCGATCATGGTGGAATGGATTTAATCTCTTCCCATGGTGATTAAGACAGACCTGTAAAAAAGATTAGCAACATTAAACTAAAACTAAACTAAACACCATTAAACTAAAACATTAGCAACACATCTCAGGATAGCTTGTTAAATCGTATCATTTGAAAAATGTGTTTTTGGTCATTAACAATTAAAAATATTGAAGGAGCAAATTAAAACAAATTTATATAAATACAATAAGTCATCAATGAAACAACATAATACAACTTATTTACAATAACTAAGGGGGAGGGGGGACAAAAACAAACAAGGAAAAAAAGAAAAAAAAAAAATGTTGGTTAAAGCAATCTGAACATAAATCAGTACATGGTAGACAAGAACAAAAACAAACCAAACCTCCAGCCCAAGAGACAATGAACTGATCTACACACATTCCTATAAAAATCACAGCGGGAGAGAGGCCAAACCATTCCCCTTCCTAGAACTCAAAACGTCCTAACCATATGTGCAACATCAGCTTATTCTACAACTAGGTTTACTCCAAATAAGAAATGGTCTTCTGAAAACACAAACAGCAGACATGGAGATAATTACCTGCTTGCTTTCTCTGCATTTCTCCAATATAATATTTAGTAAAGGTCTGGCTTCTCCTTAGAGCAACAGTTTAACACACTGCACAATCAGAAAATCAGCATCCCCATCACACTACCCCTGGATGTATCATGAGGAAGGAAGAGGCAGGGATCCTCACAGATGAAATTCAAGGGAAATTGCTGAGTACAGAGGAAATAGTTTTGTGTGGAAACCGCTGAGCTAACAAAATAGTGCATTCTGATAATACATAATGAGATGTGCTACATATACATATTAGTACAGTTTAAAATCTACAGCTCATACTGTGAGCCAAATAAGCAGCAATGACTTAAACCATTCCAGATGCAAGTGACTATGAAGCATGGAATTCCAGATGCACACCCATAAGGCTATTCAAGTACAAGCACGACAGTAATGAATATCCCATACTATTAGAACTTTTGCTGTACAATGACCTTCTAAACACATAAAATTATATTTGAGGTCACCGCATCTTTATGATACAAAACCAAGTTTGAGAAGGCTTCAATGGATAAATAGACAGAAGTTCAACTTTGATGTTCAGGCATTTGTACTACCTGATATAATCCACTCTTCTATTGAAAATTATTGAATGGCAAAAGCATAAAACCTTTAGAATCACCACTTACTGGCTAGTTACATGACTGACTGCACCATTCTCACAAAAAAAAAAAAAAAAAAGGGTAAAAATAAACCCCCCCACCATTTACATTATCTCTCCATTCAGATGTAAGAAAAAGAAAACCTGAATCGTGCCATAGTACCCATTCCCCCATTAGGTGTAAACCAAGATATATACAGGTTGAGAGAATAAAATTATGAACACTCCCACTGTAACAGGTTTACCAATTCAGTACTCAGACAATGATATTGTCATAATAACTCAAATACATGCAATTCATAGAGAGCCTAAAATTTGACTTAAATTAAAATTCCTGACCTATATCAATATTTAGGCCACACTACCCTATTTCAATTTGAGACACTTCTATAGAAAAAGTCAAATACCACCCCCCCCCCCCCTTTCAATTAAAAAGGAAGCGGCAGTGAAATTAGTGACATACTGCCCCTGAAAGGAGTTACTGTACCCAAACCATGGGTGTACAGACCATTCCTTACCCAATGCCAGTTTGACAAGTGGAAACCAAACATCTTTCATTGAGAGGAACTGGAAAGAAGTGGTTGACAATTAGGTTACACTGGATCAGTTGTCAACTACTGAGAGAAAAGGACCCACATGACCTACTTGTAAAAGTGCATTAATTACTGCACAAACTTTTGTGAACAAGTGTTCATCTTGACATGGTATAAAGTTTTCCCAGCATTTGCATACTCTGTTGGTGTCCCAAAAAAAAGGCCATGTAGTGGTACACACTGTACAGCTTATTTTCAGAACACAATTTAGTGAAAGCTGGATGCACCCACTCTCAACTCTAAATATGTCCCACAATTTACAATGCACCCCCCACCCCTGACAGTGCCATGTGGTTTTGCCACAATGGAAAGGGTCAACTTCAATCTGACTTTAATCCAAACTCTAAAGGAGGTCCGAAGCCACCAATAAAGTCAGCAGTACAAGAAGTGCCACATCTGAAATCATAGGCCACGTAAGGTATGGCAAGGTAAACTGCATACATTTCAAATTCTATGGCTCTGTAAAGATCTGGAAAGTAGTGAGGTGTAATTTATAGGGAACCATATCTGCTCCAACATGCCGACTCATGGCTTTTCAGATTACTCCCAGACAACTGTTACACCCACCCTCCCTCTCCAACAGTGGAACAGAAGGCAATCTCACTATGGGAGGGAAAACAAAAAACAGCTTTGCTACAATGGTTGACATTGACCAAAAACATGTTGCCAATTACTCATGCTATTGAATTGACTTGGAGAACTTTGCTCCATTTTATATTAATTATGCACTTCCACAACAACTAATTAGAAATATTTCCACGGCATGCACTTAACATTTTGAATATAATGCACACTACAATTTATTTACTTTTAAGATTCCTGCAATCTAAAAAAAAAATAGGAACTTCTGGGAAAACTTGACATTATCTATGCATTAAGGTTTAGTTAATTTGTTTGAATGATTCCAACTAACCTTTTCATGCTTTTCCCATGTCCTATGCCATTGTCCACAAGTTTTATTACAAATGTCAAAATACAAACAGGAAAGATTTAAAAGCAAACAAAGGTTTTCTACTTCCTGTGTCATTTTGTCACCTCATATTCTAGTCATTTTGATTAATGAAAATTAATGCATATATATTCCCTGAATCATTAGGACATCCTTCTAGATCCTAGAGTTGACTAACTTCCAAAGTCTATATTCTATCCACCTCAAAGCACAAGGTGACAAGAACAACCCATTAGACAACCTACTCTACACAGTAATTTCTGTTATATGGAGCAAAGAATAATCGATTAGCAACAGAGTATTTGGTCCCATTTAGAAACACAGTGCTACATACACCAACAAAATGAATTTTTGCAATCTGTATCAGAAAACAATCAACCTGTAAGTATGGGTAACAAAACATATGTGGATATTGTACCAATTTATTAAATAGGCCTCACTGCGTATAAGAGAAAACCAAGACTAAGCGGATATATGAAACATGACAAAGAACACAATCACATTAAAGAACAAAACTATGTGCAGCACTTGTATACAGTAATATAGAGAGGATTACAAGCCAAAATGTGAGTTTATCTCAAATATAAAACGCACAAAATAAAAGTATAGTGGCACTATTATACTACAGTATTTTGTTCTGTAAACAATCTGTATATGTACTGATACACAGTCAAATATTCCTATAGAGATGTGTAACTGGAAATAAAATCCATAATAATCAAATATAATTAACTTCATTAACATGCATGCCATTGGTATACACATCAAACCAGTGAAGCCTGTGCTGTATAGAAAACGTATTAAAAAAAAAAGAACTTTAAAATAAATATAATTGTTTGCAGATATAATTGATTTCTAATAAATCTTGATAAGATTTGAAATATACCATTTGTGCACCAATAAAAACATATGAAAAACAACCATGCCATATAATTCTGTCATACACTTGACAAATGACATATGAGGCAGACTAAGCAGCCTTGCTCTATCAGAGAGCATACACCTAGTATTGTGCACCATACTGCATTGTAGGGTAAATAACCGTAAATACTTCAACAGCATAATTACTTTACAACTAGATCGCAGAACATAATGGTGCTGAGAATACCTCAATCTAAGCCACTATAAAATTAAAAACAATCTACATGTAGTAGAAAAATACAGCACCCAATAAGGTGGACGATAAGCGCTAGTTGGGTGATGTTTCGCCATACAAGAGGGCGAGCAGCAGAACACAGGCCGACACCAGGCTCAGTGGCCACACCCGGAATTGGTGACCCGGACATTTTGACAGCTGTCGCCTAAGAATGAGCTCGCCCTAATAGAGACGTAATCGGCTGGCACCGCTCTTATCTTGGGAACTGCCAAGCAGAGAAGTGCCATCTACAGAAGAGAGCAGACTAACGGGTGTCACCCGCACTGCCAGCAACATAACACAACACGGATGTATAGATTACTCAGCTCAGAGCACTGTTACATTAAAACGGCAAACGTATATCATCTATCTATTATATAAACGAACCCATCAGATGCCGGAGCTGACACCTCCGGTATGCCTACTCCCGATCCCGCAGCCTCAGATGGGAGCCCAAGATGGCCGAACCTCCTCCCACCGCTCCTTTCCGCAGTCCCAACGTCACCACGCAGCTGCGTTACTCTCCTCACTCTAGCAGCTAAGACGTGACATGGAGCTATATGCGCATGCTCCGTGGTGGGCCGAGGCCACCTGGAGGAGGTTGTTCTTGCCCATCGGCAGCAGCATCACGTCACGTGATTAATGCCTGGCTGATGGAGACAGCGGTTCTTGCTGTTGTTTTAAATAATTATATAAAGCAAATAGTACCCGATGTCATTATTACTGTTTACATGCGAATTATGCCATATTTATATAGACTACTGTTATGTAATATTGCGGTAATAGGTTTTCTTTAAATAAAAAACTACTAATTACTGTGTAAGCGTCCTCCAAATAGGGTTTGGAAACTTCTATTATATAAAACCGGAAATTGTCTTTTCCAGCATGCTTATCCCATAACAACACCTAGTATAGGGTGAAATTCTTAATATAGTACTATTCAGTAAGAAAATTACTTTTTGATTCAAACATTTGCTGGAGACCCTAGCCTAGTGCAATTATCATCTGCTGTTTCACGCCTTTGGAGGTAGGGCACGGAGAAAACTGCTAAATTGGGCAGCACAGTGGCCGAGTTCAATTCCTGATCATGGCCTTATATGTGTGGAGGTTGTATGTTCTCTGTGTCTTTCTTCCAGGTGCTCCAGTTTCCTTCCACACTCCAAAAACATACTGGTAGGTTAATTGGCTGCTATTATGACATGTATACAGCTATAACAAGGCGTTTTAATCAGCCTGACAAGATTGAATGAATATTGTGCTGTCATTGTGAGGCTGGAAGAGCCTCTGAATGCAGGAAACACCAGCTGGTATTAGCGCCACTGAACTAGGAAGTGCGGATTCTAACATACCCCTGGTGTTCACCAGGAACCCCCGCAAGGAGGTATGGTCTTAGCTGCAAGAGGTACGCAGGTCGCAGTCCACCTAGACAGCTACCAGTGTGGTGAAGAAGGGTCAGGACGGTCCGGGTCAAACCAGCGGAGATAGGCAGCACAACGGAGAGATTCAAAGTGAAGTCAAACAGGCCAAGGACAAGGGGCACGAGAAATCCAGAGAATTGTCAGCAAGCCGGGGTCAATAACCAGGTAGAAAACAGGAACTAGGAGAGGAGTCTAATGGAAGCTGGGTCAGAACCAAATATCAATGCAGGAACAAAGGAATGCTGGAGAACAGGAGAATCTGATACTCTGGCACCCTAATGGTGCCAGAGTGAGATTTAAATAGAGGCTGCAGCACACTGATAGACAGCAGAAGTGCTGACAGGAAGCATCCTGTTGCCTAACAACAGGACGAGGCGGCACACATGCGCCAGACATAGGATGGTCGGGGACGCTGTGTGCCTGTTGCCTAGCAACAGGACGCCCCCGGCCGAGTCCGTCAGGTGACCGTCCCTGCTTCATGAAGCAACAGCGGGGCCGACGCCTGACTCATTCTCTGAATACCAGAGAACTAGTTGAAGAGGACTGATCTGAAGGTAAATTGTGTCAGTGTGTATACATGAATTGCCAGACTGATCGGTCCTTCAGTGGTAGGTACAATCGTTTGAGATAACAAGTCAGTCGTAAAATTCTTCAGTGTGTACCTAGCCTTACTTGTTTACTTTTGCTTAACTTTCCTTAAGGAATCAGGCCCAGTATATTCTGTTCTCTTCAAAGACAAGAGGAGTCGAGCTTTTTATGTAAACCTCTCTTTGGTGCTCAAAAGAGACAGTTTATTCAAACCTTGAAAGAGCATCAGTGCTTTCTCTATTTCATCTTCTAGGGGGTACAATTTTACATTTTGTCGACCGCCCTTGTACTGGTCAGTGAGTGACCTCCAGACGGCACTTCTCCATCACTAGGGGACCATGATAGTTTATTAGCTGGAAGATGTACTTCATGAAATTGTTCCTTCAAAATCTCAAAGCAAACATGTAGATCTTGCAACATCATGTGTTATGAACAGGACAATAATTCACTTTCATTATGTTCCTGTGGCTGTTCTTCAACAGCACTCCAGCTACCGTTTCTTTCTTGGCACTAGAGCCACTACCTCCAACTTTCTCCACTCCTGACCAACCCTTGCTTGGTCATACTGTATACAAATTGTGGGGATTATGGTATCTTTAGAGGCAGTAGCACCCCATCAGGAACTAACTTCTGTGGTCAAAGAACAGGTATCAGTGTCAGTTACATTGTGAACCCCATCTATTGACAAAGAGGATTTGCTTAGTTACTTTCTGGCAGGTGGTCATTTATCTGGTCTTCGCTCAAGGCTCAAATGTTTAAGGTCTATATAATCAAAGGCACCGCCGAGGCCCATGTATGATGGTGGTGTTTTGTATTTTGTGGTGCGTGGAGAAGTTTTGTTTTTTCTAGCCACAACATTAATGTATATTCTAGGGATGAAGAATTTGGAGGCTAACTGACCAAGGCACAATGGCCTAGACTCCAGTTAGTGGAAATAGCATGCGTTTGTGTAGTCAGCTTGGGGGCCTCCAGCAATGGATCTGCTGGCACGGCCTCTACCTCTGAGGCACCATATTCTAAGAGGTGACGGGAGAAAGGGTATATCACAAAGATGATCTGGCAGTCCTGGACCTTTATGGTTTCTGGTCAAGCTGGAAGGGGTATGTGCACTATACATAGCCTTGCATCCTTATCATTGCACATTAGCAACATTTTAATTTAAGGCATGCTACCTCTGCTTGTTCTCCTTGTTCTTTTTGATGAGCAGAAGAAAGGATGCAGCATCTCCTCAGTCTCAGTCTCTACTAGTTCCCTTGGCCGCTGCACTAAGACAGATGCACTATCCTGTGCAGTGTGTTATGGGGACTCAAGGACCTAGTCTGCAGCGCAGGCACCTAGACGACCCTAAATACACTGAGCAGACACCAGTTAATTTTTAGTACTTAGACTTAAATAATTTTCTCTGACACTGCAGTGGTTCACATACCAAACCACCAAAGGCTGAGGATTTGTCTATTCTGCAGCGCATGTTGGTCTTATCTCCATGCTGGTTTAGGGCTAAGAAGCATTGGTGCAGATGGATACTAGAGTTTAAGAGGAGAAGAAGAATCAGGTTTTTCCCAGTACCCTAGCTTCTAGGAGGTGAAACATAATTAATCATATGTACCCCTTACAGCATTGGAAGAAAGGATTTACTGATGATCTAAAAATAAATAAAAAGTTGTAATGTAAATATGGATACAATTGTATCTAATGCAGAGAATGTTGCAGTATCTCCCTGATCAAAAATAAACTCTGACTAATGATATAAAATATCTGGCTGAAAAGTATACAAGAAAGCCAGAAAAAAAAGTTGCAGGAGGACATGTAGGGACATATTCAATTCTCACCGTTTTCCACGGCGTTAAAACTAATACCGTTATTACATAATAGTAAGCTGGATTTCAGCTCGCGGCTCAGGGAGCTGCGAGCTGAGATACAGCGAGAAAACTACCATAATAACAGATCAGAGCACTAGATTTTTGGTGTTTACACCAACAATTGTATATGCCCCGTAGAATCAATAAATTAATCTCCTTATGGTAAAACTCTAGGTTATGTTATTTGTGAATCCCCACAGCAAGAGAACAGTCCACACAGCTGAGAACAGGAGGTGTACCTTAAGCAGCTGATTGGATGACCATGGCATTTTCAGAATTTATCTAGTATATTAGCAGCACAAAAAGTTGTTAAAACATATATAAAATTGTTCCAGCAACAACATCCAGAGCACTGTCAAAAGGCTCACTCTCTTCTCTTAGGCCACTACTAAATAGTATAGCAAAAAGGTATTTACAGAATTCAGCAAATACCAGTGCAGGTGAAAGTGCAGGTGCTAGTCCAGCAAACAAAATGTTTAGTCTTCATGATCATTATTTTGTACATAAACTCCTGTTAAATGAAGGTTTCAGGGATAAAGATCTACTGCTCAAAGGCAGACATGTAGAACTGTCCTAGAACACTCATTATTATTATCTTTTATTTGTTAGGCGCCACAAGGTTTCCGCAGCGCCGTACACAGTACTAACAGTAGACTATACAGGGTATAACAGTACAGAACAATAAACAAAAAGTACCAATACTTCAGAAACTCCAGGCAGGCAGATGCAATAGACACAGAGCAGAAGAACGGGTAAGGAGACAGGAGGGAAGAGGGCCCTGCTCATACGAGCTTACATCCTAAGAGAGGGTAAAACAGACCAGACACAAGAGGAGCCAGTTGAGGGAATGAGAGAGGGGAGAATGAGCGGAGGAGATGGGGGTTAAGTGGTGGTTGGTAGGCTTTACATTACATTGGCATAAAGCATTTTAGGGGGATTGCTGTTTTCATAATCCATTTCTTCTGACTGTCCATAGAAAGCAGTTTTCACTGCAGAGCAAATACACAGAAAATCCTAGATACATTCATGAACTGCTTTCATACACAGTCCTCAGGAGAAAAGCTACAGCTTTTGCAGAGCTGCCCCTTGGAAAAGCCTACTTTACTTACAATTGGGACCACACATGGTCAAAAAATGTTTTCATCCGTGTGTGTGGTCCCAAGTTTAGTAAATATACCCCCTAGACTTTTGTTTTCCAAACTGTACATATACATACACACACACACACACACACACACACACACACACTATGTGGACAAAAGTATTTGGCCACACTTGTTAATTATTGAATTCAGGCATTTCAATCAGACCCATTGCCAGAGGTGAATAAAATCAAGCACCTAGCTATGCAGTATCCATTTTTTGTGACACAAAATGGGTCCTTCTGAAGAGCTCAGTGACTTCAAGCGTGGTACTGTGATAGGATGCCACCTTTTCAAGTCAGCCACGAAGCAAAAGACCACGTAAAATCAAAGTGGGGACAACGACTGCTAAGGCGCATGGTGTGTAAAAGTTGCCAATGCTCCGATTCCGTAGCTGAAAATTTTTCAAACTTCCACTGGCATTAACGCAAGAACGAAAAACAATGCGGCAGGAGCTTAATGTAATGGGTTTACATGGCCGAGCAGCTGCATAAAAGCCTCGCATCACCAAGACCAATGCCAAGCGTCACCTGGAGTGGTGTAAAGCACTCCAAGACTGGACTGTGGAGCAGTGGAAATGTTTTCTGTGGAGTGACGAATCACGCTTCTCTGTTTGGCAGTCAGATGGACGAGTCTGGGTATGGTGGATGCCGGGAGAACGTTACCTGCCTGACTGCATTGTGCCAACTGTGAATTTTGGTGGAGGAGCCATAATGGCATGGGGCTGTTTTTCAGGGTTTGGGCTAGGCCCCTTATCTCTAGTGAAGGCCAATCTTAATGCTTTAACATACAAAGTCATTTTGGACAATGCTATGCTTCCAACTCTGTGACAAGAGTTGGGGGAAGATCCTTTTCTATTCCAACATAACTGTGTCCCAGTGCACAAAGCAAGGACTAAAAAGACATGGTTTGACGAGTTCGGTGTGGAAAGACTTGACTGGCCCGCACAGAGCCCTGACCTCAACCCCATCGAACACCTTTAGGATGAACTGGAAGAAAGATAGTGAGTCGAGCCTTCTTGTCCAACATCAATGCCTGACCTCATAAATGCTCTACAGAATGAATGAACTGCAAATTCCCACATAAACACTCCAACATCTTGTGGAAATCCTTCTAAAAAGAGTGGAAGCTGTTATCGCTGCAAAAGGGGGACCAACTCCATATTAAAGTGTATGTATTTCAATACAATGTCATTACAGTCCCCGTTGGTGTAATGGTCAAGCATCTGAATACTTTTGTCCATAGTGTATATATATCAGTTTTCTATTATATGGCTATGAGCACACAACTTCAACACAATTACCCAACTTGCATCTCTTACTTCACAACCATAAGACTACAAGTGTTTTCACACATGTATTATGTGTAAAAAGACTCTACCTGTTTTGGTTAAGGACATATGGATACTTTTATGCATGAAGCACATAGCGGCTTATACTGTACTGTACAACACCCCCAACAGCTTCTCGAGCATCTGGTCCAATCGATAGGACGTCAAATCCCCTTCATAAACCATTTGACATGATCACTTAATTGATGTTTTACAAAGGCAGAGCAACCCCCCCTCAATAATCCTTTCAACATGTTTCCAATGTCTCCGACCCCCCAAAATCACTTCTATTACCTTACCCCTCCGAAATTATGGGACATTTCAAAACAAACTTTCTCCCCGAGAAATACAATGAAAGATGCATTGAACTTATAGGGCCAGTGCTAACTTTAAAAGTATATTTATGCAAGCACCTGTTTCATTTTGAAATCAGCTAGACTTAATAATATTAAAGACATGGATGTTTGTCATTTCATTGTTACTGCAGATTTGTAAGGCACCACAGTGCCGTACAATAGGGAAAACAGGACATACATAAACCAAGGACATACAAGGCAGACAAAATAAATGCCGACATGAAAACATAGTGCAGAGGATCCTGCTCATTAGAGAACTTAAATTCTAAGTGAGAGGACACAGCTGAAACAAAAGGAGTGAGTGTGGCTTAGACTATGTACACACTGGAGGTTTTTCCACCAATCAGCCGTTTGGTCAGGTATCGTGTTAGTGTGAATACTTACAAGATGAACAACAGTTGTGTCAAAATACAGATTGCCGTTTAATTTGGTTGGTCGGCCTGTTTAATAATCTCATTCCAATCACCTTCCGATGATGTAGGGTGTATGCACTCACGATCTCCATGTAATTTACAGAGTCATGGTGTTTTCAGCCATGTCGGCAATGAACATGTTCTGGTGACTAAATGCAGTATGCGCTGTAGGTGGAATATTTCGTTTGAGTCGCAGAAGCTAATGAATTCTTTAGAACACGTGCATAGCTATAACAAGGTGGTTAATCAGTGCGAGAGGAACAAATGATCTGTAGGTAAATCATATGTAGTGTGTATGCATGAATCGCCTGACTGGTCGGGCCTTCAGTTGTAGGTAGAATTGTTGTAAATAACGGATTGGTCGGAAAATTCTCCAGTATGCACCTAGCCTTAGAGTGGATATTGGGACAGCTGTGAGGGTGTATTAGTTTGAATAGTATAATCTATAAATGGGAGATAAGGTAAGTTTAAAATAAAATAAAAAAAAAAAAAAAAAAAAAAAAAGGGTTTTTAGGAAACATCTCAAGATTTGAAGGCTGTAGGAAAGCCTGATTGGGCGTGATAAGGAAGTCCATAAGTGGGGAGCAGCACAGGTGGAAGTCTTGTAGGAGTGAATGAGAGATAGTTACCATAGACAAGACAAGGAGCAGGTCAGAGGTAGATCTAAGAGGGCGGTAGGGAGAGTATTTGATATGAGATTTGAGCTTCATGAAGGGTTGGTGGTGTTGAGGGCTTTGTAGGTAAGGGCGAGTAATTTTAGTTGGAATCTGATGAACACAGGAAGCGAGTGTTGGGAGTCATGCAGTCATTTTCCCTGTAGTTTTGATTGATTTATGAGATGTTATTTCAATTATGCAGACATTATTTGTTGCTGAAAGTGGGACTCCCCCTCCACATTTTCATTTCAGTTCCACCTCCCTTCACTCATTCTGGAATAATTAAACATTCAACAGCTAATTTAAAAAAACAAAACAAAAAAACTGCCTTGTACATTTTAACTCTACTAGTTTAAGTGGAAAAGTTTTCTTTGGATCGGATCACTTTAGAAACAGAGATCTGAAAGTTCCATCTATAGCAAGGTCACGTGAGAAAGTGATCAGATGATAGGACAACTTCACTGATTTGATGATACTAGTTAAGAGTTAGTAAAAGCAAACGCACATGTTAAATATTGCAGCAAAAGGTGGTTATTGGAGAAAAGCACAGTGTGTGTGTGTATACATACACACATTAATCAGCCTCAAGATTAAAACCACCAGAGCGGTTACTACCACCTAAGAATATCATTGCCATGAAAGGGTGTACTTGGTCTGCAACAATGTTTAGGTAGGTGGTACATGTTAAACATGAATGCCAGGACCCAAGGTTACCTGGCAGCGCATCACATTGCCTCCGCCGACTTAGGCCTGGGGGCAATTCTCTTCAACAGGTAAATGATGCACACGCACCCAGCTGTCCACCTGATGTAAAAGAAAATGTGATTTATTAGACCAGGCCACCTTCTTCCATTGCTCCATAGTCCCCGTGCCCATTGTAGGAGTTATCAGCAAAGAACAGGGATCAGTATGGGCACTCTGACCGCCTGAGCAGCAAATATTTACCCCTTATGCAGCTAGCTGTGATGCACTGTGTGGTCTGTCACCTTTCTATCAAAGTAAGCATTAATTTTTGCTACTTGCAGTTCTTCCATGGGACTGGACCCGATGGGCTAGCCTTTGCTACCCCCGCACATCAATGAGCCTTGGGCACCCATGACCATGTCACTAGTTCAGCAGCTGTCATTCCTTGGATCGCTTTTGGTAGGTACCAACCACTACATACTGGGAACCACCCACAAGACCTGCCGTTTTGGAGATGCTCTGACCCTGTTGTCTAGCCATCACAATTTGGCCCTTGTCAAATCTGTTCCGGCCCTTACGCTTGCCCATTTTTCCTGCTTCAAGAACTGACTGTTCACTTGCTGCTTAACATATCCCACTCTTTGACAGGTGTCATTGTAACAATCAATGTTATTCACTGCACTTTTTAGTGGTTTTAATGTTGTGAGTGATCAGTGCATAGACACACACACACACACATATATATATATATATATATATATATATATATATATATATATATATATATATACATATATATACATATATATACATACACACACACACACACACACACACACATATATATACTCACATACATACATATATATATATATATATACAAAATTACTTTGTACTATTTTTATGTTAAAAGAAGGGGAGGCCCTTTATGTGGAAAGGATCCAAATGAAAGTGTCCTTGCTGGGGTAAGTGACAACATTTGGTTTGTGGTACTGTTATGTTGCACACAGCTTTCAAATGCCTAGCTTACAGAGAGAGAGACTGCAAATATGTAACTGTTACCAACAGGCACCCAGCAGGAGTCACTTTCTGGGTAATAGGTCTTTGCAATGATAAAAAAAAACAAAAAACTGTTTTCTGGGAGCTTTGTTCACATGGCAAATGTATAGACCAGAATTAAAATAAATAAATAATAATTCCAATTTGCCAGTTCAGGACACCCTATCTGTGTTTCCATGCATTACAGAAAACATATTAAGTCACAGGTGGGTATGAATCCTTAAGGTGGTGTCAGACTAGCAACCATATGACAAGACCCTAACTAAGCCAGCATTAAGTGGAACACAATCATTGCTTTTGGGCTCCAGGGTCTGCCATTAAGACACAGCCAAACGTGCATACATACTGCACAGAAATATATTTAATATGACCTGGGAACTTTTAACTGTTCTAAATGTATAAACCACAAGATAGGCAGATGCAAGCCATATTAGTGGAGATACTAGTCATTTATACAATGTGAAAAAGTTCAAAGATACATAAACAAACGGTAAGAATGGGTTTTTGTTGTAAGTACTTACAACTCTGTTAAATTAGACAGGTATTAATTAACCATGTGTTTTGTTTGTTTTTTTCAGGCTGAAGCAACACCTTAAAACAGATACAGAGG
Source organism: Mixophyes fleayi (assembly GCF_038048845.1). Classification (NCBI taxonomy): domain Eukaryota; kingdom Metazoa; phylum Chordata; class Amphibia; order Anura; family Limnodynastidae; genus Mixophyes; species Mixophyes fleayi. Next base: position 137,053,695 of record NC_134404.1, on the reverse strand, counting down.
AGAAAGTCTGTATGAAACAGCAAGATTTAATAATCCATCATAGACTGTAGATGTGCTTTTTCACCAAAATACCTTTTTTTTGTTTTTTATAGTGTTCACCTCTGCAGGAATATGATAACATCAGGGTAATCGTGTATGCATTGGGAGGTATGTGGTGTGCAACGTAAATACATAGAATAAACTTGGAGCACAAAACAGTTGTAATATAATAGACTATCACCCCAAGAGGCATTCAAAATTCAGTCAGTGATTCTCACACTTTGGATACCATGTAATATGGTCTGCATTACATATTTTCATAATGAAATAAGCTTCTATGGATTAGACTAGGAAGAATATAGGACAAGATGTAAAATGTGTGTAGATTTATTGCAGCAGAAACATCTCAGTGCAACAAAGCAATGAAAAACAAAAAACAAAAAAAAACAAAAACAAAAAAACAGGCTCCTGCTCACAGTTGTTTAAATGTGTTTTGCTCCCAGACACCAGAGTTGCAGCAACGCACCAGTCCGCTGCAGAGCCTAGAATGTGGGAGCGGATCTTGCTGTACAAAACAAGTCTCCCTTTGGGTAGATGCTAAGGCAAATCAATATTCTGCCATTGTGCCATTTTTGCACTGTCCGTTATGATTAATGTTGTTGCTTTTATGCAGAGTCTGAGATAGGTTTCAGAGTCAGTGAAAGTACAATCTGTTGTCATACCTCTGGCCCCAATTGTGCCTTTATTTAATTAGTGTTTTTGTTTGGGGGGGGGGAGGGGGCGACTTGCAGAGGATTAAAAATATTCATGTTTGCGGGAGGAAAAAAATTATATATACTAGCACCAATCTTGGAATATCATAAGAACTATGTGGAGCAAGAACATTGTAGTGTAACAGCTAAGGGGTAACCACGAGCTCCTGGAAAGAGGTATTAAACCTTCTGCTGCCAGCATGATGTGCAACACATTGCAACACAATAAGTAAAAAGTTGCAAGCCTAACTGGCAGAAAAGGAGTTAAAAAAAATGCAGCTTAAGTTCAACAAAACGTTAAAAATATGTACCTTAAGTCAGGGAGCTGTGAGAGCAGACTTTTTTTTATAATTGTAGTTTAAAGAGTATGAGGTTTGTTCTACATTAATTTATTATGGAGAATACTAAAATTCATGGCACTCCAAGGTACAAAGTCATGTTCCTTCTTGTTTTATGAATGTGTAAGGCTTGTGGTGCTTCACTCCAGTCAGTCGTCTTCTACTTAAAAACCAAAATCTTCCTGTGGCAAAGGATTCTCCTTCTCATCTATACAATGACGCCATGACATGCTCAAAGGAAGGGATACCCTCCGACTGAGGATCATGCACTTTCACTGGCAACTTGCTCAGAGAAAGTCAAAGACCCCCGAATTCTTGGCTGCTTAATGAGAGAAAACACAATGGTAAAAAGGAAAAAAAATGTCAATACAAGAGTAAATCCGTTCTACTATTGGTGTCTTTTTTTTTTCTTTTTTTTTTTTAAACAGATGCAATATTAATTTGTTAAAAATCAATCTGTTACAAAAGCCAAGCAACCAGGCAAGAATGTGGCCAGCCTCCTCCCTCTGCACAAACACACAGTCTGGAGCGGGGTCTGAAAGATTAGGTGCATGGATTAGTGGCAAGTGAGAAGGTCCGTGCGAACATCACACACACAGCTCATCGGGATCGTGCTGACCTCTCCATTTCTGTTCTTAGTATCAAGATGTAAATAATATTAGAAGATTTTCAGAAAAACACAAACTGCTAAAAACAGGGCCAATGTTGTAAATTTTGCTCACATAACATCCACAAAGAACTCACTAGGATTGCCCATGGCCATGCGGAAGGACTGTCTACTAGCGGTGAGTTCGGGTGGTACAGAGGATAAATCACGGCCAGGTGGGGCTCCTGGGGGCCCCAAAAGTGGGGGAGGTGCTGCCATCATCATCATTGGAGGGCCATAGAGTGGAGGAACCCCTGGGGGGCCATAAGACTGGTGTGTATGGTGGCTCCGGATGCTGTGCGCTATGGAGTGATGGCTCCGGTGGCTGTGCTCACTTGCTGGCACTGAGCGTTCACTCGCTGCTCTGTCTCTGCGCAGACTGCTGCGTGTAGTGTGATCTGACTCACTTCCACTCCCTCCAGACTTTGAGTCACCAGTCTTAGGGTCTCTGTCTTTCCTCTTTTCAGTACTGCTGCGGTTGGAGCCACTACTTCTACTACCTGTGAAGGCAGAAAAAAAAAAAAAAAAAGTATTTTGGGTGTTGAAGAACTTAATTTGTTACGGTTATTTTGACCTTTTCATCCAATACATTTCTAGTTCGTACACCTGGTATGAGTGCAGAAAAGCAAGTTCTATAGTAAGGCTGAAGCAGGAAGCAAGCTAACAACTAATGCCCCAGAAGGACATCAGTGCATATATATATATTTTTTTAATTTTACTTAAATTGTTTACAATGATTAAAACATCATTCAGTCTAAAACTGTGATTATCAAATGGTTTATATAATAAATAAAAAACCCACATGTGTGGATGACAATACATCTAATACAATCAGATAGTTAACAGGTTTTCAGTGGAAAAGTTTCATCCAAAAGCAACCCAATTATAGCTGACTGAGGATTGTGTATTGTAATTTTGGTAATACTATTCCTACAATAACCGTACATTGTCCAGGCACAGCAAATGTCCATCATCTCAGAACGTAATCCCTTTGATCATTCATGAAAATGTGAGTGACTGTCTTAATACAGCTAGATGATTGGTTGTAAGACAGTGGAAATGTCCAGATTCCCCTTCTTGACAGCAATCCTTAACAAAATCTAGTATTTGGGACCACCGCCCCCAACAAAGGATCTTTCACTAGGGCTTATCAGACCGTCTTCTGCAAGTTATGCCATCATCATTTTTTTATATAACACCAGCAAATTCTCTATTGCTTTACAATAGGAAAGCAATGATCTTTGTAGTGGACCATTAGCCAATGCAAGTTTAACTTGAGCTGCCTGCTGTATATGTGCGTTTCTGCTCCCCACATAGTGGGGCCAAGGATGTCAGAGGTCACGGGCATGGCCTCAATTCCCCCTTCCTATTCCCATTTACCTACGACACACCCTTGCATATTATGTACAATTCTTTTTTTTCCCACTGCCAGTCGAACAAACTCTCAATGTATTGTATTTTGAATTGTTCCGAATACGAATGCCCACCACTATATACCTCTTGTTTACAGCTTGTTCAAACTTACAGACTGGCAACTGTTATTATATAGCACTTAAAAGCATAAAAAATGTTCTTAAAAACAAAAAATGAGTGACTACTTTAGATTAAAATTATGTCCTTAAATGTACAATTGTGTGATTTTCAGTAATAAGTGATACAGCTGGGATAAGAAAAAATGTGATGCATTGTTGTTAGCTTTATATTTGTGTATAACGCAAGATTATGGAGTTTGGAGTCTGGGAGGAAACTGGAGCACCTAAAGGAAACCCACTCCAGCATAGGGATAACATTCAAAAGACATATTGGTAGGTTAATTTACTGCGGACATAATTAACTGCAGTGTGGGTGTGTTCGTCTGTGTGGTAGTGTATATAAGATTGTAAGCTCCTACGGTGCAAGGACCGATACAAAGAACTATAATATCTAGGTGCTATATAAAAAGTTAATAATTGCTCCTTTGTCATTTTCTACATCCAAAGGAAGCCAACTGCATTGTCCTTCAAAGGGATTAATGACAAGAAGCCTGTTAAGTACACCAAAATATCTCAAAAAGTCTCTGTTATGATAGGACACTGAAACCTTTAAGTGTTCTATAATTGTTATCATTAAAAGCAGAGGAGTAGGATGGGTCTACAATTAAAATGAGAAATCCTTTAAAGTTAACAAAAAACAATAGAATGTGCTGCAAAAACTGTAATCATTTCTAAATTAGAACAATTCCATTACCGATATTACATTAGATTCAATAGACTTGCTTATGCCATCAGCACTATATTTGGAAAAGCTTTGATTTATTACAAACTGTGGTTACTTTACAATTAATGTAAACTAAAAAGTAAATGAGAAAATACTATCATAAAAAGGAGCAAATATACGTTGTTAAAGGGTTTCTAGTATTTCAATATAGCCGTACCTTCACTGTGCTGACTGCCAGCACTGCCACCTCCATAGCTATATGTAGGGTCTGGAAATCCTGGGTGTGGACTGTAGGGATGAGGCAAAGGGTACTGGTACTGAAACGCCATGGGCCAGGGTGCAGCTCCAGGATGTGGAAGAGGAGCCAGTGTGTCCTGATCAGATGTTCCACTGGAGCCATCATGATCATTCAGGGAAAGGTTTGCCATGTCTGAAACAATAGAAAAGAGAGTAAAGTTTTAAGTCTATTATATGACAAAACACTGTTTAGCTGTTAACCACCATACAGCACACAAAGTAGTAAATGCACTGAAAGTAGTGGTGAGGATATGATATGCAGGACACAAAAGAGCTGGTTACTAGATTGATACATACTGCCACAAAGATCTCCAAATATGTAGTAACACTGCTCAGAGAAAGTTATTTTGTTGACTGTGTGACGTATGTATCCAGCTTTTAGGAGGTTGCTGGCATATTTCCTCGCTTCCCGACGATCTGTGAACCCTTCCACATGGTTATACAACCAGTCTACCACATCAGAACCTGAAAACATAAAAAAACAAAAAACAGGTAATATTTAATGGAAAAACAATAAAACAAAACTCAAACAATGAACACTCTTTATAGGACAACGCTTCTGAATTGAGTAATGTCATGACACTTTATACAGTACAACAGACCACTGAAATAATCGCTTATTCACATTAAATTTTTAAGCAAAAGTTGCACAATTCTGTATCACCATCAGTGGGCCTCCACTCTAACTACCCAACATCTTAGAAACTAAACCAGGAACATTCTGATTTGGTCCTTGGCCCTGCGAGAGAATTCAAATACATAGCACATTTAAATTACTATATGGATTTTTTGTTATGGCAAAAGGAGAAGCCCTAGCAGGAGGCAAGGTCAGCGAGATTCAAGAAAAACGTATCTGTTCTCCCTTGCAGGATGTAATAGCAGCTGGCTTTCAGATTTTATTTCACCTGGTTTACAGATTTAATTTGTAGAGATTATAAAACACCAAGATATCAGACAAATGTCACTGTAATGGCGTTGAGCCATATGCACAGTATGCAGGTTTTGGATAGACACATGAATTCTTTAAAAATTTAAGGCATCCTTAGGTCTCATGCACAGGCATGAATATAATGTGGAGCAAGACATCTTGGTGTCATTTTTGTTTTTGGTATGTCTTTTCGTCAAGCAATCTGCTACTCTGTCCAAACCTGCCTCCATATGAAACTGGGTTAACAGACTTTAAGTGAGCACATTAACACACACACACAAACACACAAACAATTAAAGCCAGTACCAAACAGTGAGGGCCTGCAGCTTTTACCAATGCACTGTCAGTACGGTTACGTAGATGCCTTAAAACAGATATGTGACATCATTAGTAGGGTAATGCCACTCACTGTTCACCAGGAATATGAGCGTTATGCGGCTGAGGTGGTGCTGCTTTGGTCTTATCACAGTTGGAGGTGGCATTGCGAGCAAGGAGCCATTCTCCCTACAACACTGTTTCTGGAGGCATTTATATGGTTTCCCTACTTCTTCCATTTGAGAGAGCGGCTATGCCTCTGCAAAATGAACAGCTTTACTCACTGTTCAAGTGTGGAGGCTCCATGGTAAGCAGGAAATTGTCTGGATGGCTTTGGTATCAAATGATCAGTAAGGGACTGGGGAACAAGTCCAAGGAGTAGACATTGCTGGTGAAATGGTGAAGTGAGGCCTAATAGAAGAGTGTGTGAGTGTACAGAGTAATAGTCATTCTCCATTATTAGTCTAGCCTGTGCCGTACAAACCACCACTATAAATTAAGTATTAAAGAGCTCTCTTTTGTATTTACTGTATATTGCTAGTCCTCTCTACACCACCTACAGATGTATGTGTAGAAGGCTAAAACAGATACAGTCTTAATTCATACTATAGGAACAACTTTTTTTTTTTTTTTATAACTTTATTAGAAACATCTTTTCCCATAGAAAATGCATTACAGAATCTCAAGAGGTTAAACAGAAATAGATAACATGTATTTACATACAACAGGTTCTCTCGCACTTGGGAGATAAATGTATATTTATCTATCTAATACTGCAAAGATGTTATTTTAACTTTTCAAGTTTGCAAGGTATAAAGGGGGGAGGGGGGGGGCGTATACAGGGACCAAAGGGAGGGATGAGGGGGGGTAAATGATTTACGCATCCAGTAAGAGAACAAGTATGCTTGCTTAGGAATAACTTTCCATGTCTAGATTCCACTAGAACTGGAGTGGAGACTGATTGTGATATATGGCCCATGGGGTCCAAATTTTAAAGAAGGAGACGGAGGAGCCCCTCAGCACACTAGTAATGTGTTCCATCTGGTAAGTGTGCCAGATCCGACTGCAGACCATCTGGAGTGTTGGTGGTGTGGAGCTTTTCCAAGAGGCCGCTATTTGACATGTGGCAGCACTGATGATGTGCCTAAAGAGTTTGTGAGCAGATTTAGTGAGGTCTAGAATGGGTAGTGGCAGTAAGATGTGCTTAGGGTCAGGTGGTATGTGAGCATTTAGGATTGTTGAGGCTAGAGCAAGAACTGCTGCCCAGTATGGGCGGATCCCGGGACAGTCCCACCATATATGCATGAAAGTTCCTGTCTGACCACAGTTTCTCCAACAATCAGCGATGGTCTGTGGATATATTTTTTGTAATCTCGAGGGGACATGCTAACAAATTGTTGCACAGATGGTATTATTTTCTTTAATGCGAACATTTATAGAACAGTGAGCCGTACCATCAAATACATCTGACCATTCTTCCTCATCCAGTACAGTCCCCAGGTCAGCCTCCCACTGCGCCTGAAAGCGATCCTTAACAGGCGGAGTGGTAGGAAGTAAAGTATTATATAGAATAGAAATGAGTCCTTTGGAGGTTGTGCCCGAAAGACATTCTCAAATGTGGTGGGTGGTCTGGAAGAGAGTTGAGCTTTGACTGTTTGGTGGTAGTGCCTAATCTGAAGATACTGATGGAACTGTCTCGGAACAAAGCCACACTGTTCCACCAACTTCGAGAATGTGTGTAAATATTTCTGTTCTGGTTATATGGTTGAGTAACAGCAGTTTGCCTCTACCCGCCCCCATTCCGAATACATAGAGCGAGACAGACCGGGCGTAAAAGTCTGGATTAGACCATAAGGGTACTAGAATCGAAGGAGTAGGAGAGAGGGAAGCTAAACGATTGCATCTAGACCAAATTGATAGATAGGGCCAGAACTGGATGGGCTCGGACAGAGGCCGGGCGCTGTGTGCTTGATAGCCATAGTACAGAGCAGATCGGTGAGCCACCCAGTATGTCCGACTCTATGTCCACCCATATCCTAGTTCCAGGGGGAGAATGCCATTGTACACACTGGGCCAGCCTCGCAGCGTAATAGTAATTGCAGATGCTAGGGATGCCAAGTCCACCCGCCACGGGAGAGCGCTGTAGAATGCGAGCAGATATCCTGGGTCTCTTGTTCGACCATATAAATCGCATTATTAAAGTTTGTAACATTTTCAGAATAGAGGGGGGGATCCTGATAGGGAGAGTGTGGAAAAGGTACAATAACCTTGGGAGCAAAATCATTTCCACAGACGTTATCCTTCCCACCCAGGATATCATGAGTTGGTCCCATGTTTTTAGATCTTTTTTAATACAGGCTATGAGGGGTAATTAGCTTAGTAGATATTTTCCACCTTTCTGGTAAGGGCTATGCCCAAGTATCTTATGTATTCGGAATTCCAGTGAAAGGGGAAATTTAATTCTAGAAGTTGCTTTAACTTAGGGGGAATATGGAGGTCAAGGATATCTGTTTTGGCTGTGTTTATCTTAAAGTTTGATATTGTGGAAAAGATTTTAAACTCTTAGGAACAACTTTTTAATACATTCACCACTGCTCTAGACAATATTTCCTTACTTACCAATAAAAGCATTGGGAATGGTAATCTTAAGCCACATCCTATCCCGTACTTCCAGGCCTGATTCTGGCGAGCTCATTGCTTTTACAATTGTTACCATGTCACTGTGTATGGACAGGTGAAAGTCATCAAAGCCTTTGAGGAGACAAAATGAAGCATGAGGAAAAATTAAAAAAACACATCAATGTGGGCAAAAAGTATGTCAGGAAATAAAACAGCCAGAACAAGGCTAGTGACACAAAGGTACTGTCAGCGCCCACATGTTTGAGCCCCAGGAAACCAATAAATGCAGAGGTCGCATTACATCAGTACGGACACGCTGCATGAACACTGCCTGCAATGTTTATAGTGTATCAGGAACTTAAAACTACTTGCAGACTAATATAGAGTGTAAGTTCTGGGTTCACTGGAGCCAATATATATGAACAATAGTATCACCAGCCCAAGCCATGGTGTGAAAATATAGACAGATAGTTATAGAAGAGAAGAGGATTCATTCATTGATTTCATAACACAAATATCCATTCTAGAGAGCACGCTACATACAGGAACATTGGTAGTGTAAGATCTGCTACAGTAAGATGAGCCCAAGTGTAGAACACAAAAATCATGTATTCTAATACCAACTTCATGTAAAGTGATGTTTATATAAAACCATGTGGTAAATGTAAGCTCTATATTTACCTTATCTATATGTTACTATAATAGAGGGGCAGAAAAACACCAACAGAGAATTGACTTAATTTGTCCGAAGCAAAATGTCTTCCTGAAGAAGCTATGAAGGCATCATACAGTCAAAGTACTTACGCTCCGTTTCAGGAATAGAGCTGGTAATAGAGGAGCTGGTTGAAGTGATTGTACTCATGGATGGACTCATGCCGTAGACCGGGTAGGTGCCAGTCATCGCTGCTGTGTGAGAAACCCAAGCTGCCGGGTCAATAGGCCTGATAGGTTCACCTGGTGGGAAGCAAAGACAGCAAGTTGGAGACATGAGGGAAACAGATAAAAGCCAACTGCAAGGAGGAAAAGCAGAGATGGCTTATGAAAAAGAAGAGAAAAAGACCTGTGCAAGTAGATAAATAATGCAAATGTGGTGTAAATTGTAGTAAAGTTAGATAAAGCATGAATTTTATCTAAAAACGTTTGTAAAAGTTGAAAACAGAAGTAAGATTCTGTCACATAATGTGCTGCAATTACCGAGATCACATCACATTGATGTTAGAGAAAACTGTAGTATTAAAGTGAACACAAGGACCTAGCAACTTCTCACAATTTCTACTGTAACAAATTGTGAACTCTTGAGAAAGAGCAGATTGGAAATGCTTACCACTAGTAATTGTAGATGCAGGTTGGGAAAGTGTGTAAGACTACTGTAAGGCAGAAGAAATATAAGCCACCGATATTAAAGCAGCCATTGGGGACTGGTATTTCTGTGCAGTTATCCCGCCACACGCTTCTTTACATGATTCTTTCTACATTTCTTTTGTATGTTTTCTAATAACCATCTCCAGCACATGTGCAGTGCACTCCCTGGACTAAATAAATTTAGCCAAACATCAAACCTTAATATAATATAGATCAAAGAACTAACTGAACCTAAAATTTTATAATCTAGGAATATAAAACAAAATCAATAAATAGGTTATCATAAATAATCTTAATATCATATTGGCAATATCGACATCTAGAAGAAATTGGGATTTGTAGTCATTAACTAAAAGTCACCATTGTGTTACCGCACGAGCAGGACCAAGTGTGCACTTACTTCTGGGTAAGGTAAAGCAACCCCGAGGAGAAGGGTCCCAGCATTTTGCAACAGTGAGTGTAATAGGCCTGTTAAAAGGACAAGATAGGATAGATAAGAATGATTCAGTGATATTTACTCCACACACTATCATAAAGACTCCTTTCCTTACTGTTCAATATACACTTACCCTGGCTTGTGCACAATCTCTCTAAGGACTCTGACTGCATCATCATTGCTCATGTTTTCAAAATTTATGTCATTGACCTAAAAAAATGACACATATTAAGTGGTAAGGAAAAGTTTAAATCCTTAGTTTCCACTGGCAATCAGTCACATTCCTGGAGAGTTTTTAACAATTATTCCAGCGGGTATCCTGTACCTTTCCAAATTCTAAAAAAAAAAAAAAAAATTTTTTTTATATGTAGACAAGTACCTGCAATAACATATCGCCTGGTTCAATCCTCCCATCAGCAGCTACTGCTCCACCCTTCATGATGGACCCAATGTAGATTCCTCCATCGCCACGCTCATTACTCTGTCCGACAATGCTGATACCCAGGAAATTGTATTTTTCTAATTAAATAAAGGAGGAACAATACATAGCACAACATTTAACATGGTCAGAAAATACAAGATCCATATATGAAAGCCATAAAAGTAGAGTAATTTCAAAGTGTGCCATATGCAAGTGTGGGACTAGGTGCTTAACAGGGAAGAAAATAATACAGATTTAATTTCAATTTCAAGAGGTGAAAATACTTTCTCTTCCAGGTACGTTTAACCCTCTTCAAACTCCTCAGTTACAAATGTGTATATTTCTGTTTATTACAGTTAAACTAGAACGTGCATTAACACATTCCAAATGTTGTTTACATTTGGCTCTGTACTATTGTGTAGCTTGTAAATCCTGTTTAAAACAATCCAAGATCTTAATGTATTTTCTGCGTCTGTTACATGCTCTTACAACCAAGATCCCTAGTAATGTAATTTTCTTGGAAGGTGGCGTGGTCAATGTGTGGGATTAACGCAGTGGAAGAGACGTAAGGCAGCAGACAGCAGCACATGTTCGAGGTCAAAACTAAAATGTATTTGAAGAGGATCAATTCTTATGCTCCGCAACTTATTATGAATCTCATCATGACGTTATGGACTTCTGGCTATACTTTCTCAGCGTTTACAATAGTCTTTTTATTTCGTTTGCCCCTTCTGCGTAAAAGCACGTGCTGTTCCTCTCCTTCTCTACTTCTACTAACTTTGGGGAGAGATCTGCCTGCACCAACATTTCCCATCACCCATGTCCAGCCACCATCACCCGCACGCCACACTCCTTGGTTGTCACTTTTTCTTTCTCCCTCACACTGTAAGCACATATGGACAGTAACCAATATACGTCCGGTGTTGACTTATGTTTTAATTCAATTTTCCCCATACTGTTAAGTAAGGAAAATATGTTCCAATTTTGGGAGACCCTGGTTTTCATTTGTATTTATGCATTCTGAAATAAGTAAAAATATTTTTCTAACTTACATTATGTCTGGTAATTATTAACACAGCACACAAGAACAACAGATGCTAGAGGAAAATGTGGATGCTTAGATTACTCACCCATATTTAGAGTGACCGTGATTATATTCAGAGACATGGTGGAGTCTGTGATGCTGCTGAATGAAGAGGACTGGAAGGGAAAACAAGGGGGTACTAGTGTTTTCATACAAGTTTGGCACACAAAATAGCAATGTGAAATTAATAACTTTTAAATGAAGTGGCTGATTCGATCGCCTCCTTAAATCAAGCACTTCAGTACTCATGATTCCTAAGTAGGCCAATATCAAACTAGACACTTCTTACTCACCCGCTCAACGCGAGGAACTTTTGGTTTCCTTCTGCGCCTCTTGTGTCTCCTCATAAGACGCGATGCACTACTCTGCTCTGTTGAGTTACTGAACCTGCAATATATGATTATATACAATTTTACAGGTGTAGCATTCATTACCTCTACAAACATTGCTCCTATACAAAATGCCTTGCGGTTGCGGGTCAAACCCGAACACATCGAATATATTCAATGGTACATAAAATCAAGTTTGTACCAAGAACATTAGCGATAAAATAAATAAATAAAAAAGACTAAACAAATAGACTGTACATTTCAGGGTTGGATGACTACGTTCAATGTCACTCCTGCACAAAACAAGCATTCTTTCACATTAGAGGAAGTTCTGAAGTTTGATTAAGGTATGTGGACAAACTTGGTTGTGCAGTGGGAGATGTGGAATAGAAAGCAGATCTCTAGAATCAGCACTCCCTTAGGCAAAACCTGGAGGAAGTAAGCCTTGAACATAACCTCATGTGTACAAGTAGGACAGTTACAGACTGTTATTCATCATGCCTTTATTATTAGTTTGTTTTGTTTTTTTTAAATTCTATAAATACTATTAAAAATGTTTAAACAGTCATGAACAAGGAACCTATTGTGCCTATGACAATAAACTTATACCCAATTCCGCTTGTGTCTGGGGTCGAGAGTGGCAGCGTCCCTGGGTAAGCAGATATTACACACCGCATGACAAATACAAACGTGGTTGACCTGCAGAGTCACTGGCTTTTTGCTAAAGCCGTGAAGTAAGCACCATAAAACCATTTTCTGGGAGGAGACTTATCGAATTGTGTTTGTAAAAAAAAAAGACCATATACCTACAAACACTGTGGTTCATTGTGTAACTTAATTCACTTTTGTTAATTTCCAATGGCACATGTATAAGTGCTTTTCTCTACGGCTTTTCATCAATAAAAACAAAATAATTTTTACATAAAATTATTTATTTTTTTTAAATATATTTTCTTAAATGTAACACATAAGGTCTTGTTGATCACACACAGAACAAGCCAGTTGTACAGCCCCATTACTGAACAAGAGTTATATCCAATTAGGACACACATTTACAGGGTCAGAACACAAAAATTGGTCAATGTCAACAAACAGAACACAATGGTTATCATATTTCAGTAATGGCAAATGACTGCCAACACACTCCATTGCCGGAGTTATATGTAATAGAAATCCAACTACACCAAGTAAATCAATGTAAGCACATAGACAGAAAGAAATGTACACTATATCAAGGCAGGCTTTAATTTTAACAAACAGATTTGCATTTATATTTCTGTATGACAATTCGTTACCAACATTTTTATTCAACATTATGATTTTTTTGTCATATAAAACTCCAAAAAAAAAACCATACTAGTAGGTTAATTGGCTGCTATTAAACTGACCTTAGTCTCATGTGGTCTGTGTGCATGCATATTACAGAAATTAGACTAATCTCCTATTGGGCAGGGACTGATGTGAGTAAATTCTCTATATAGCACTGCGGAACTAGTGGCGCTATATAAATAGCTGCTGATGATGATTAACTCAATTTAATAACAATCATGAATTTGTGTGTCAGACAATCAGTTACTGTAGACCCCCAAATAAGTTAGGTTGCAATTCCATTTAGTATCAGTCAGTGAGTAACCAAACATTTCCAAGAGTGACAGCTTTAACTTAACCTTAATTGTGTCAGGACTTTGTTTAAAATTGCCCAAAACTATATATTTTTCACACTATTAGTCATTTTTAACCAGACCACATGTCACTCAGGCCCAGGTGGGTCTTGTTAGGACATTTATCAACCAATTTTTATTGAAATTTTCTTAGGAACATACTAAGTTAAAGACAGAGGGGGTAAAACCTCTGCAAATGTGGCCAGTTAACTTGGCACCATTTAAATATATATTTATCGCAGACTTCCAAAATTGCACCTCTGTTCCCTTTTCCTAGAGATTCCACTTTGTTCCAATTTTAAAGCTTTTTCTGGCCTTCAAGTGATCACTAATTTGATATCTGGATAACTACAGGCCTACCAAATTTATCACAGATTAGAAACAGTAATCTTGCATAAAATGTAAATTCAGTGTGGCACAGGGGACATGGGAAACAATAGGGACAATGTGTATTCATGCGGTTAATCAGCTGGCAGTGAGAAATCAATTAATCTATGTGTATACCTGCTGGTAGAATCATCCTCGTCAGAGTCAAAGAAGCTAGTGGAGTCCAGCTCACTGCTCATTAGGGTGGATGAACTTTCATACCCTCCTGTGTCTCTGCGCCTCTCCATCTTTGAAGTACCATTGATCCTGGGAGCTGTGACAGGACATAAACAAGTGAAACATTTGGTAATACTATACCACACCAGGATTAGATTCGGTTTTACGGAAAGAAAATGGGAAAAAATATATAAAATCATAATATAAATTTAACTGTCCCATTTCTCAGATTTTGACAGAAATACATAGCAGAACTAAGCGGTGGTAATCGCTTCACCGACGACGATAAATCAGAGACACAGAGAAGACTTACAATAAAAGAACGATTTAATGAAACAACGACAGCAATATTGAGACATGACTGTGCAGATATCCGATGGCAGCAGAAGGCGGATAAGACCTCCTTCCGACCGCCCAGCTCTCCGGCAGTAGTGTCTGACGTCAGTGCGACAGGAATGAATTTAAATTTAAAGCGCAGTCGTTTTTCAGGTAAGTCTGTCAATATTGCTGTCGTTATTTCATTAAATCGTTATTTTATTATAGGTCTTCTCTGTGTCGGATTTATGGTCATCGTGGAGCCGTACCCAACCAGAACTAAGGTGCATTCAGAACTTCAGTGCAGCAGAGAAAATGCTTAAACAAGTTCTGAAACTCAGTGGGTGACATTTAGGAAATGTTTCTACAGGTAACTGAAGAAAAAAAATTGCCTATTTAAGCAATCATCTAAAAAGTCATTATAGGCAGCACCACCTTTTCTTGGGACCCGACAAGTATAGTGGAGTCCAGTTTCCTCTGTGATAATTAGCTCATCAGCTCGCATATATTCCCAGAAGAGCAAAACGAATGGACACATACCAATGGGCCTCATAGCCGCATGGGCTGTTCTGGCGGTAGCTCTACCTGTGTGTGTTGTTGCCAACAATGTTACTACTGTCCATTTCTAGCATAGTTTATTCCAACTGGTAGTCTAATCAATCTGCCTCTCCGTACCAATGAAGACGTTGAGGGTTATGCCAATTAGCTTGAGCTGCTTCACATGAATTTACACTTTACACACAATACACAATGTGACATAATTACACTAATTATGCCTCTCTAAATTCCTGGCAAATCAATAGGACCACAAAACAATGACAATGTGTTTGCAGCCATTTTATTACAATCACAGGTATAATTGACCACTTTATTGATGAAGTCCGTTTGCATGAACTTGAAACTCATCCTAAAACCAGTGCAACACTTATAATAAGTCATATGGCCAGATTATATTGTTACTTAGAACTAAATGCACCACTGTACATTATACCTTGCATGAGTATGCAAGCCTCTCCTGACAGACATATTCCATTTCTTCCATAAAGATGTAGCAAACTTGAAATTGACATTTAACACATACCATTCATTTCATGTCAATGTAAAATTTGTTACATCTGTCTTTTTTTTTTTTAATTATCCACCATTTAATATTTTCTGCAAATGATAGATTAAATATAAACATATTGGCATTACATACACTCACCATAATCAAGTGGGGTATATAATATATACACAATCATTTTACCATTTGTTTTGTTCTATCTTTTCCCCGTCGTTTACTGCCTATCACCATCCGTGGTATTTGAATACAAAGACTCAACCGGTCACTTGAAAGCATTATTGTTCTCTGGAGCAGACATGGTAATAGTGGTGTTCACGTGCCAAGAATGATCTATATATTCTATAAAGCACTCAACCTACTTTTATTTGTAATTTTTTGTAAGCTAATTTTAATACAATTAATACTACAAAAAGGTACACTATTCTGGCATACAGGTAATATTATAAAATACGGGGTCAATGTTTCTTCATATCCAGGGGTTATGGTATAAAGAAATAGGAGCTCTATTCCATGTAGAGCATAAACCTGTTATGTCTTGAACAAAATGTTTTCTCTGGATTTGTGATATGTAAATATTATTTTCCGCAATCTACTTACATTATCGTGTGTCATGTTATTGGATTCCATGGTAATTGTATGACACTTGCCAAAACTGTAAATCATGAATGGCAGCTAGAATCAAAACCCCAACATTACAGGTAATTAGAGTCATTTAGGTTATAGAATCACCACATTGTTAGAGGGGATTGGACCTATAACTGAATAATTAACCTCTTCTTCATTTTGTTTTTGGCTTCTAGACTGTTTCCAGCTCTGAGATGTTCTTTGTAAAGACTGGAATACACAACTGAATGCCATGTTCAAAATAAGACCTAGCCCATGAATGCATTTAGTCTGTTAATACAAATAAATGAAAAAAAATAAATATTTTTTTTTTTGGGTGTGTGCTTGTTCTATTGCCATCTATGGACACAAAATAGCCTGTGGCATACAGCCACTAAAATAAAAACAAAATCATCTTACAGGGGCCAGCATAAAAACAAAGCACGAAATAGATCAAAGTTATTTAACACATTGCTGTAATACCCCAGTCACAATATTAAGGTGAGTAAGTTTCTATTGAGATTCCAAATAATTCTTAAATATCCACCTGCAAAGTAATGCATACATAAAGCATGTTTTCTGAAAAAAGACCTTTTTGCAGGTGTCTATTCAGAAATGGTATATGTCTGAAGATACAAGCTGAACTTTGGGCTATTGGTTTTTTTTTAGACAGTACTAAAACAAACAACAACAAATTACTTGCATTTATATTTCTTCCACTGTATTTTCCCAGATCTTCTGCCTTCTATCATGGCTGGCAGGCATTTCAGGATATTTGTTTATTTACTTCATTTGCATACATAATCTAGCATGTGAACCCTCTGTTTTGGAAAGCTCTTATTGCTATCCTTCAAATGGAAATTCTTTGTGGGAAAACTGTATTAAGTGAATACCTGAGATGCAGCATAGATAAAAGTGGGATGCACTCATTTGCACTGGATAATCCTTTGGACTAACTTCTGATTATATCAGATGAAAAACCTGGAGAATTCCATCAATCCTTTTTTTCACATGTACACACACCCCTAGACATTGTGGAGCACTAGACTATGAAAAACCTAATCTGACCTTCTGGTCTCATCTCAAACTGAAGGAGGATTTAAAACAAAATATTTAAAATGTATAATCTCTCACACTTGATAGAGAATAATATTTTTAAGAGAACGTTACACTATGCAACTCTAATTAAACAGGACCCATTAAAACAGCATTAAATAAAATGAATCCACTGTGCCCTATTACATTTCTGTCCAATCATTTACATAAAAACAAAGATATATGGTCTCTCAAGCCACAACCCTAGATTGAAAATCCCCTTTCCTGTAAGGTCCTGCTCCCTGTATAAAGAATATACCCCCTACCATATTTATTAGTAACCTCTCTTTATATACACACCTTTAGTTTATGTAATGCTTTACAGCGTATGATTAATACATCCCATTCAAACTGTAAGATGTGGGGCATACAATCAAAATTCTCTACCACACAGACCCACAGTAATGTTAATCTGCAAGTATGTTTCTAGACTGTGAAAAGAAACCGGAGCACCCAGAGTAAACTCACACAGGGACGATGAGAACATACAAAATGCACACAGTGCCCTGGGCAGAATGGAACCCAAGAAACCAGTACAGTGAGGCTGCAATGCTAACCACCCAATGCAAAAAAAATCCCAGAGTATTTTTTTTTTAAAATTTTTAAACACTATACAGCTGGAAAATATCCCTGTGACCTGGAGAAGATTAACACGGGTCTGTGGGAAGCGGGCTGCTTTCTAGTCATGTTAAGATATAGACATGAACTTTAATTTTTGTGTATGGCTGTTTATGGCATTACAAAGATGGGGACAGGTGGGCATGTGAGGTGGTGATGGGATAGGAGAGGCTAAGGGCAGCAGCAGATGGACATTACTGGAGTGTTTCATGACAAGGTCTGAAATGTAGGAGGAGAACCAATGAAAGATGAATTTATAGGCTAGGACAAACCGCTTCAATTGTATTCTAGATTGCATAGGGATTCAATGTAGGACTTTGCAGAGAGGCACAGTGGAACAGGGTTGGGATAGAAAGATTAGACATGAAGCTGTATTCCGGATAGAGTGCATGGGGGACAGACTGCTTTCAGGCAGTCCAGAGAATTGCAATAATCAAGGTTGGAGATGAAAAGAGCGTGGACATGGGACATCCATTAAGAGGAAAGGGCAAAGCTTGGAAAACGTAGCAAAGGTGAAGGCGAAAGGATTGCACGAGTGACAGGATGTGGAGAGTGAAGTTAAGGACAGAGCCAATTAAGACTCCCAAGCAGAATGCATGGTTAACTTTAGGGGGTCACATTATCAACTTTGAGAGTAATGGGAGGTGGAAAGATGACAAGCTCGGTTTTGGATATGTTGAGCTTGAGGTAGCATTCAGCTAGAGATGGCAGAGAGGCAGTCGGTCAAGCAGGAGAGGAGAAATGAGAGAGGACAGGGAAGAAAAGGTAGACTAGAGTGTCATCTATGTAGAGGGGATACTGGAGGCTGAAGAAGTGACAATGGTGTACAAGGAGAAAAGCAATAGGCAAAGAACAAAGCCTTGGGGACCAGACTAATACAGGAAGAGAAGAGGAGCAACTGCTTGAGGAAGTGAAGTTGAAGGAGCAATCAGAGAAGAGGAGAGGGTGATCAGCTGTGTTGAAAGCAACAGATAGGTCATGGAGCAAGAGCAGGGAGTAGTGGCTAATAATATATGGGATACCGCACATCATATGGCAAATTATATGAATATTAGAAGTCACAGAAGAGTTATGTGATCATATAAAAGCAATGAGTTGTAGGCTGCATGCTTTCATACAGGCGATTTCTAACAACTGTAATATCTTAAAGTAGGGAGTGTATTATTTCTAATACAAACACTTTACCAAGAGAGAAACAACTGCTATTTTTCCAAAATAATATGTACAATGATGATGAATACATCTGAACCACACAAATAGTTATAAAAAGTAAACAACATTCAAGGAAAAGGGGGGGGGGGGGTACTACTAGTAAAGCTACTGAAATCAGACTATTCTTAACAGAAATGCACAGCTGTGCTACCCGACACACAAATAATTCTCATACTTTGTAAGGCTCCTTCTTTCACTGAATGAAAAACAATCCCTGCAAATAGGGCATATTTCCCTTTAAGATCAGGCAAACTTTTTGCCCTGTGCTACAATTATCATGCATCTGTGAGAATCACGTGGTCCCTGGACATACAACCGAGTGTTTAATTTGAAGGTCACACCGTTATTTAAAAAAGAAAAAAAAAAAAAAAAAAGTACCTCTGCTTATTACTTTAGGATGTCTTATGTAAAAGGGATAGCATTCACAAACGCATATGTAAAAGTTTCTGCACCTGGTAGCACTGGAAATATCTGACATTGCATTAAATTTTGATATCCATCTTAGTGCAAACCTATTGTGCTCTGTGCTCTGCTATCTGCCATTTACTGCAAAAGGTGGCGAGAGGCAGACAGTGTCCTACAATACAATGTAATGTAAAATACCTGATGGTAAACAAGTGTGGCATTATGAAGGAGTGGTATAAAGCACACTCTCAAGTCTTTAATTGCTATGTTCTTTGTCATCTATGAATATGCAACAGCCCACCATACCAGAGCAGGGCCATCATATTACAAATAAAGTAATAACAATATCTAGTTGAATCTGTAGTTGCAAATGTTATTGTGAAAGTACTCCATAAAGAACAAAACATGCAATTTTGCAGACATGCATGCATTAAAAATGTATCCCAATACCTACTGGCATGCAAAACTGCCTATACATTAAGTGAATAAAACGCTACTGGCTAATTATAGGCCTTTCAACATTACATCACAATTAAGATGTTTATGGGCTATCAGTGTACTTAACATCTAGCACATCATCATAATGGTGTGCAATCCTCCAGAGACCAATGATTAGCATGGACAAACTTACTATTAGAGGTATATTTAATATAAACGCTAGGCACTGGTCAAACAGAAAGCTGTCCTGCACTTTATTATGGTATGAGCCACGTCTCTATCAGATAAAAAAAAAAAAAATACGAATCTTCAGTCTCAAGCACACTTTGTGCTAGTCAAGACACATCAACCAAAGCATGAGAGTTGATAGCACAGGAACACACAAGCAGTACATAGGGCATGACTTTACAAATACAACCAGGACAGATTTCACACTGATATCTGATCTGCGACATGTCATGTCTGCTCCAGCAACTAAAATAACCGGTTTAGCCAAACAAACAGAGCAGTAACAAAACAGGAGAAAGAATGCTCAGAGCCAGGCAGCACAGAACAATGTATACATAAAGCAATGTTTCCAGCATACACAAACCCCACTGAAAAATACTGGATTTCTCCTTAATATCTATTTTAGGCTTCAATTTAATCTAGCATTTCTTATTCAAAATATATACAGTGTTCATTTGATAAACTATTGCTTTTCCTCCACACAGCTTACTTTTATAGATAATTGTGCACAGCTGAGAGCTATGTATCCAGTTAAAAGGTAGATTCCAGACACTTACACTGGGGACTAAGCTGATCAGGCCCTGGGTACCAAAGTTCAGGGTGCAGATTGAGAGAATGTCTATCCTGGTGGGCAGCAGACTGTGCTCTCGAACTCGAGCGACTCCTCTCCCTACTTCCAAAGCAGAGAACCATGACCATTTTGACCCTTAGGTACTTCCAGTCACACTAGCTATCTTAGCAGTGGATGCGGTGTAGCCACTGCATAATTCTACCCCTCATTAAAGAGGGTAGTATCAGGCAAACAAAGAGCAGCAAAATTCACAGTATCCAGTACTTCCTGGTACGTATAACAGATCAGTTCCTCAGAATCAGCAGATGTCTGTCTCCTTCCAATACTTTCATACAGCTTGCTGTTCCCATTGAACCACCTGTAAGAAAATGATAAGTCTGTCTCACTGCTGCCCCCTTACAACATTTCCATGACTCCTCCTCCTCTCCCACGCTTGCAGAGGGGTGGGCAGAGATGGTCTCTGAGCAACAAACCCAAAACAATGTAGTTACCTCCAGGCTGTGGGCAGATCCTAGTCTCCTTAAACCTATGTCAAATGCTTTGTGACAGTCTGGAGGGAAACTATTGTTCACTCTTCACATTGAGTGCTCTGAACACACCTGGTGCCACTGCAGCTTAGAGAACGGACTGAATAATTCACCAGCAGAGCTCTGACAACTGAGGTGCTTACACATGGCAGACTGTGGTGCCAGCACTAAACCCATTAGAGGGGCCCTATTTATCTGTGCCTCCAAACTATTACTGGACATGACAATTATATTAATGCAAAAACTGTACATTCCAAATACAGAAAATGTACCTTATCAACTACAACAGACTTATTTACAAAGTATTAAAGGTGTACTTTTTCCAGGTAATGTTACTGATATTCATCAGTAATTATTTGACAATCTGCGTCTGATTCATTAAGGAACTCAAAATGAATGAAGTGTTTTGTTTTTTTTTAAACTCCCAAAAATCAGACATACGCACAACCGTATTTAACTAGAAGCGGATGTGAAGATACGTCTGTTGATGAATATGGGTCTAGGTCCACTCTGCTCAAACAGACAATACACTGCAAGATATGTCTAATACATATGTGTAATCTAAAATAAAAATCAAAAAAAAAAAATCACAATATACACAGAAAAAAAAAAAAAAAAAAAAAATGCAATTAATGTTACCTGTTAATAATATAGGGCCTGATTCATTAAGGAAAGTTAAGCAAAAAATTGAGTAAGTTTTCTGCACAAAATCATGTTGCAATGCAAGGGGTGCAAATTAGTTTATTATTTTGCACATAAGGAAAATACTGGCTGTGTTCATGTAGCACACAACTACTTTATAGCTTATTTGTACACTAAAATGTAATGTTAATATAGGACACGCCCCACCCAAACTATAAATCTGCCATCACATTCTAAATTTACCTCCCCCTCCAATGCAACATGATTTTGCCTTACTTGCTTACTTTTGCTTAACATTCCTTAATGAATAAGATAGCCCATAGTCATTAATGACAACACACACCCGATCTGGTGCAAGTGATACAACAGCAAAATGCGAACCTTTGCAATGCCCAAAGCTTGAAATCGGACATTACTGCCTGCGCTCAAGATTGGCACGTCCTTGGTATACATTGACTAAATGCATATGCCCAGTTCCCCTCCCTTTTCACCCCCTGAAGTCGTAGGCTGTAGTAAACATCCTTTGCGCTAGAAGCTGAATTGGATGTTGTTGTGTTCTCTGGCAAATAGTCTGGTTCTGGACATGTGCAGAATGATTTTACGCAAAATATGGCACATATAGGCGTTTATATTCTTTAACGAATCATGACTTATTTCTCTGAAATACTAGACAAGTCGTTATATGTATACATTTAGGAAGATTTCTTGCGAAGACACTTTTAAAAGAGGTACAGTTCAATTTCCTCAAGTGTAAAAAATCTGAGCAATGGAGGTCTGTTAATTTAAGCAAGCAGCCTAACTGAGCTTCTCCATGCAGGTATACACCAAGGTGGCATCAGTTAAAAAAAAACAAAAACAAAAAAAACCCCACTGGTATATGCAATTGATAAACAGTCATTAACACTGACGAGTAATCAGTGCACTACCTACAGATTTATTTATGCTGGGAAAACAGCCATAGAGATGTAAATTATTCTTACAATGAGTTTCAGGCACAAATATTCCTAGACAGGTGCAACCTTTCACCACACCCTTGCCACAATAATCTACATTACAAGTGAATGTCAGGCAGGTACAGAACTAAAACATTAAGAATAAACTACAGAAAAACCAGTTCCAGAAAGCAGGGGTTTGCTTTGAAACAGCTTGGTTTGAAGAGAAAACTCTACTTCTGTATTTTCCCATCAATGACCAGCTCTTGGGGGAAAAAAAAAAAAGGTCCATTACTTTATTTTTTTCTATCTGTGCGGAGTTTGTACGTTCTCACCGTGTTTTCGTGGGTTTCCTCCCAAACTCCAAAAACATAGTAGGTTGATTTGCTGCAGACTAAACCAGACAAAAGTGTTTGTGTGTTAGGTAATTTAGACTGTAAGCTCCAATGGCACAGGGTCTCATGTGAATGCTTAAGTATTCTCTGTAAAGCACTGCGTAAAATGGGGGCGCTATATAAATTAATTAAGTATACTAATAATACACGTTCATGCATGCCTGAATACAACGGACACTTATCACAGTCTACAACTTGAGAAGTGGAACTGGGGAGGACTAATATGGGCTATGTTTAGTGAGGGGGTTCAAACGCAGATGTGGCCTATTCAAAAATTCTAAATTATATTTGAAAATAAATATTTATACAAATTATATTGTTAACAGTTATTTCATGCGTTCTGATGTGGACTTTTATTGTACGTACTGCAGACTGTTCTGTGTGTCTGTGTACGGCAAGTAATATTTAGGCAAAACGTAATTTCACCCAGATTCAAATCAAAACTTATCTTGATATCCTTGGATTTGAATACGGTCAGAACCATGATCTAGTTGCATGCTTCTTTTAAATGCACAACTTACGTGCAAGCTGTGTTCAGACATGAATAATGAGCTTTGACTTCAGCACATTTCTTTCAAACTCTGAAATAAATCAAGTAGTTACCTTTGGGAACCACCAGACCCACCTAATGACTGTCTTATTAATGTATAAACGAATCTACTGGAGAAAAAAAACCAGATCCATACATTTTGAATAGACTGGGGTACTCTGAACCAAAATTTGGTCTGACACTATGTATGTATGTATGTATGTATGTATGTATGTATGTATGTATGTATGTATGTATGTATGTATGTTGCTAGCTTGTTTTTTGGTTACCAATCTTGCATACTTTTGTCTTGCTCTTTGACTCATTAAATCATTTTCAGCCAATTTACATTGGTTTAACTTGGAATATATTCTTTTATTAACAAAAATTGACCAACCGTACATGCGTTTTTGATTGTTTAGATGCAATGCAAGATAGGGCTACCTTTTAAATGTATAATAGAACAAAACATCTGAACAATATGGTGTTCTCCAAACCTGCCAATGGGGATGCTAGCTTTATGCAGAGAGGAACAGAGCGTGCCGGAAAGTCATGACCTAGTTATTATAGGTGTAATGTGCAAAGTCTTGTCAGAATAAAGTTACAGTCTGCTGTGCCGACACCTCTGCTCCTTTAGACTGATTTGCTGGGTGGCACCCAGGGCAAGTACTTTGGATACAGTGTGTCCTCTTCTCTCATATATGCACAGAAATAACTTTCTGGGCCTTTTATCTGCATCTGACTTCTGAAATCCCTACATTTGGGGTTGTACTAATTGTTTGAAAGTAACAGTCAAACACCATTTTAAATGTTGTAAGTGACCACATACAATTGATGTAAAATTCAGTTAAGTGTGAAGTTGACAAAATCCATTCATTTAGCGGTCACACCTTACGATATGTAAAATCACTGAAATGCACATGTTATAAAATGGTTAATTAATGATGAAGATATATTGGTATTTTGGGGCAGAGCATAATTCAAAATAAGTTACAAAATTACTTGACAGCTATGTTTTGCACTCCAAGATTAAGAAAAATGGCTTATCAACAAAGTTTATGATAAGAGTTTGATTCACATATGATCTGGGTTTAGGCCAGAAATAGCTGCTCAGACCACCAGTTTATTCACCTAAAAGCAGAGCCAGTATTCAGGATAATGTAAAATGACATCTTCCCTAAACACCAGAGATTTAACTGGTTAAACCCTCAGCACTGTAATTAAAAATTCATAGAACAGCTTGTGAATATGTCATGAGAACAGAACATCTCAATTTTGAACAGCATTTTCAAATACATTAGGAATACAAATTATGCACAAAGAATTTACTGTGCTTACAAACACTCCCAGACTTATTCAGGTGCTTCACTACAGAATGCATTGATATTTCTGTAGTACATGGATTTGTCGGGTAAAATCAAATCATCAGACCATACTATAACTAAGAGGTGGTGCGTTATTCTATGATAGAGTGTCAAATATCAACGCTTGTTCCAGTCAATTTCACCATAAAAATCTGTATAGGAATTATAGGCAATATCTGATTTATTAACTATGGGCACAATTGCTTATTACACATGTATGGTTGTGATTAGTACTAAAAAAAAATAATCAATTAGCAAGCTAGTACATAAATATTTAAAGGATAACCACTTTTTTTCTAAGTTTAACTATAGAATTCACCAAAATGGCAATACTGTTAACACTACTTCTTGTGTGACTTGTGTGAATCTGAATGCTTACATTGGACACATATATCTCAGATGGGTAAAATAGATCTATGACCACTTTTCTGAAATACAATACACACTGTGTAGTATATTAAATAATATGCTCTTGTTCCAGATGTTAGGATTTGCAGTGTAACCATTGAAATATTAGGAAACACTGCCCCACAATCAAAAATCAAAATCAAGTATTTGTTGTACATGCAGCACACCTGGTGGCAGAATTGGACATTTAGAAGTGGCGATATGAGAAATGTAATAGTAATATATGTGAATGGAATTTGATAGTTTAACAACAAAAGCAGTAGGAGAAGTGGCAGCATACCACCATATATACCCCCCATGAACCAATGAGCACACCTATCTAGGAAGTCATGAAGGGAGGGGATTTCCACAAACACAGAGACTCTGAAGGAGCAGTAGGGAGAAGAAAGTAAAAACTAGAAGAGAATTGGGCCATGGAGGCCAATCACGGTGAACAGATGAAAAGGCTGGTTATATTATCAAAAGCAGCATAGCATTCCATGAGGTTACGTATGGAGGAATGGAGCAAGCTAGGCAGTTGTAGAAAAGCTGCTCATGTAGTTTGAAGGTGAAGGGAAGGAGAGAAATAGGCTGGTATTTGCAGAGAGGCTGGGTCAAGAGGTGTTTTCTTTAAGATTGACGTGATAAGCAAGAGTTTCATTGAGGATGAGAACGTGCCAGTGGAGAGACACAGATTGAACAGGTGAGCTAAAGATGGACACAAAGGGAATAAAGTTGAGAAAAAAAGACGATAAGAAGAATGCAGATATTTCATCCTCTGTTATGGGGGAAAATTAAAGGGTAGACAGAGTGCAGAAGGTGAGTGGGATGTGTGGGTCTGGGATGAGGAAATATCCTGCCAAATGTTGTTGATTTTGTCTTCGATGCAAGCAAGTTGAAGGTGACAAAGACACCTGGGGTAGGAAGAGAGATGGATATTAGAAGTGGAGCAGGTTTTGCTTATGAACAGAAATGACAGTGTTGCAATATGAAAGGATCAATGTACAGATTTCCTCCACAGGCGATCAGCAGTGCGCACTTTGCTGCAAATGTGTGTGTGCGGATCAAAGATGGTAGCCCAGTATAACCTTGAAGAACAAACAACAAAAACACTTGTTTTTGCTGTGATACACACGTTGCTGTGTCATTTATCAATGCTTTCCACAAATTTAAGAGTCTTTATTTGAGGACTTCGTTGGACAGGTAAGGCCTAAAGCTGCACAAAGCGCAACCATCTCTGAAGGCCATACACATACCATAAGGATTAACCCTTTGATCCCTCATCCATAAGAAAATACTTCTGAAATCACTTAATTATTTACTTACTATTGTTATTAGTGTACATGTTTTGTACATATTTGTTGGTTCCAAAGGCACAAACCTATGTTTATACAGGCTGAATCCCCTATGCCATTTTGCTTTGCATTGGTCCCCTTGTAGGGATGATAAATCTGGTATGGATCCCATTCCTCTGTAGATTATCCAAAATCATATAAACCACAATATTTTTATAAAAACTTGTTCTATTTAGAAACAGATGTTCTTTCCCAAAACAGAATGCAGAGAAACCCTACTCATAACTTCAGTTAGCATATGATTCATTGATAACGTCTCTGGATATGGTCAGGTTTTCACTTAGTATTTCACATTCAGACCAGTAGACTGACAATACAAATACTTAGGGGGCACAGTGTATGTGACATACATTGCAACTTAAACATTTAAAGTTATACCAACTACTTCATGACAAAATTGTTCTCATTAAACTTAAAGTTATTAACTGTGTAAGTTAAAATAAAGATGCGCCAATAGCTGAAGAGATCTCTAAAGACTTACAAATATAAGCCATCTGGTACAGCTGCTTTTATCACATCATAAGCAATTAGAGCAAGTTTTGTTCGAACAGTTATTAATGATAAATTACATTATCTACAGGACAAAAACATTCCTAGTAACAAAAGCAAAAAACAAGATAAAATGCATATACTATACTACAAACAATAATGCTTGAACCTGTCTGTGTGAGATTGGTTGACAAAGGAAGAAAAAAAAAAAAAAAAAAAAAAAAGACATTATCTATGCTGTCCCCCTACCATTAAGCATATTATGTGTGGGTAGAATGCATTCTACTAGGTTATCTCTCTGACTGGCTCCTCATTTGATATTATAGTAACAGAGGATTCTCTTGGGCAGGAAAGTGATGGACACTTTAAGCAATGTGATGATCTGGTTTGGGCGCAAAAGACAAATTTGCAAAATTTGAGCTAGCCTAGTTAATGTCTTTATACCTTTATCAATACACTCAAAACATCTAAAAAGAATGTTTTCCTCTGTGGGCCCTTTTTCAGCCATAACTAATGGATTAACCTCCTATTAAAAGAAAAAAAAAAGAAAAAACAAACAAACAAAAAAAACACATGAGGCTATATAATGTGACAACTGCACTTCCTCAGATTTACCACCTAGGGTTACACTGAGGATAGATACGGCAAACAGTTTTTTTGTACGCAAGGCCATTTATTATTAATATTGTTATCATTATATTATTTATGAGGTGCCACAAAAGGTTCCACAGCGCTGAGAGCATAGGACAAAACAGAACACAACATACAAAAGTGCAATAAATACTAACTCAATTGAGAACAGGAACAGGGCAAAGAGGTAAAAGTGAGTTCCAGAACATTAAGGACCGGATTAGAAAATAATGGGAAAAACCAGACTAAAGCCCGTTAAAGAGATTCGAAAGAAAGAATCCTTTTTTCCCCCCAGATAGCGAGGTAGAAAATTGGGATTTTACTCTTAAAGTTGATGCAGCTGTAGCTAGTCTCTCTGCAAAAACTACCATTCCACTGGAGAACAGATGCCTCTAACAGTTTCCACGGTTACATCTCTCTGCTGGAACTGTTGTGAAGTCTGGGGTAGCAGCGGCCTCTGTTTCCAGAGCCCTTAGAATTTGGAAGGACACATTGTATAAAGATACACAGGACAAAGGTTAATGGGAGAGTTTTTATTAATAAGTATAGAAACTGTGAAGGAAGATTGATTTTCTATGTTAAGCTCCCTAGATATGCTTCGCAAGAACTATAGCTTCAACAGTGATAGTTAGGAGAGCACCTTGGCTATGGCCTTGGTTAGATGGTCCTTATTCAAAAATAAATTGGTCATGCTCCATTTTGAAGGTTCCTTGTTGTTTGGAAATACATTGAATTCCATGGTGCAGAAGGTGACAAATAAAAGGCCACCTCATTTACCAGAAAACCTGAAGACACCAGTGTCCATGCACCATCAAACTAGTGAATTTATTGGAATCTTCCTGGTAAGCAATGCTTCAAACAGTTTGGAAGGAAGTCCTTCTATGGTTCCAGAGGCAGGTGAAGGAAGGTTTAGGCAAGTTAAATCCCCAATGACTCAGAGTGGATTCAACTCCCATAGTCTGTAGTAGAGAGAAGAATATAAAAGTATTTACAGATTTGGCTACCAACTACCCAAGATCAGTGGGTATGGGATACTGTAGCCAAATGTTACAAAATAGATTACAGAGAGATTCCAAGGTGGAATATATTTATACATAAATACAGGACTCCAGTACCTATAATGTAATAGCAAAAGCATTAAGCAATACTTTGCAAACATTCTTAGGGAAACAAGTGACTTTACTATTCCCAGCCAATCACAGAGAAATAGGCTTTTATTACAAGTTTTTTTTTTGGTACAGACACAGTCAGAAGACTGCAAGACAATACTTGTTTTAAGGATGAAAAATAGGTATCCAAGTAAAGCACTTTAGTATGGAAACAGTGAATTTCATTACAATGGCAAAACATTTTCTAACATACATAGGTCTGCAAAATGGTAGCATTCCAACATCAGCGGTTCTTCAGATCTTGGGTTACCATTTTCAGTTCACATGCCTACCACTCCGGCTTTCAACATCCCCAAGAACATTCACTAAGGTATTTGTGGTATTAATGGCAACATTGAGAAAGCAGGGGTCATGGTCCTGCCTTATCGAGACAATATTTTGGCGACAGGAGATACACAGGAAACGTCAAGCAAGAACAGACCTCACGGATGGATCATCAACAGAAAGAAAAGAAAAAAAAAAAAAAAAAACCAAGACATCAGGATATCAGGCAGTCAGATTCTAACAACTAGTGGAAAGAATCCTTGAGAAGAATTCAAGGAGTATTATGTAAGAACCAGAATGGAATATTCTGACAACAGATTGAAGCTCTAAGGGCTGGGGAGGACACAACTGGACTCACAAACCGTACAAGGTACCTGGAGTCACCTTGAAAAATAGCTACATATAAATGTCCTGGAAATGCAGTTTGGAAAGCAATTATTCACTTCCAACTTGTTACACCATACACATTTCAAGGTGTTTCCATACAACCAGAAAGTAGTGGCATTCATAAACAAACAGGAGGTTACCAAAAGTATGGGTTTTCTCCAATCAGAGAACCCAGAGCAGACAAGACAGACGCACTAACAAAACTGTGGTAATGTCATATTGGATACATATTTCCCCCATTTCCTCATATCCTAAAAACTCGGAGAAAGATAAAGGAAGCGGTGGAAGTAATATTAGTTCTTCCTTTTTGGCCTTGGCGACTATGGTTTGCCATAGCCTGAGAGATGCTTTTAGGACCACAGTGGCCTCTACCAGCAAAACTGGATCTGATGCACCAGGGACTAGGGTTACATACACTCTGCATGATGGGATGGAAAAGGAGTCTCTAACAAAGTGACAAGTCTTATTACAGAATCTGAAAAATGTTATCTTTTGGTGCAAACAGAACTCAATTAGTCCAATGTCACCAAGTATTCCACAAGTACTGCACCATCTTCAGCAAGGCTAAAACTAGGCCCTGGCTCTTAATACTCTAAAAGGTTCAGGTCTCAGCACTAAGTATTCTTTTGGACACAAGATTAGCATAGGAAAATGTAATACGTTTCTTCCATGCAGTCGAAGAACACAGCCCTCTCTTAGACCATTAGTAATACCATGGGATCTTAACATACTTGACTCATTAGTAACAAACACTTTTGAACCTTTGCAAGAAATTGCTCTCCAGTGACTCACTCTTAAAAATTATATTTCTGAAGGCAATTAGGCAATTACTTTTATTTGGAATTCTGATAATAGGAGAAATACATGCATTACGGTGCAAATAACCATGTATAAATATTTTTCCAGATAAAAGTAACACTAAAAGGACAAATCTAAGTTTTTCTTGCCTAAGGTTGTGTCCATTTCATATAAAATCAGGAAATTACATTACCAGCATTTTGCTCACAAGCAGAGAATGAAGATGAGAAGCAATGTCATACACTAGATGAGACAAGAGCAATCACCATATATTTGTGGAGAACAAAGAAACTGAGAAACACTGATCACAGCTCTTTGTCTTACCTTCTGGAGCATGACAAGGACAGGCTCAATTCAAAGGATACCTTTGCAATATGGACCCGTGAGGAATTCATAAAGGAATAAAGGGGGAAAGGTCTTGAGGTGTCCAAAATTATAAAGACACACTCAATGCAAGCACTGGCAACTTCCTGGGCCCAAAGAGCACAGGTGTCACCAATTGAAATTTGTAAATCTGCAAAAAAAAGTCTACAATTTACACTTTTACAAGACATTGGCCCACCTAATATTACTGCTTGGGTACATCCCATTAGTTATGGCTGTCAGGGAGTCCAAAGAGGAAATAAACATATTACGTTTAACTGTTAATTTTCTCATTCCACGAAGGACGCTATTGCAGCCCTAATATTCCACCCTTGTTGTTCGTTCTATTTTTAAGAAACCGCAAAGGAAGTTACTCAAAGGAAGAGGAAGAGGAGGTGTCACACATTATAGCCTCATGTGTTCTCTCTTCCTGTCTATGCTCGACTGAGTAGGAGGCTGCCATGGAGTCCACAGTGGACAGAAAATTAACAGTTAAGCATAATTTAATTTAAGACCACTACAGCCAAAATAAGTGATCTTACATCTGGAATTAAGTCAGTTTACTTTCAAATATCAAAGTTTGGACAATACAATGTTAAATCAATCAGTCTTTCAATTATACCTTTATATAAAACATGTTCACAAAAGCAGTCTGAATCATTTGTAACTCTGACTATGAACATAAATAAATCTATAAATACTGTGTTAATAATGAACACTTTTTTGAGACTTATGCCTAAATGTAGAACAACAAACCAAAACCTCTGATAAACATTAAACACTTTCTGATAAAACAGAGTAAAGTTGTGCAGTAAATTTTACTACAACTACAAATAACCAGTTGTAAATTGGGTTATTGATTCCTGGTGTAGATTTTCACTTCACCTCTTTCCAAACTGTGGGGAGATTGAATACCATTTAAAAACAATCCAAGAGATTGCGGTATAAAAACAAATCCAACTAGCTCACCATGTTCTGAGGTCTCCTTTCTTCTTGGCCTCTCTCTCTGTGCAGATACAACAGAGTCCGTTTCAGTCTCATTGTCCAGGTTTTCTTGACTGCCTCGAGTATTTGGACTGTGACGGGAAAAAAATGTAATCAGAAAACCTCTAACCATAGCCCATCACTATATATTACACTATATGTTCCAGGCTACAGAAAATGTTTTACTAGACAAACACTAAACACTTACCATAAAATATTTCCTTTGGAACTATTTTAAATTAATACTTAAATGCTAATTAAATGTAGTTTATGTGAGCACTTACAACATCCCCTCATGGTCCATTGTTAAGTTTAAAGGAATAATGCTTCAATGTTATAATAGTTGTATAAAAATACACTATTTTTTTTAAATGATATTCAGCAATTTTTGACCATGATTATAAGCTACAGAATTTATCATGTGGTTGGTCTTTAATGCATTCCAGTCCAATAGTAATCATAAAATCATTTTTTATTGTTAATCTGTTGAAAAAGCAATTCTGTTTTTATACGGTTCTCTAGAGGCGCACTATTAAAATCAGAAACGTGCAAAGATATTAGAAAACCAGTGAAATAAAATAATGATAAAAAATAGTGATAAAAACAACAAACACGATTGAAGTTGGTATGGGTTGTGTGTAAGTATCATTTCTTAAGGAAAGCAAACCTTCACAATCATGTAGGGTGTTACTCCTTTGTTTATAATAAAGCGACACTTTTGTATCAGAGTGGTGTTACTAGATAACACACATGTTCACAAACATACAAAATATATATATATATATATATATATATATATATATATATATATATATATACACATACACACATATATGTACACATACCTGCACAGTAGCTATATTAATGTCATGGGAACCAAATCATGATTCCCATGAGTAAGCCTATAAGGCGAAACGTGTGGTGGGTTGTACGTTCTTTGTGACGTCACAGACAAGCCGGCAAGCGGTGTATGCTGAGACTATAAAAGGTATTTATCACACAGTAGCGAATATTATAGGGTTATCTTTCAATAGGGGCATATGAGCAAGTAGAGCCAACATGATTATTAATAGCGATTTAGGAGCTATTATCGCCGATAAATGATTTAGAGGATTCAGCGCCATATTTAGACTCATATACTTGGATTCAGGCAAGGACATGTGATACTGTAGGGTTACATTCCATCCTAGTGCTCCGTAGCTAGAACCCATTATCCATTAGAAATTGAATCCGTCTGTAAGCAGCAAGTTCAATTTATTGCTGTGAGACATTGCCCTGTATTTAATAGGCACCTGATACCCAAGCATTGGTGGGATATATTTTTTGATTATATAATTTGTGTGCCTGACTAGGGTCATTCATTAAAAGAATCCATTATAATTAGGGATGTGCACCGGCGACTTTTGAGGTCTCGTGTTTTGTGTTTTGGATCCGGATTTTCGTTATTTTTGAGGTTCGGATTTGTCTCGCAAAACACTTGACGAAAGGTCTCGGTTCGGATTTAAGGTATTGGATTCGGATTTTTTTTGAAAAAAACATAAAAAGTTTAAAAATCAAGTTTTTGGGCTTATTTTCACTCCTAGGCTATTATTAACCTCAATAACATTCAATAACAAGCATTTCCACTAATTTACAGTGTATTCTGAACACCTCACAATATAGTTATTAGTCCAAAACGTTGCAACAAGGTATCTTTCTGGACTGCGTAGAGGAGTGGGTCACCACAATATCTTAAAAACCCTGAACTTTTATGAATCGCACCAATAATTGTACCTGGACTGCGTAGAGGAGTGGGTCACCACAATATATTAAAAACCCTGAACTTTTATGATTCGCACCAATAATTGTACCTGGACTGCGTAGAGGAGTGGGCACTGGGCACCACAATAAAATATATAAAAAACCTTCAACAGATCTGCATTACACTACACATACGGCTGCTCCTCCATCCTCTCCATCATATACATGTTGGAGTTTTAGCGTGTGACAACCTCTTGTTTTTGATAATGTCAGTGCATTTGGAATATTTTTCAATTTGCCCCACACCACTGAATGTACTTTATCTATGATACGCATCTATCTATCTTGACTGCGTAGTGTGGTGGCCCCGGTACACAATTTGGTACCGAGGCCACAATATAATTAAAAAACCCTCCACGTGTCGGAATTCCACCAAACAAGTATCTGGACTGCATAGTGGGGTGGCCCCGGTACCCAATTTGATACCGGGGCCACAATACCTCCTCCAAACATGCTACAGACAATTCGTCATTGAGAGACCCCAGACAGACAGGGTCGAAGTGTTATTGTTTGACTTTGTAAACCCCAAAAAATGTCCCTGTTGCACATAGTCGTGCAATGAAGACTGACTTTTTCATTTAAAGGCACGATCTTTAAAGTGTAGTGTTTGTAAGTCTAAGTCATATTATACTTTTGGTAAAATTGGTTTTTTTTGTTCCTCTTTATGGTAATTAATTAGTAATAGAATTAAAGTAA
Organism: Mixophyes fleayi; assembly: GCF_038048845.1. NCBI lineage: Eukaryota > Metazoa > Chordata > Amphibia > Anura > Limnodynastidae > Mixophyes > Mixophyes fleayi. The sequence goes on along the minus strand of NC_134404.1, from coordinate 137,019,530 downwards.
GAAATAGAATTAAATAGAATTAAAGTAGGAAATAGAGTGGTATAGAGTTGTAGTGTGGTATAGATAGAGTGGTCCACACAATATAATAATAAAACCCTCAACTGGTCTGAATTCCACCAAACAAGTATCTTGACTGCGTAGTGTGGTGGCCCCGGTACACAATTTGGTACCGGGGCCACAATACCTCCTCCAAACATGCTACAGTCAATTCGTCATTGAGAGACCCCAGACAGACAGGGTCGAAGTGTTATTGTTTGACTTTGTAAACCCAAAAAAATGTCCCTGTTGCACATAGTCGTGCAATGAAGACTGACTTTTTCATTTAAAGGCACGATCTTTAAAGTGTAGTGTTTGTAAGTCTAAGTCATATTATACTTTTGGTAAAATTGGTTTTTTTTGTTCCTCTTTATGGTAATTAATTAGTAATAGAATTAAAGTAAGAAATAGAATTAAATAGAATTAAAGTAGGAAATAGAGTGGTATAGAGTTGTAGTGTGGTATAGATAGAGTGGTCCACACAATATAATAATAAAACCCTCAACTGGTCTGAATTCCACCAAACAAGTATCTTGACTGCGTAGTGTGGTGGCCCCGGTACACAATTTGGTACCGAGGCCACAATATAATTAAAAAACCCTCCACGTGTCGGAATTCCACCAAACAAGTATCTGGACTGCATAGTGGGGTGGCCCCGGTACCCAATTTGATACCGGGGCCACAATACCTCCTCCAAACATGCTACAGACAATTCGTCATTGAGAGACCCCAGACAGACAGGGTCGAAGTGTTATTGTTTGACTTTGTAAACCCAAAAAAATGTCCCTGTTGCACTTGCACATAGTCGTGCAATGAAGACTGACTTTTTCATTTAAAGGCACGATCTTTAAAGTGTCAGAAAGAGAGAGAAGACACAGGAGAGGAGAGTTGTAGCTGGGGACCTGGGGTGGAAGCTCCCAGGCTCCCCCAGCATTGCCTGGAAGTCTGAGCGTGGTGACTGAGCCAGGGCAAGGAATGTGTGCCCTGGATGAGGGGGAGAACTCCATGCCACTATAGTGAACCCAAGAGAGAGGGGGACACTGCACATGGAAGAGGCCCTGGAGTGAGGGCTGCTACAAGAGGCATGGTAGCTGTAGTGTCAGATCCTGAGGCTGAGAGTACACAGAGTGACGTGTCAGAGCACAGGAGACATTATCCCCGCAGAGGAGGGATGAGCTGCAGTTGAGAGGTATGTTGTTGAAATAGGACATGCACACTTTAACAAACCAATCATTTCAGCGACAGGGCCTACCAAACAACTTTGACTGAAATGATTGGTTTGTTTGGGCCCCCACACCAAAAAAGCTATTCATCTCTCCCTGTACAGACTAAACAGGCTCTACTGAGGCAAGATGTCGTCCTCATCCTCAACCTCTGATTCCTCTCCCCCTACAGTGTCTACTTCCTCCTCATCACACATTATCAATTCGTCCCCGCTGGACTCCACAACCACAGGTCCCTCTGTAGTATCTGGAGGGCAGTGCTGTACTTCATTGAGGAATTGATTATTCATTTTTATAAACATCATTTTTTCAACGTTGTGAGGAAGCAACCTCCTTCGCCGCTCACTGACCAGGTTCCCCGCTGCACTAAAAACTCTTTCCGAGTACACACTGGAGGGGGGACAACTCAGGTAAAATAGAGCCAGTTTGTACAGGGGCTTCCAAACTGCCTTTTTTTCCTGCCAGTAACAATATGGACTGTCTGACATGTCTACTTGGATGGTGTCAGCAAAGTAATCATCCACAATTTTTTCTATTGTCACAGCATCCAATGCAGCGAGAGTAGACATGTCTGCAATGGTTGGCAGGTCCTTCAGTCCGGACCAGATGTTATCAGCATCCCCGCCAGTGCCTCTTTTGGGAAAACTGAGCTTTTTCCTCGCAGCCATAGATGTGGAAGAAAATGAGGGTGGAGCTGTTGGCATGTCACGGTCCTCTTCAGAGGACAATCTCCTGACCAGCAGGTCTTTGCACCGCTGTAGACTTGTGTCCGCCGGAAACAGAGACACAACATACGCTTTAAACCGAGGATCGAGCACGGTGGCCAGAATGTATTCCTCTGACTTTAAAAGAGTGACCACCCTCGGATCCTGGCAAAGCGTACGAAGGGCTACATCCACAAGAGCTACATGCTTGGTGTAATCGCAATGGCTTACCAGCTCCTCCCTCACTTTCTCTAGCTGCTTCTGCAACAGCCTTATCAGGGGAATGACCTGACTCAAGCTGGCAGTGTCGGAACTGACTTCTCGTGTGGCAAGTTCAAATGGCTGCAGAACCTTGCACAACACGGAAATCAGTCTCCACTGCGCTTGACTCAGGCGCATCCCCACTCCTTTGCCTATGTCGTAGGTGGCTGTGTAGGCCCGAATGGCCTTTTGCTGCTCCTCCATCCTCTGCAGCATATAGAGGGTGGAGTTCCAGCGCGTCACAACCTCTTGTTTGAGGTGATGGCAGGGCAGGTTCAAGCTTTTTTGATGTGCCTCTAGTCTGCGGTAGGCACTGGCTGAATGCCGAAAGTGTCCAGCAATTTTGCGGGCCACCGCAAGCATCTCCTGCACACCCCTGTCACTCTTGAGGTAATGCTGCACCACCAAATTAATGGTGTGGGCAAAACATGGGACGTGCTGGAAATTGCCCATATTTAATGCCCGCACAATGTTACTGGCATTGTCTGACACCACAAATCCCCATGAGAGTCTAAGTGGGGTAAGCCACTGGGAGATAATTTCCCTCATTTTCTCTAATATGTTGTCAGCGTTGTGCCTCTTATTAAAGCCTGTAATGCACAATGTTGCCTGCCTTTGCATGAGCAGCCATTTTGTAGATGCTGCTGATGCAGCTGTTGCTGTTGCTGCGGAAGGGGATGCATCTACCCAGTGGGCTGTCACAGTCATATAGTCCTTCGTTTGCCCAGAACCACTTGTCCACATGTCCGTGGTTAAGTGGACAGTGGGTACAACCGCATTTTTTAGAGCACTGAGGACACTTGATCGTACTTCTCTGTACATTTTTGGTATCGCCTGCCTAGTGAAGTGGAATCTCGAGGGGATTTGGTACCGGGGACACAATACCTCCATCAACCCTCTAAATCCCACTCCACTGATGGCGGACACCGGGCGCACGTCTAACACCAACATTGCAGTTACAGCCGCAGTTATACGCTTTGCAATAGGGTGACTACTATCGTATTTGGTGGTCATGGCAAACGACTGTTGGACGGTCAATTGTTTGGTGAAAGACTTAGCGGTCTTACGACTTCCCCTCTGGGAAGATGACCGACTAACAGCAGCAACAGCAGCAGTGGCAGTAGTAGGCGTACCGCTGCAGGATTCCTCGGATGAATCCCGTATTGAGGAGGACTCAGTCTGGCTGCTGACTTGGGCTGCAGGACTGAATCTGATGGAGATTGTGGAGGAAGTTGACGAGGAGGGTGTTGCTGGTGTGTATCCAACTGGACCACGGGATTTAGGTGTCCCTGTACCGATGAGGGTCCTAGCCCCAGTTCCTGAACTAACCACTGAACTATGAAGGTTATTCAGGTGACGTATAAGGGAGGATGTTCCTAGGTGGGCAAGATCCTTACCCCTGCTTATTTGAGCTTTACATAAGCTACATATTGCCATACATTGGTTGTCTGGATTTGGATAAAAATAACTCCAGACCGAAGAGGTGCATTTTTTGGTCTTCTGACCAGGCATGACGATGGGCTTTTTCATCCCATGAACATCAGCTGTTTCCCCCCCTGGTGCCTCATTTACAATAACCACATCACCATCCTCATCATCAAGTTCCTCCACAGCGCCAGCTACATCATCAATAGCCTCCTCCCGAGCCACCTCTTCCCGTACAGTGATGGGAAGGTCAGGCTTGACAACCACCAACACCCTTGGACTCGCCTTGGGGATTTGTGATAATTTCTCTTTAGAAGGCAGAGTTGTTTGCTGTTTTGTTGCTGACAGCATAACTCTCTTCAATTTTTTGTAGGGGGGGGGAGGAGGAGGAGGGCTAAGATCCGTGGGTGAAGCTGAACCACTAGTCATGAACACGGGCCAGGGCCTAAGCCGTTCCTTGCCACTCCGTGTCGTAAATGGCATATTGGCAACTTTACGTTTCTCCTCAGATGATTTTAAGTTTCTCTTTTTGCTACTTTTTCTTAACTTGGGCTTTTTGGATTTTACATGCCCGGTACTACGAGATTGGGCATCGGGCTTGGAAGACGACGTTGATGGCATTTCATCGTCTATGTCATGACTAGTGGCAGCAGCTTCAGCATTAGGAGGAAGTGGGTCTTGATCTTTCCCTACTTTATCCTCCAAATTTTTGGTCTCCATTATATGTAGCACAAGATACTGCAGAATGTGTGAACTTGGTAATATTGCAGTACCAATGGACTTATACTGCTGGATTGGTTTTGCAAATTTGGTTATAATTATTATATATTTTTTTTTTTTAATTTTTAATTTTTTTTTACTTTTTTTTTATTTTTAAAAAACTTGGGAATAGTGGGGAAATAACTATGCCCTTAGAAGCACAGAGCACAGGACACAGCACCACTGGACTGAACAGGACACGGCACAGGACCCAGCAGCACTACGGAACTCAGCAGGACAGAGCACAGGACACAGCACCACTGGACTGATACTGCAGAATGTGTGAACTTGGTAATATTGCAGTACCAATGGACTTATACTGCTGGATTGGTTTTGCAAATTTGGTTATAATTATTATATATTTTTTTTTTTTTAAATTTTTTATTTTTTTTTATTTTTAAAAAACTTGGGAATAATGGGGAAATAACTATGCCCTTAGAAGCACAGAGCACAGGACACAGCACCACTGGACTGAACAGGACACAGCACAGGACCCAGCAGCACCACTGACCTCAGAAGGACAGAGCACAGCACACAGCACCACTGGACTGATACTGCAGAACACAGCACGGCACGGCACGGCACGGCACGGCACGGCACGGCACGGCACGGCACGGCACGGCACGGCACTAAACAGCACAGCACTAAACAGCACAGCACTAAACAGCACAGCACTAAACAGCACAGCACTAAACAGCACAGCACTAAACAGCACAGCACTAAACAGCACAGCACTAAACAGCACAGAGGACCACCTAACACACCCTCCCTCTACCCTGATCAATGCCCGAGTGAAGATGGCGGCGACTAGCGGGGAATTTATAGGATCCGAGTATCGCGAGATCCGACAACGGGATTATGAGTCAGAGCCTTAGTTTCACTTTTGAATTTGGCGCCAATACCCGGATCTGTCTCGGATCCGACTCGGATCCGCAACGTTCGGGTGGGCTCGGATTTCATAAATCCGAGTGCGCTCATCCCTAATTATAATATGAACATTTGATACATATTTAATCATAATGCATCATAATTAAATCACTAGAGTTTGCTGATAAGTAGTAGATTATTTGAATTTAAAAAAAACAAATATAAATAAAATACAATATTTAATTTTTTTGAAAAAAACAAAAATAAAACTGTAATTAAAAATAAAAAATTTAAGTATGTAAACCCCAATCTATTATTATTCTCACATTGTCTTACCTTAGCACAAGAATAATTATATATCCATATTTGACTGATATTGGATAAACCGATGGTGTTTTGCAATATTTAGCCATGCAAACACCTCTCTATAATAAATATATCTATATATATATCTATATATATATATATATATCTATATATATATATATCTATATATCTATATATCTATCTATATCTATATATATATCTATATCTATATATATATCTCCAATCTCATACCGGAGAGTTGTTTTATTATATAGACACTAGAATATAAGGAGACCTACGTAATTGTGAAGGCTTACATTAATAAAGATTTGTTTAATCTTTGATCTCCTCATGTTTTATGGTACCATGGTTATCCTTAAGAATAAATAATTACACAAATCCCATACCGACTTCAATAGTGGACCTCTTGTTTTTAATCATTTTATTTCACTGGCTTTCTAATATATATTCACCATTTGATTTTAATATTTTACTGCTAGAGACCTGTATAAAAAACAATTTGCTTTTGTGATAGAATAACAAAAATTATTTTATGATTACTATTGGACTGGAAAGCCTTAAAGACCAACCTTAATGTTGTGGTTAATACAAAGATACATTCTCTGTATCTGTATGTTCAGTTGAGAGAGCACCCCTTCACATTATATCACTTAGGATTTACGTGTAAAAATTAGGTGAGGAGTCCAATTCCTAGAGCAGATCTAAACCCTTCTGGTTTTTGTGTTCATGTTTATAAGCTACCAGTGAGCAGCAGTGCTGTCTGGCCCAGAGAGTGATCAGACGTCCAAACATTCCTCCTCTGACTCCCAGACAGTGAACAAGGCTCACCCTGGTGTTAATGAAGAGCATCAATGTGGAGAGAGTTCCTGATCACACATATACTGAACCACTGTTCAATCCCCCCCAGTTTCTACCTCTTCACTACTGCAGGAAGCCATCAGTGGCTATGGAGTTTGCCAAATCACTCCTCCAGTTGTGAAAGGCACTACTTACTGAAAACCAGGTCATGATATATGTATTGCATGTACATAAAACATGTATCCCGACAAAGAAAAATGAACTACACATCCAAATGTGACCATACATGCTAAAGACTTTCCCTCGACCCTAGTCACCAGCTTTCAAGGATGTTTGTGTACCAAAACATTAATCCGTATGTGGATATTCATCTCCCCATCATTCACCAGTCACAAAAACAGAGCAGAAAAGAGAACTAATTTTCTGGCACAAGGTGTATTTGTAAAAAGCAATCCTGTGGTCAGACAATTTATATACTTACTGAAAGGATGGCGGACGGGAGTCTCCTATACCCCCTGTCCTCTCAATTGGCGGAGGCAAATCAGATTGGCTATCAGCACACACAGAACCTGCATCAGACTGTGAGCCGTCTGCAGAGACAAGCTGTTGAGAAGAATAAAAGGACACATCAAAATATATTTAGATGGGGATCACACAAATATTACAATAATTCTATAGCTCTTTTTAGCAGCAGTGTGTTTGCTACCACCTTGTGGTAAAACTAAAAACATGCCATGGAATTTGTTTACAGGAGGCGGTTGTTGTGACTGCAATGCCACTCCTACTTATGCTTTCAGTGCAAAGCAGGCAAGGAATGGACTGGTTTTTGTTTCAGTGACAGTTAAACATCACTTCAAAAATATGCATTATGTTAAAAATATACATAATATTTTGAAAGGGATTTAAAAAGCTTAATTTGGTCCATCAGCGCCAGCAGGGTTAATTGGAAGAACTGTAATTTTTTCCTTAAAGTATTGTTTAAGGAAACTCCATCAGACTCTGAGACCAGCTGTTGGGAGAATAAAGTACACCTCAAAATATATTCATATGAGAATCACACAAGTTTCATAAACACTCCCCAAAAATCACAGCCTGTGTGTTATTTAGGAGTATGGCCATGCAATAAAAACCTTCCATCAAAAATGTAGGGAAAATGAATGTCCAATTTAACGCTTGGTTTTCTGGTCCGTGGGTTAAAAGCAGGATTATACTCTATAAGCACAGTGTGTCAAGCAGGTGTTTTAACTTTCAAAATGCCAAGGAAAGGAATACAATCATTTAATCTTCGGTCAGATGTACAGAAATACAGAAAGCATTTGGAGGGCAGCCTGTTGCCCGTCACATCTAAGCATATTGCACAATTTTAAGTTAGGATTTTAAAGGCAGAAGAAATCCCAGTACCTCATGTGACCTGTATTCAGAAAAGACAGAGAAGACTGTGGTCAGCCATTCTGTCTGAAAGACGTGGTGCACAATATGACTCACAGCACAAACATGTTAGATAGGAAGGGGATAGCCAAGAGAGGAAAGAGGAGGATCAATGGAGTTAAGAATTCAAAAGGGACAAGACAACAACCCAAATACATGATAACAACTCAAATACAGATGAGCAAAATAGCAGAGATGTAACTTACTGGATAAACATTTGAAACTACATTATGTCTCGATTCAGTGGCGTACAGAGGATTGAAATGTACGCAGCAGATATCAAACAATCCAATTCTGCTTCTGTATTTTAGCTATTTGTATTGCTCATCCCAAGCACTGAGCGACAGGATCGGTTGCTAATGTAACGACATATGGAATGCTAAATAGAATACAGCAGGCAGTTTGACACTCAAGACTCAACAGCTGGATCCAACAGGGCCTGTTGGTGTGGATAGTAGATTACATAATTAGCTGGTCCTCTATTCTGTGTATGCCAAGTAATTCTGGGAACATGATTGTTTTGGGGCCACACGTCTAACAATAAATGGACAGATTCCAGATATATTATAGCATGAATGGCTTACAACTCATTACAACCCACTTAAACAGTACATGGAGAGCAGAAGCCTGGATTTTCATACATCTCAAAAATAATCATTGTACATGTATAACTGTGGCATCTGGTAAGGTCTGGTATTTATGGGGAAAAAAAAAAAAAAAAAAAAAGAATGGGTCTTACCAGACAATGGTAACTTTAGATAGCAAGAACGTAGAAGTCACAGAAAGGGATGGACTCCAAAAGAACAGAAGAAACGTTTACACACATAATAAAGTATTTTGGGTAGTGTTGCAGACTTCATTCATATTTCCATTTGCTAAAATTCCATGTTCCTTATTTGTTTTGTGTTTTATCATCAGTATAATGATTACATAAAATACTGAAAGGAACAACCCACATTTAAGTAACAAACTATGAAAACAGAGATCGGCAGTTAATAAAGAATAAAAACAATTTCTGCTATTACTTGACAATTCTAGCAAATATAATTAATGCCGCTTGTAGCAATACATGGAACTTTCCCTATTAAAAAGAGTAATGCACTTGTTGATATTTCTTTGGTTTGCAGCACAGATATTAGGAAATACACATTTATTAACGGCCATTAAATGTGTGACATCCAGGGACCAGTGTCACATATGTTAACATTGTGCATTAAAGCGAGGGCACACTACTTTCATATAAATCTGGGCTCTTTGGACATTATTAGACCACCACCTAGTGACAAACAGGCTAAGGGAAGAGCAAAGGAGACCTGACATTATCCTGCACTTATAAATTCAAGCAAACCTGATGGGAAAAACAAAAGCAAATTCTATGGACCTACAATGAGCGGGGAAGATGCCCACAGCAGCCCATCTCATTTTCACACGTTAAAAATATAACAAATGGGAAAATTACTCAAGACACACATTTATGTTGATGGTTCTCAACGTAGAACAACAAAAAGGCGCCATCACACAGCCACATTAAGCACTAGCTGTTCATATTACTATGGTGAGTAAGTGAATACGGAGCGTTCATTCCCTATCATACAGGAGTGCCTGGGGGCTCATAAAACTTTGCATACAGTGTATTTTAATTTAAAAAATAAATAAAATAAAAATGTAATTTAGCACAACTACCGGTCATACACAATTTATAACACTTTTCTATTTTTTTAAAAAAGGATCCATGAAAACAATAAAAAAAATAATAATAATAATTCAATCTTTAAATTGTTACAGGTTCCATCTTTACCACATTTGAGGTGATACCTTTGAAAAGCTTTGCCTGGCATTTCTGTATTCCTAAACAACATATTTATGGCTTTATCTAGAGAAGCGCACTTACCCAACATACCACTCTTCCATTAAAACATGGCAACTTCGCATTGTCATCAGAAATCTCTTCTTTCACCACTCTGGAAGAAGAGAGACAATTTACATCATATATGTAATAATCATCTATGCAGTGTGCGAATATTACTATATGAAGGGCTAAAATACATAAAAATATTTGTTAGTGAGATAAATAAATAATTTACAGCTATGGGAGCTCTTATTTGGAAACTTGCTAAGACCAGAATGATCAGAAACATGGAAAACAAAATATTGCATTATGTGAGTATTCCTATACATAGACACAATTACCATGCTAAATTATTTAACGAGGACAGTAATGCCAGGGGCAACATGGGGAAAACAGGAAAAAAAAAATGTTTGGTTTCACCGACTTGGCATTTTGCGCCAAATGATAGAAAACCATTTTTACCCATTAAGTCTGAAGCAATCCAGGTGATAAAATTGTAGCAGAACCAATTATAGTCAGTAATGCTGTCCAGCAACATGCTGTCAGATCTGCACTCCAGAAAAAGACAACATTGCACTGTCCAAAAGGTCTATATAGGACACTCAAATAATTTTGTCCTATATAAGGCCATTAGGATAGTGTGCTAGGATTGTTTGAAATATCTTTAGCTGTCTAACAGAGAGGAGCAATTAAGAAAGTTAAAATTTACACACACACACTAATATATATATATATATATATATATATATATATATATATATATATATATATATATATATATATATATATATATATATATATATATATATATATATACACACACATCCAATTGATAGCGCACACACACTCCAACGTATGTTGCCATCCCAACACCAATATCACACCTGATACACGCTGATCCTTATACACAGGTGAAACTGATAGCACACATGACTTATACCCAATTATTGGTGGTCTTATTGATGGAGGCTTGATCAGAGTAGTATGTACCAGACAACACAGAGGCTGTGTATTACTGATGGGTGGGATGGACAAACACTTATCATAGTAATTAAAAGTCGGACATACTGTCTTACTGTCAATTTCTACTACAGTGGTATTGGTATGGAATCGATGTATTACCGATAGACATTCTACTACATTGGTCAACACTAAGAAACCTATAAAATGGCAGATTATTGACATGTTTGTTAGTTATATTGGCAAAAAAAAAAATTAGACCAATCTGCGGTAAGAAACTAAATGGAGAGTACATGCTATAAACAAAACTACATTTCATATTAGGGTTATATTCGGATCTTCTCCAAGACATGACCTTTACTGTCTTAACATACATTCCACAGACATTCTTGTCACTTGCACACCCAATTAGGGTCCCCCAAAACATGAACAGATGTCTAAGAGTAAAAGCAACAGACACTCCCAATAACAAGCCTTTGGAATAAATTCCACACTAGGAATATACTAATGCAATAAAAACAGATAGGAATATAGCGATTCCTGCTGGTAACAGTGACGCCTGAGGACTGGGTCTACTAGCACAGCTGTACAAACCTAGATGTGTTACAGGGGAACAGAAACATACAGTAAACACAATAGAGAGGGGTTGTAAGACATGCTATGCATTTTGCCCTGAATACAACACCTGGTGCATATTATTTTTAGATTAAACACAGTAAAATTAGGCATTATTATTAGGGATGAGCGCGCTCGGATTTCTGAAATCCGAGCCCACCCGAACGTTGCGGATCCGAGTCGGATCCGAGACAGATCCGGGTATTGGCGCCAAATTCAAAAGTGAAACTGAGGCTCTGACTCATAATCCCGTTGTCGGATCTCGCGATACTCGGATCCTATAAATTCCCCGCTAGTCGCCGCCATCTTCACTCGGGCATTGATCAGGGTAGAGGGAGGGTGTGTTAGGTGGTCCTCTGTGCTGTTTAGTTCTGTGCTGTTTAGTTCTGTGCTGTTTAGTGCTGTGCTGTTTAGTGCTGTGCTGTGCTGTTTAGTGCTGTGCTGTTTAGTGCTGTGCTGTTTAGTGCTGTGCTGTGCTGTGTTCTGCAGTATCAGTCCAGTGGTGCTGTGTGCTGTGCTCTGTCCTTCTGAGGTCAGTGGTGCTGCTGGGTCCTGTGCTGTGTCCTGTTCAGTCCAGTGGTGCTGTGTCCTGTGCTCTGTGCTTCTAAGGGCATAGTTATTTCCCCAATATTCCCCTGTGTTTAAAAAAATAAAAAAAAGTTTTTTTAAAAAATACCAAAAACTACTTTAATATTTTTTAATTACCACAAAATTTTCACAACCAATCCTGCAGTATAAGCCCATTGGTACTGCAATATTACCAAGTTCACACATTCAGCAGTAAAAGTCCAGTGGTACTGCAATATTACAAAGTTTACACATTCTGCAGTATCAGTCCAGTGGTGCTGTGTCCTGTGCTCTGTCCTGCTGAGTTCCGTAGTGCTGCTGGGTCCTGTGCCGTGTCCTGTTCAGTCCAGTGGTGCTGTGTCCTGTGCTCTGTGCTTCTAAGGGCATAGTTATTTCCCCATTATTCCCAAGTTTTTAAAAAATAAAAAAAAAGTAAAAAATAATAAAAAATTTAAAAAAAAATAAATATATAATAATTATAACCAAATTTGCAAAACCAATCCAGCATTATAAGTCCATTGGTACTGCAATATTACCAAGTTCACACATTCTGCAGTATCTTGTGCTACATATAATGGAGACCAAAAATTTGGAGGATAAAGTAGGGAAAGATCAAGACCCACTTCCTCCTAATGCTGAAGCTGCTGCCACTAGTCATGACATAGACGATGAAATGCCATCAACGTCGTCTTCCAAGCCCGATGCCCAATCTCGTAGTACCGGGCATGTAAAATCCAAAAAGCCCAAGTTAAGAAAAAGTAGCAAAAAGAGAAACTTAAAATCATCTGAGGAGAAACGTAAAGTTGCCAATATGCCATTTACGACACGGAGTGGCAAGGAACGGCTTAGGCCCTGGCCCGTGTTCATGACTAGTGGTTCAGCTTCACCCACGGATCTTAGCCCTCCTCCTCCTCCCCCCCCCTACAAAAAATTTAAGAGAGTTATGCTGTCAGCAACAAAACAGCAAACAACTCTGCCTTCTAAAGAGAAATTATCACAAATCCACAAGGTGAGTCCAAGGATGTTGGTGGTTGTCAAGCCTGACCTTCCCATCACTGTACGGGAAGAGGTGGCTCCATCCAGCATTTGCAGCACGCCCTCTGCATATGCTGGAAGGATCACCCACAGTCCAGTTACAGATTTGGCTAATGAAGGTGTGAATGTTGTACACCGGGAGGAGGATATTGATGTAGCTGGCGCTGAGGAGGATGTTGATGATTATGATGCAGACAGATACCAAATTGCCTTTCTCAATTTCTATTTATATTCTAGATTATATAACGGCTGAATAGTTTTCTATTTTACTCCTAGTGGAGAGGGGATCTGATGCAGATAGATAGCAAACTGCCTTTGTCCATTTTTTTGTATATTTGAATTTCTAGTTCTACAGTCTATGCAAGCTGCTTTTTTTATATTCAACTACAAGTGTAGGGCGGGGAGGGGGGGGGGGGGGCATAGATAGCCACCAAAGTAACGTGGTCCATTTAATTTCACTTTCTAGCTCCACAGTCTGTGCAGCCTGCTTTTTTTATCTTCAAAGTATTTACAAGCCTTGCAATCTAAATTAACTAGAGGTAGTGACGTGGTAGAACTCCAAAAGGCAGTTTGGAAGCCCCTGTACAAACTGGCTCTATTTTACCTGAGTTGTCCCCCCTCCAGTGTGTACTCGGAAAGAGTTTTTAGTGCAGCGGGGAACCTGGTCAGTGAGCGGCGAAGGAGGTTGCTTCCTCACAACGTTGAAAAAATGATGTTTATAAAAATGAATAATCAATTCCTCAATGAAGTACAGCACTGCCCTCCAGATAGTACAGAGGGACCTGTGGTTGTGGAGTCCAGCGGGGACGAATTGATAATGTGTGATGAGGAGGAAGTACACACTGTAGGGGGAGAGGAATCAGAGGTTGAGGATGAGGACGACATCTTGCCTCAGTAGAGCCTGTTTAGTCTGTACAGGGAGAGATGAATAGCTTTTTTGGTGTGGGGGCCCAAACAAACCAATCATTTCAGTCAAAGTTGTTTGGTAGGCCCTGTCGCTGAAATGATTGGTTTGTTAAAGTGTGCATGTCCTATTTCAACAACAGACCTCTCAACTGCAGCTCATCCCTCCTCTGCGGGGATAATGTCTCCTGTGCTCTGACACGTCACTCTGTGTACTCTCAGCCTCAGGATCTGACACTACAGCTACCATGCCTCTTGTAGCAGCCCTCACTCCAGGGCCTCTTCCATGTGCAGTGTCCCCCTCTCTCTTGGGTTCACTATAGTGGCATGGAGTTCTCCCCCTCATCCAGGGCACACATTCCTTGCCCTGGCTCAGTCACCACGCTCAGACTTCCAGGCAATGCTGGGGGAGCCTGGGAGCTTCCACCCCAGGTCCCCAGCTACAACTCTCCTCTCCTGTGTCTTCTCTCTCTTTCTGACACTTTAAAGATCGTGCCTTTAAATGAAAAAGTCAGTCTTCATTGCACGACTATGTGCAAGTGCAACAGGGACATTTTTTTGGGTTTACAAAGTCAAACAATAACACTACGACCCTGTCTGTCTGGGGTCTGTCAATGACGAATTGTCTGGAGCATGTTTTGAGGAGGTATTGTGGCCCCGGTATCAAATTGGGTACTGGGGCCACCCCACTATGCAGTCCAGATACTTGTTTGGTGGAATTCCGACACGTGGAGGGTTTTTTAATTATATTGTGGCCTCGGTACCAAATTGTGTACCGGGGCCACCACACTACGCAGTCAAGATACTTGTTTGGTGGAATTCAGACCAGTTGAGGGTTTTATTATTATATTGTGTGGACCACTCTATCTATACCACACTACAACTCTATACCACTCTATTTCCTACTTTAATTCTATTTAATTCTATTTCCTACTTTAATTCTATTACTAATTAATTAACATAAAGAGGAACAAAAAAAACCAATTTTACCAAAAGTATAATATGACCTAGACTTACAAACACTACACTTGAAAGATCGTGCCTTTAAATGAAAAAGTAAGTCTTCATTGCACGACTATGTGCAACAGGGACAGTTTTTTTCTTTACAAAGTCAACTAATAACACTTGGACCCTGTCTGTCTTTAACATACTTGATGGGATCTCAATGACGAATTGTCTGTAGCATGTTTGGAGGAGGTATTGTGGCCCCGGTATCAAGTTGGGTACCGGGGCCACCCCACTACGCAGTCCAGATACTTGTTTGGTGGAATTCTGACACGTGGAGGGTGTATTTATTTTATTGTGGCCCCGGTATCAAATTGGGTACCGGGGCCACCCCACTACGCAGTCCAGATACTTGTTTGGTGGAATTCTGACACGTGGAGGGTGTATTTATTTTATTGTGGCCCCGGTATCAAATTGGGTACCGGGGCCACCCCACTACGCAGTCCAGATACTTGTTTGGTGGAATTCTGACACGTGGAGGGTGTATTTATTTTATTGTGGCCCCGGTATCAAATTGGGTACCGGGGCCACCCCACTACGCAGTCCAGATACTTGTTTGGTGGAATTCTGACACGTGGAGGGTTTTTTAATTATATTGTGGCCTCGGTACCAAATTGTGTACCGGGGCCACCACACTACGCAGTCAAGATAGATAGATGCGTATCATAGATAAAGTACATTCAGTGGTGTGGGGCAAATTGAAAAATATTCAAAATGCACTGACATTATCAAAAACAAGAGGTTGTCACACGCTAAAACTCCAACATGTATATGATGGAGAGGATGGAGGAGCAGCCGTATGTGTAGTGTAATGCAGACCTGTTGAAGGTTTTTTATATATTTTATTGTGGTGCCCAGTGCCCACTCCTCTAGGCAGTCCAGGTACATTTATTGGTGCGATTCATAAAAGTTCAGGGTTTTTAATATATCTTGTGGTGACCCACTCCTCTACGCAGTCCAGGTACATTTATTGGTGCGATTCATAAAAGTTCAGGGTTTTTAATATATTGTGGTGACCCACTCCTCTACGCAGTCCAGGTACATTTATTGGTGCGATTCATAAAAGTTCAGGGTTTTTAATATATTGTGGTGACCCACTCCTCTACGCAGTCCAGGTACATTTATTGGTGCGAATCAAACAAGTTGATGGTTTTCTTATTATATATATTGTGGTGACCCACTCCTCTACGCAGTCCAGGTACATTTATTGGTGCGATTCATAAAAGTTCAGGGTTTTTAATATATTGTGGTGACCCACTCCTCTACGCAGTCCAGGTACAATTATTGGTGCGAATCATAAAAGTTCAGGGTTTTTAAGATATTGTGGTGACCCACTCCTCTACGCAGTCCAGAAAGATACCTTTTTGCAACGTTTTGGACTAATAACTATATTGTGAGGTGTTCAGAATACACTGTAAATTTGTGGAAATGCTTGTTATTGAATGTTATTGAGGTTAATAATAGCCTAGGAGTGAAAATAAGCCCAAAAACTTGATTTTTAAACTTTTTATGTTTTTTTCAAAAAAAATCCGAATCCAAAACCTTAAATCCGAACCGAGACCTTTCGTCAAGTGTTTTGCGAGACAAATCCGAACCTCAAAAATAACGAAAATCCGGATCCAAAACACGAGACCTCAAAAGTCGCCGGTGCACATCCCTAATTATTATACATTATCTTCTCATACATTCAATGGTTTGTGTCTTTGTGAGCTGGTGTTAAAATGACATAAGGTGCAAGCAAGTGCACAATACATTACATAAGAACACAAATGCAATGAGTTCAGCTATGTACTGTCAGGAACACAGAGTCAGGATTTAGCTCTTGGCAGAGCATGACCAGGCCAGGAGATGTGTCTGTTGAATACAATATTTAGCAAAAGCCACAGGGAATGAATGTGCATTCAGTTTCCTCCTATTCTGCTGTGTACTCAGAGGTGGTCACGGCCACACATTACGAACACTACATCTCATACAGAGAAAATGATGATCAAACTGTGTGTCCATTACACTAGAAGCGCAAGTTGGGCGAGGATAAAGAGAATTGACACAAAATATTGTTTCGTTGGTATTACACCCCAACAAGGCTTAAAGAAATGCTCTCTGATGGTGGCAATGTCCAAAACCCACTCGTCTCTGGTTAGATATCAAGAATTTTATTTTTGCAGTACTCAAACTCATGTTTCCCTTAAAATCTAAAGGTTCCCTCCTACCTCTTAGTATACCAAACAGCACACATCAAAAAATTTAATTTATACAGCATATTCTTTTAGTGCCCACCGCTCAACTTGCTGCCGACTGGAAAAAGTCTACCCCTCCCACGCTCCAATCCATTATTAGTAGGGTCTGGCACATCCAACGGCTGGAACTCCTGCATGTCCTTCAACAAGCTTTAGTGTCCTTGGTTATCTTTCCTCCACACTTGCTCTTTTACTTAACTTTCTGTCTTCTCTTTCCACTCCCACCCCTTTTTTTTTTTCTTCTTCTTTAGCCACACCATTTCTCTTGTACCCACTTCCCCATCCATTCTCTTTTTCCCACCAAAAAAATAGGTTACAACAGATTTGTATGCTATTCTCAAAAGTCCTACTTCTTTTGTATAGGTTTGTAAAGTTGATTTATTATTGTAGTACTACTACTGTCTCTTGCAATGTTTTATACAGACATTTAATAAACATATGCTTCAAAACAAAACAAACACATTTGCAAAGTCACTCTTCCCTCACCCCTTACACTTCATTAACAAAAATACTATTGGGTGCTTATTTCCACCCCGAAGCTAATCACTCCAAGGTGCTGACTCAATTCAGCAAATTTTACCTCGCATGTCATTTATACGTGCAGGATACCTATTCAATTCTGGGACCAGCGGGGCTGTCATAAAACCACTGACACCGAATCTGGCCGCTGGAGCAGAATAAAGTAATCGAACAAGACTGATAAACCGGAGCCAACACCAATGCACTCCACTACATTCTAGAGATTGACTGGGTCGACCAAGTCAAAGGCCTTGGCCACATCAAGGGACATGACCATTGAGGGCTCTGAATCTGTTTAAATAATCTCCTTGCATTAGTAAGCATGTTCTTGGGAGGCATAAACCCAGTCTGGTCTTGGTGGACAACCTCGTGAATGACCCCATTGAGCCTTATGGACAGGATTTGTGTCAGTATTTTGGAATCATTAGAGATCAGGCAAATAGGGCGGTACGAATCCAGATACAAAGCATCTTTCCCAGGTTGAGTATAAAGAAGACTATGGACTCAGACATTTGGGGAAGGGAGGGGGTGACCCTACTTCAGTAAATGGGAATATGTCTCTAACAGTTTGGGAACAAAGAACAGTCTATACTGCTTATACACCTCTATTGGAATACCATCAATTCCAGGGGCCATACGATTGGGTATACAAAGAGATGGCTGCTGCAATCTCGACTTCAGTGATAGGGGAATCCAAGAAGTCAGCCCACTATTGCGACAGTCACTGGAGTTTAATCATCATAACCATTTATTTATATAGTGCCACTGATTCCGCAGCGCTGTACAGAGAACTCATTCACACATCAGTCCCTGCCCCATTGGAGCTTACAGTCTAAATTAATACAACTCAGATAGGCAGTAAACTGTGATGAATATAGATTACTGTAGTAATCAAAAAACACTCCCGCAGTTTGGGCACCTGTAAACTGCTTGACATTACATTTATCTATAATGGCTGGAACTGTCCTAGAGGACAGTTCATCCCTCGCTAAACACACCAGGTAGCTGTTCCAGCTAGCCCTTCCTCTGCCTGATAAGTTTCTGAGAAGTGTCTGACATCTGGGTTCCTAAATCTCCAAACATCTACCAGCCCCATATTCTCTATAAGTTTGCCAAAGGCAGTTGGTATTCTTGGGACTGCAAGAGGATCCTTGCACCAACTTTCCCACGATTACATCCACTACATTACTGAAGTCTCCTACAAACATCACCGGTGTGTCTGAGGCCGAGGCCACAAATGAGGCCGTTTTGCACATGATGTCGCTACTGTACCGGGCAGGATCTAGACAGCCAGCATGTTCAGTGGGGTATAGTTAAAAAAAGGCCCTAAGGGAAACGTATCTGACCACTGGGTCAATCTGTACCTGGTCTAAAAAACCAAAGTTAAGGCGTTCTCAAGAGAACACTGAAATAGCTCTAGAGTACGTAGAATGAGCAGCATGGCAGGCCCAGTCCACCCAGATCTTCTTGAGGGCAATACCCTTACTACCTGTAAGGTGGTTTTTCAGGAGAGACACAATGTCAGGTTTGGACTTTCTTCCCTGGCTCAGTACCTGCGAGCGTTTGGTCTAGTCATTCAACCGCTAACGTTCCAGGAGAGCAGATGGAGTCGTCCCCCCTGGCAGGCTTACTCATAATTAAGTTGGCCATAGGAGTCTATCCATTCAGATGAGAGGCAAGGCAGCACTTTCTCATCTGAGAGACAGGACTGGGACTCTCCATCCTCAACCACCCCTGTGCAGCAAATAGTCCATTACTAGAGCAATACATTATTGAGGAGGGTGCATAAGAAAACAGTTCATCGCGATTAGTTACAAGAGCACATAAAATAAAGTGACCTACAATTATTCCCATAACTTTTCCCAACCCACCCTGTACACCTATTCTAAGGCATACCTGAATCCCCTCAACAAACAAAACATCCTGCCGGTCACTCCCTAAATCTCAACAGGATAAGATCCTACACCCCTACTATCTAAAAACAGACATGAACTAACTCCTCTAGTATAAATTCTTCCACATTCAAAAGAGAAATATATAAGCATCCCATAGTTGCAGACCCATCGACAACTACAGTCCAGGGATCTCGGTGCCTGGCAGGTGGTTGATTTTCAAGCCAATTTAACGATTCTTGCGGGGTGGTGAAGAAATAGAACCTGCCATCAGTTGTCACCTGGAGTGAAAAAGGAAACAACATAGTATTAGGGAGCTGGTGTTCCTGCAGCTTCTTCTTTATCAAGGTGAATTGTGAACGAGCCTTGTGAACTTCCACTGCAAAGTCCGGAAACACCATGATAGTATGATTTCCAAACCGTAGAGGGCCTTGCTGTCTGGTCATCTAAAGAAAATGCCTCCCTGCTGAATTCTTTTATGAGCCAATTCTCTAGAAACAATTTGGGACTAGTGCCCCCACTCTCTCTGGCTGCCCGACAAATTGAAGATTGTTGCGAAGGAGCCTGTCATCCAGATCAGTCTTCCATCAGCACTAGCTGACCTTTGCAGCCAAACCCATAATCTCACCGCGAAGGGGGATAGTAGAGTCCTCAAGGTTAGAGAGTCTATGTTCAACCGTCCCCACATCTTCTAGTAGTACTAGTAGAATAGGAAAGGAAATTACAAAGGCTCCCAATAAACACAGGTGGTACAGAAGGAGAGTGCTGCAGGCTAGATAGGTCAGAGTCTGTCCCAGGCATTTAGCACCGGTGCACACAAATAAAACAAGCAAGATACAGTAATGAAGAAGGCAGGGGTACTCACTGCAGCCAAAAGGCATGAAGGAAGGCTGTCAGGAGGTTGCGTGCTAAGGGCAGGTTTCATATGCAAAACTCCACAAAATGGCGGCAGGGGCTGTTATACTGCTGGATTTCTACCATGCACTAGATGTGCCCTATGGTCCAGCTAGAGTCTCCCAGAGGGGCAGAATGAAAGAAGCAAAGTTAATTAGCCGAATCAGATACTTCTAGGAACTCGGCGCTGGCCCCTCTCTCTATCTCTCTGTCAATATGGCACATGCACTCAGAAAAAGTGATGGGGGGGTTTCACCAATATACTTCGCACACAGGAGGAGGGAAGCCCGTCCATCAGCGCCGCCAGTCCGCAACCGCTGGGTATTTCTCCTTTCCATTCCCGTTGTTAATGGCAGCACATTTGTAGCAGCACTTCTTGATGGGCAGGCCCAGGAGCTGGAAGGATGTATTTGCACCCCCCAGAAGAAATCAGGTAGCAGCAAGTGTCAAGGTTCTTCAGAGTAAGTTTGCAAGCACTATTGGGACCACTGCCTGCGGGATGACGGATGGTATATCAGGATAGTGTCGGAGAGTAGAATCCACAGGTCCCCTTTTGGTCTTTTCAAGGAAGCATAAATCAGGAACTTCAAAGTGGAAGTTCATGGAATATTATATAATATTAAAATAATATACCTGGAATATTACACTTTTTTTTTTTTACATAAAGACTGTTTATTTAAAGAACTGAGTTGTGATGCACATATGAATGCTTTACCAACAATCAATTGAGTTGATATAACAGTCAGTACAATTGTGAGCCGATTCTCTATTTAAACCTGTTCACACCTTGTAAGTTTTCTATGTTTGAATTTATGTGTGATTTTAGTATTGCTTTAAAATTTAAGATTTACAATAAAACACATTTATATTTGCCACTCTAACCTGCAGTCTTCTGTTAGCTTGACTTAAGGAGATTCCTGCTACCTTTGAAGTACTTTTGATGTTCCTTAACCAATCAACTTTTGGGTCTCTCTGATGGTTTATTAAAGCCACAAATGTCCTGTTGTCTGATCATATTTGTAGGTAGTTTTGAATAATCTATGACTGGAATCCTTGAATCACAAAACCTGAGGGATCACTGATGGTTTTTAAAATAGGGATATGCAGGCAAGAGTCCTTTAAGTGTAAGGAGGTCAGCTCTACACCAGAACAGATTTGACCAAAATGTCCTTGCTTTGACGAAGCTGTTGTATGTATTTCACAATTCACCTTGATAAAGAAGAAACTGCAGGAACATCAGCTCCCTTTCTTTTAAATGTATAAACTGTTTTGTCAGTAACACCATTCTAACCAAGTACACACACTGAACCTGCCGATATTTCTGACGGTCTACATGTTAACCATCGTCAGACTGTCTATATTCCGCCCTGTACAACTTATCAAAGACACATGCTTTTTAATATGTTCTTGGAAAATGACAAAAGCAAAATGAGGGTAATTGAGAACAATGTGTTTGGGAATTATTATTATTTTATTTTTTTTAAAGATATATTTTTTATTTATTTAAAGTCTATCTATACAGGCTTCTAACTGTTACAACCTATTCTTCACTAGATTCTTCAAACTGAACACACACATAGCAGTTTTACATGACCTTGATCACAGAACTGTATTTGCTGTTTATCGCATTCAATCACTTTCTGCATGTTTAACCCCACCTATTCGATCCAATTGCATCAACAGCTGGATCTGTATTCAATGTGGACACAGATGTCCACCGTTCATCAGTGAAGCTCAATGAGTGGGTTCAACAGGACTACACTGGGACGGTCAGTCAATTACTGCACACACACAGCAACAGCAGTCATCAACAAATAATTTTTTTCGGCTTAGAACTAATGAATTCACCCCAGATTCTAATAATTCTAGGCAGTCTTTGTGGGTTAGTAGAGCCAAACACTAGGTGATTTTGGGCCAAATTTACAAAAATCTGCTAAACTGGTTGATAAAAATTAGTGTGTGTGACCAATTTAAGATTAGATAAAGTACTCCATTAGCAAACAAGATATATTAATCGCAAACATGGTTTCCTTGATTTAAGGAAGAGAAAGCTCTTTTATAATAGGGGCACTAATTCACTTTTAATTACTGATTTTTTTATTAAAATCATAGTCCTTTATTAGTAATCCATAAAAATATGTTATTACCATCGTTTTTTGTTTCTATATTTGGTGAAATATAAAATAAAATGAGGATAATAAAAAGTGAAATGGAGAAAGATGTGGTTAAAATGTTGTATTTAAACAACACGGAACCTCTTTGCTTTAATAATACAAAATTCCTTTTAATTATTGATATATTACCCTATTAATATCTCTTAGACAAAACAAGGTTCTTAATGGATCTCACACGTAGAATCTCTCTATATACCAGTTAGATAATCAGAACTGTAATATTACCTGAGTGTAATTGATAATAAATCATATATTCATTCAACATGTTGTGTTTGTAATTATTTCATCCAGGCATACTTCATCTCAGTTCTATCAGGGGATATGATTACTTCACAATTATAATTTGCAAGGCATTTCCCCAGACAATATTACTGTATTTACCAGAGTGCTTAAATTAAATGCAGCTGGTCTTTGGCTGTTACACTGGTGCGTTGTTATTAAATACAGCTTTAAATAAATTATTACATTAGTGTTTCATACATCCTTATTATTAAAACTATTAGAAATTGTAACACGTCTTGTGTCTTCAGTGTTTAATTAGGGGTGAGATGTTGGAAATGGAGAAATACCTTCAACATCTGTACTATTAGCAGTAAGGTCACCAATTCAGCCCATATTGATAGGGCTGACAATAATAATTATTATCTGTCTTCATAGTGTCATCTGATCTCTGTGTTTTCATTATTATACTATTGGAAGGGAGATCACTGTTTCAGCCCATGCGGTTTTAACCCATACAGCATTTGTACTAGTGGAAGTAAGTTCACCAGTTCTACCTGTATTGTTAAGACTGCCAATATCCAAAATGTATTCCACAGGACATACTAAATTTGTGACCATCACAATCTGAATTGCTCTGAATGACTGTAGCCTTGCTTTTCACCTACTTGTAAACAACTGTACGGCATAAGAAAATGGAACAATATTATGTATGGCACGCAGTAAGTCAGACACCATACACCATTTTCTTAAGCAACACAATATACAACCTCCAGATTCACAGTTGTTAAACCAAAAACTGTCAAAACCTCCCATCCCCCTTTGACTGTGACAAGCTGGATATCAATAAAGTGTCATTCAGCCAGCCTCTCTCACACTCCCTTGGGACAAGGCAGCTGTCAGTAGAGCGACACCTGTCCTTTGCGATACTCCTAGAAAATCTACTGAAGTAGAAAATCCTGGACATTAGTACTCATTAATTAAGGAATAAAATAATTATAATGAGACTGTAACACACAAAAAAGTTACTATAGCATGCAACTAATGCTTATGTCTTACCATCTAACAATAACTTAGCACACCATACATCAATTCAGGTTCTTATTACATTTTATTCAAGTGCCCTCAAATACATACTTTCATTTCAGACCATTCCACAATCAAAGTCACCTAGATCACCTTTTCTGGACATGCTTGTATGCAGGGAGTTGCAATATGTAGTACCATGAATGCCTTATTAGGTATTTGCATTAACGAGCAGGTCTACCTAATGAAATGGACAGTGTTTATAGTGTGTGTGTGTGTAATGTAATGTAATATATATATATATATATATATATATATTATTTATTACACACACACACACACACACACACACACACACACACACACACACACATACAATGCAGTTGGCTAATGTTAAAATGTTGACAATATTCCTTCCCAGTTGGGTGTGTGTGTGTCACGCGTGCTTCTTGGCAAACTGTAGGGGAAATTTAATTTGAGTTTTATTTAACACTGTTTTTCTTGTTGTCACCTTTGAATAAAGCACAGATTTGTTATAGAATACCTGCTGAAATGCCCTCCTTCCTCTCCTTAGCACACATATTTCCATATTTCTGGCATGAGAAGATAGGAGTATATATGTATAAAAACTACCCTATTTGCTGGCGTATTAGACTAATTTTTTGCCCTGAAAAACATGCCTCCAAGTGGGGGGGTCGTCTTATACACCGGGTCCAGTACCGCGCGGTATCCAGTGCGGCCGCGTCGGGTCTTCGGCGTGGCTGCGGCGAGCATCAGCAGCGATACAGGGGTGCCAGCCTTTTTGGCGTGACCGGCCCGTTCTGCTGACAGGGAGGGCAGACAGGGAGCAGGGACCAATCCAATAAGGCTTTGTATACAGCCAACAGCCAACCACAGTCCTGCACCATTGTACAGTACAATACAGCATAGAAAATGTCCAGCAGTCAAACCCCTATCAACCCTATCATGGCACCAGCAAAAAGAAAGAAATATGATGCAAGTTTTAAACTTAAAGTTGTAAACTTTGCCATGGAACATAATAATTGTGCTGCTGCAAGACAATATGGAGTTACAGAAAAGATGGTTCGGGACTGGAAATCAAATGAAAAAGCATTAAAGATTATGTCAAGGGGTAAGTGTGTACTTGCTCTCTTCCTCTATTTGTTATCTTCCTTCTATCATTGACTAGTGAATTACGTTTAATAAACTTGCACTGTTTTATGTTTACTGTACATGTTTGATAACATACAGCCTTATGACAGTTTTCCTGCATGTCATAGGCATTTGAATATAAATTAACATGTTAAAATCAAATCTGATGTTCTTTTACGTTTTATTTGGTGTGTGGAAGGTGTGCGGAAGAGGGGGTAGTCTTATACAGCGAGTATATAACAAACTCTATATTTTGAGTGGAAATGTTGGGGGTCGTTATACGCCGGCAAATACGGTACCTATTAAAAACTAAAAAAAAAAAAAAATAGCAATATGACACAGGAACGTCTATAAAATAGTGTGCAATACAGCCAACACTTATGGTGACTGGTGAACCGAAAATTACTCAATTCAAAACAATGGAAATTAAAAAGGACTAGTAACATTAGGACATCTTGCAATTCAGCACTATCTGATCTCTCAAAATTGGGCTTTCCAATGATGTGAATTCACAAGAAATAGCATGTGAAAAGTGTTCTACTCTTAGATTCCCAATTTATTTTCTTTTTCTAATAGGCAAAGCACCACATTAGCACTTACTTAAAATAACTTATAACTAAACAAAATAGTTAATGTTAGACTTCTTACAAAACAAACAAGCATGTGACAATTCTCCAGCTCAGAAAAATCAGTAATCTTCATAAAAGCTCTGACGAAAGTCAACATTTGTATAAAGTTAAAAATTATGACACAGAAAAAACATAATACAAAAACTCACAGCACAGCATGAAGCAACACTTTAAATAAATGTTATTAGTTTGCAATGAATTCACTTTTGTACCAAGTTTCCAGAAAGCCATTTTGCCTGCCAAAAGAAGAAAAAAAAAAGATGAAGTGCTTCTAAAGCAGGATAACCACTCTTGAAAAATGTTTCTCTCAGCAGAAGAGAGATCCCCTATGTGCACCTAGTCAACACACAGCAACACAAACGGAACCGTGGCAAGAGAGGGTGCCAAAAGCTTCAGCCAAGAATTTTTACCACAAGTGTGATCAGCCTACCGTAAACACCATTTCACAGGAACATGGTTAGCTGCTGAAAGAGGAGTACCATATAGATTTCTGGGGGAAAAATCCAGCCAGTTCAGTATAAAAACCATGCGCAAACAATGCCTGTTCAGAAGTATGCATTTGGTCATATTGTTTTCTTAAATCATAAAATGAAAATTGATTTATAAAAAAACCGTAAACCACTAAAAAAAACACAAAATACTATGTAAAGTAAAAAAACAAAAAAAAAAAAAAACACCTCACAATTCTGTGGCTTTTTTAAAATATAGATTAGAATTACTAAAATATTACTCCCTTTTGTTAAGATCCATCTGTATACAATTTAAGTGTTTTAAATGATTCCTAAATAAATACCACAAGTCTACCACAGGTCCAACCTTTCCAAACTAATATTGCATGGCAAAAGATACACACACACACACACACACACATATATATACATATATATATACAAACACACACACACACATACACGTGTGTGCGCTTGTATATACATATATTATACACACACATACATATATTCACTGTGCAGTGTCCCGGAATGGCCACAATATACTATGCAGTGATTTTTAGGCAAAAGTGATCAGATTTTTCCCTTAAAAAACCAACACACACGAGCGTAACTTTTCACCGTATAAACTGTAAAAAAGCACAGCATTGCTGTGTCCTCCGTACATCACAGCTAAATGAATCTGCCCCCTAGAGTTTGCCATCAAACATGCAGGAAACCAACTGGACGAAGATTCTATTGTCCGAGTCTAACAATAAGCTTTCCGGCCTCAACACTATGTTTTGCTCAAAGCGAATATTGCACATCGTCCCGAGATCACTATCCCACCGAGAAGCATGATGGCGAGAGTAGAACACTATGGGGATGCTTTTCTAATTCAGGATCTGTAATAGGTAAATATAGATTATAAAAGGAGCAACACAGGCAAATATTGGAGAAAACCTACTACAGTGTATAAGTGCAAAGACTTCTAATCCAGCATTCAACACAAACAGCAAAAACCATGACTAAAATCCATCAGTGTCCTGTGGCAACCAAGTCAAAAGCACAACCCCAATGCATTAGTGAATCTGTGGAAGGATGTTCACCAACAGTCCCCATCCAACAAATGTGTAAAGCTGGTAGAGACTTACCCAAACTAGGCTAAGAGTACGTTTACCATGTATAAAAACAATGAGATTAGTATTTATGTAATCATTGTATGTTTGTTATTTTTAAAGTAAGAAAAAAAAAAAAGTTTTTTTTTGCATTACTGAATAGTGTGTGTTAAACCAGAGGTAAATAGAAAAATGCTAAAAAGGAAGCATTTTTGTTTAGTTTTAACTAGAGATGCTCAGGCTCGCTTCCCCAAGAACTGAACACACCCGAACTTGGCAGATCCGAGTACCGAGCCGAGCCGGCTCAGTACTTTCGCACGTCCTCGGAATTGAAAACGTTGTCGGATCTCGCGAGCTTTGTATTCTATAAGTACCGCCTTCCACGGCCATTCATCGCCATTTCACAGAGGGACACAGACGGGGTAGCACAGTTCTTGGCAGTCTCTAGTGCAGTTGGGCAGCGTCATAAGCAGAGAAGAAAGAGGAGGGGTAGCAGTGTTCTTCAAAGTCTCCAGTGACATTCAGGAGAGCTCCATTGCTAATTGTCACTGCTGAAATGCAAATAATAGGTCTGGCAGGCTTGGTCTTCTAAATCTGCAGTCTTTGTTTGAAAGTGTATGAAAATAATATTGTGACCTGTGAGGTGGTCAAAATTGACTGCAAATGGCTTGAAATTAGTGTTATGTAATAATGTAGAGAGGGGGTAGAAGGGAACAAAAACATGTGGTTTTAGTCAAAAATAAAATAGGGATTTTAGAAACAAAATTGTGATCCAAAACCAAAACACAAGGGCTTTTCTTGCTAAAACCAAAACACAAAGTTAATCCAGATCCAAAACCAGAACACAGGGGTTATAAACAAACAAATTAGTATTACAGTATACCAGACACAAATCTTGACATTCTACTTGTTGACAGTTATAAGGCATAAGCATTTTTGTACTGTGCTTTTCTTGGAACAGCAAGGTTGTAACCAAATATAGTTATTTGCAAAATGCCATAGTAGTGTGGTAATGGTGATAAAGTTGCCCCAGATACATTTTTAGCACACTTCTAACCATAGGCCTGCTCTGAATCACAAGTATTCTTTGGAGTAAAAAACAAAACACATATTGAAAACTCAGCAAAAAGAGTAGTTGAATGGACTATACAAGGCACCAAGCAAGAAAGAGATTAAGTATATTTGGACTGATATGAAAGAGAAAGAAAGGTTAAGAGCCATGGGACCTCATTCACCTTCCACCTAAATGGAGTTTTGACACCTTTCTTTACTGTAAAGTCACTGCTTAAGCAACTATACAGTTTCACATCTTGTGAGTCCTGCAGCCACTGTAGGAGGAGGAGAAGCTGCCAGGTAATGCTTTACAAGTTGACAAAGAAGAGTTTCTGGTCTAAACAACAAGTTTTAGCCAGGAAAGTTTCCATATCTTTCAACAGTTATTAAAGGGTGATGTGAAATGGCAAGAAAAAAAAAAAATAGCATTCATAGGGCTCATTTCACTCCGTGCCAGCACAAGTTTCTGGGTGGTTGACGATTACCTGCCATTACCTGCACTTCTGCTGCATGCATCTTTTCCTGCGTGTAAGAGCTCCCATGTGACTGGGGATGAGCGCTGCCCATTCACTGTGTCAGCACAAAGCAATTTGAGCATTATGGATGCTAGTGGGTAGCATAGGATGCACGAGACACTATTCCAAGGAATCTTTCAATTGGAAACTCCAAAAACAAAAGTAACAAAAATTATTAACTCTGCCCAATTAATTTAATAAATGGGATAAATGAGTATTAACAGATAAATAATGCAGCTAATTGTGTTACAGAGAAGTCAACACATCACACTGTCTTGTCAAGATAACAACGTGAAGGGTTGCATAAGAGTCAAGGGAGTAGATTTATCAACCTTTCTAAAAAAAGAAAAGTGGAGGTGTTGCCTATTGCACCCAGACTTTAGCCATCATTCAGTACGTTACAGAAAATGATAGCAAGAATGTAATTGGGGGCTATGGGAAACAGCGCCACTTTTCCTTTTAGAAAGTGTGATAAATTTACCCAAAAGGCATTCATTTCAATTACATAGATGTAATAAGCACAGGATGCACACAGTTGTATTCATGTACAAGAGACAAACACCGGAAAAAAAGTTAGCGCTCCTTCAATGTTCTCCCCAGAAAATGTTGTCAGCTGGGTGGGGACAGTTGTAATACTTTACAATAATAATGAAAACTGTTGGAAGTTATTGCCCCCATCCCTGGTCCGACTGGTGGTGAGTGGTCTAACACACAGCTGGCTGTAGTGCTCACGTAGTGCCTGTTCTAATAGGAGAAACAATGGTTTATTCTATTATAATAGGACTTTTTTGGGCTCCTAAAGCAGGGTGGCAAGTAACCCGGGAAATTTAAAATTACTAAACCTTTGCGCATCTGATTATATTTGGTGCATTATAGGTGATTTTTAAAGTTGTTTTGCATCATGAATTGCAAAAAAAAAAAATAAATCAAGAGCCAAGAGCTTGGTCAACTTAAAAGGTTAGTTTAATAAAGACAACTTCTCCATTTTTGCAAGAAAATGTGTACATTAACTCAACCTCAGTTTCTCTTCAAAGCATAGTAAGTATCAGTGTCACTTGACAAATAATTTGGATGAGCAAGCAGAATTCAAGCCTCCTATGACTTCTAGCCGCTACAGATTGTGTGCAGGATATTTAAGGGAGGTTTTTTTGTGCTCTCTGCAGATGTGAGATTCCCATCGTGGGAGGCAGTCACCCCCTCTGCCTGCAGTCCTCAGATGGTCTGGCAAAGTGCTTGAAGGGGAGGGAGACCATGTTAAAATGCCCAAGGCCAGCCCCAAATTCCTGTCTGCTTGTGATCGCAGAAACCATAGATCAGATTCCATATGCCTGACTCTGCATACAAAAATGAATGTGCTGTATGAGAGGGTTCAACCAGGATGTCAGTTATGTACTAAATAACGTAAATCTGTTACAGTATTTGTCATTTATAAAATTAAGACTGCCTTTATTAGGCTTTGTTTAATCTGCAAGTGGAGCTAAATGGAATTGCTGCCTGGAGAGTTTGTACAGGTAGCAAAATTGCAAGCAGAAATAGTAAGGCCCAAGTCACCAGACCCAACTGATGGTTTGACAGCGTAATAAAATAGCATTTTACATCTGAATCATACATTCCGAGAGGTGCAAATGCGCACACACACACACACAATAAAATAATAATTTCAGGCTACCTTTTGCTTGAAAGTTATTGTATCACCTTTCATGAAGGTGTTTGGGTATAGTAGGAGTACAATAATTGCTCAGGTGAGAAACAAGTCTTTGTAATAAACAACACACACACATATACACTAATTACATAATCACAATAACATAATAAAAAAGCTCAGGAGATTAATCTCCTAATCAGACAATTTTCATTGGGTTAATTGTGGCTTTCATACATGCTGTGCTACACAAGCAATTTTCAATTGCTAGTAGCGGTACCATGATCCCCTTCAATCCCACAATGCTGTGATTTAATTGCCCCTTATAAACTTCGGGTGACTGATCTCCACCATTAAAATTTAATCTCATTGCCAGAGATTTTAGGACTGTGGACAGGAACGGACGATGTGCAATTGAGGATAGAGGAAACAGATTAATATACAGAGATTGGCAAACAACACCATGCCTCAACAATACCGACAGTTATTAATAATGATTGACATATAAAAAGATAAAACATGACTTGGTAATAGGTTTTAGATCTAAACTACCATGAGGAATCATTACTGGGACATGTTGCCAGTTACACCCTGCTTAGGAAAGAGTAGGAAAAAAAGGAAGGTGGGAGTGGTTTTATATGTCAAGAATAAGAAATGGGTGGTATGCTGGCAGAATGGTTCAAAGTGCTGCCATGTTATTAAATTCTGACCAGAGCACTGTGTGAAGCTTGTACATTTTCCCCATGTTTGTATTGGTTTCCTCCCACAGTGCAAAAGCAAAGTAGTAGGTTAATATTCGTGTGTGTTGGTCTAAATTCTCTACCACGCAAAGCTCCACTGGGGTAGAGACTAATGTGAATAATTAAACATTCTCTATACAACTTGCTGAGCAATATTTAGGTGCTATGTAAAGGACAATAATAATAATAAAAAAAATAATTGGAAAAAGTGTTTTATATAAAATTAAACTAGCGCTAAAGAGATGACCGATTTCATATGTATTAAAACCCTAAGAAATGGACATAGGCTCAATGAGAAGAAAAAGCATCTAAAGCAGTCTAGCAGACACTAAAAAACAATAACAGCTCTGGTAAAATGCATGTAAACAGGTCCCACATGAGAAATCATTTATTCTATTGTCACAATACTCACCAACACAGTTACTAGCATTTCCTAACATTGCGATAGCATTCCAATTCTCTGAAATGCATTTGTTTGTGAAAATGCACAATTTAGATTTGCATTTACTGTGAGAAACCACATTGGGAAAGCTTACAGTGAGCCCCTACACGCTGGCAGAATACGCTAGTATGACATGCTTTCTTTATTTCCATTTTTATTAGCATTAAAACAAAAACCGCAAAAAACATTGAATGTAGCCTAAAACATGCTAAAGGATAAACAAAAGACAACTAAAAAGTCAGTAAACAAAGGGTTAGAAAAAGGTTTTTTAGCGAAAGGGAGTAGTAGTAGTAGTAAAGGCTAAAAAACGGATGATGAATATTATAAGGAGACTACCTAAATAACTATTCTCACTCTGTATTTACTGTTGGGGCAAAAGATATACCTAATTGATCTGTAGATTCAAACAGATTTACCATAAATAAAAAGTAGATAATTCAACAGACACAGATAGTATACATCGAAGAGTATTTAAAAACAAAAAACAAAAAAACAACTAAGTATAGCTTGCAATGACCTTAACCAATCTTTTAATCAAATCCCTGCCGACAAGCATCATTCGAGGTGGAGAAAGGAAATGTAGTTCCACGATACTAAAAAGGCAGTACGGAAGACTTATCTATAGACATGGGAATCACATCAATAGCATGGAAATTAATAGCACCACCTTGAAAAAAGTCAAACATAAAATATCAAGGGCAGCATAGAGATTTCTTACTGGCAGATTATAGCAAACAAAATCTAATAGCTATTTTTCTTGACTTGGTAACGTAAGTGACGATTACTGTCTATAGCTTATTTAGAGATTATAATGGCATTTGATACAGTATTCCACAATAAAGTAATACAGAAACTGAAAATCTTTGTTTTTGAATGAAAGATAGCGGTCCCAGGATAAGGACAAGAACACTGTTGTAGCCAATGGTCCTTGGAGTTAGAGTTTCATATGATATACAGGTAAGAAAGCATTGTAGTCAAACAAAGAATACTTTGCTGTATGGGAAGAGCAATGTTATATTATAACTTCATAGGTGGTCAGTAAGACATCACTTCATGTACTGTGTACACTTCTGGAGGCCCTATGCCCAAAGACATTGCTAAAATAGTATATGGGCTGCATTAACAAAAGTTATCAGGAAAGACTTCAGAAGCTGAAAATGTACAGATTAGCAGAGAGAAGGGACAGCGGTCTTAAGAAAGAAACATTCAGATATGTGAAAAGTATTAGTAGAGTTCAGGAAAGCAGCATTTTCAAAAACAAAGGCTTTGTACAACAACAGCTACATAAGGAAAAGCATTCATTTTTTATTTACAGAAAAGTTGATAGATCCATGGGATAGTCTTCCAGTTGTGGTTGGGAACCTGTACAGTAAAAGTAAAGTATATTTGACTATTAAGACTCTGCTGAACATAAAAAAATAAAAAATAATAATCCTCTCCAAAACACAGGTCTACTCTGCCATCAATTTATATGTCTCTGTTATATCTTGCAATGAAAAGTGGCCTGTGTAGCCCAGGCCTAAGACAAATGATCATTATTTATAAGGCGCTACAAGGTTCCGCAAGGCGCCAGACAGAGTCGATTAGACCATACAACTAAATGGCAAAACAAGTACAAAAGTGACAAAATTATATAAATACAAAACAAATTTACAACCCACACAATTACATAATGAAGCAAGAAAAACACTAGGAGTGAGGGTCATGCTGGTGAGAGCTTACATTCAAGAATTACATTTTCACAAATTTGAAAGTTTAATCATGCTCACTTGATGTTTATCCAAAATGATTAATCATGCAGGAAGTAACAAGTTACTCAGAATCTTCCTCTGTACAGGAAGATAGATACCAGGAAGAGACAGAAAAGCAGTATATATATCTGTTTTAAACGATAAGAGGTTGCTACTGCTTATACCAACTTTGCAAGATAAAGGATAACACACACAGGAAAATATGGTGTACACTTAAGTGAACCATGTTTTGGGCTTTTTTTTTTTTTTGTTGTCAGAAACGTTAATAAAAGAGAGCACTCATTAGTTGCTCACTGAATTTATGACATTTCTTACCTTTTTCCGATGTTGTCAACTTGTGTTACTATTGAGAATGTAGCATTTATTTTCACTCCAGTATTATGTTTCTGTGCTGTTCTCCAGATTGGAATGAGTAAATGTCAAGACTAGCAAGCTATAGGTTAATTATACATGATAGGAGTAGAGATCTTAAAAGTAACTTAAAAACCATCACCATCTTTCATTTATATAGCGCCACTAATTCCGCAGCGCTGTACAGAGAACTCATTCACATCAGTCCCTGCCCCATTGGAGCTTATTGTCTAAATTCCCTAATATAGACACACACTCCCACACATAGGCATATACATACAGACAGAGAGGTAGAGACTAGGGTCAATTTTTGATAGCAGCCAATTAACCTACCAGTATGTTTTTGGAGTGTGGGAGGAAACCGGGGCACCCGGAGGAAACCCACGCAAACACAGGGAGAACATACAAACTCCTCACAGATAAGGCCTTGGTCGGGAATCGAACTCATGACCCCAGTGCTGCGAAGCACAAGTGCTAACCACTAGGCCACTGTGCTGCCCACAGCCACAGACATCAAATCCCTACAGTGCTTTCCACATCTGCAGCAGAATATTACTATTTGAGCTGTCGGCTAGAATATCTGCAATCCTGATATTAAATAATTGCTCCACCCATGAGAGATGAAACTCAGCATAACCAGTTTAGGAGAGATGGTCTTTCCCAACTACAAAATATCCAATGCAGCTACCAAGCATCGATCAGTGGTCAGCACCTCATTCAGCAGATCCTCCACATCCATGGAGTAAAGAGGAACCGCCCATCCACCAAAATGAGTGTGCCCAGGCTTGACTAACTCAGGACTCCTCCTACGATCCGTAACCTGGCCCAAAGTCTGCATCCCGACATAGCCTCCTAAGAATACAGAGCAAACTCACCTGCTCAGCAGCTTTCTTTGACTACATATACAAGACTCACAATACCCCAGGAATTCCGGTGCCTAGACCCGACCACCTGCCGGCAATTATAAAGAGCAGCCCACAATCATACCTCGATCAGGCCTGTCTGCTGAGCAGCTTTTCCAGTAAACCACAAACAAGATATTGCATACGACAGCCAACCAGTTCCAGGGTCTGTACTCCTACAGGCACCATCAAATTATTATATGAATAATATTCTGTGAAAAAACAGGTGTATATTCAAACACCAGCCAGCAGATGACCGTTCTACAAACACAGTAACTACAAAACAGTGACGGACAATTAAACAAGGTCAGGCCAAAGAGAAGTAACTTCCCTTGAAGATCACTGTTACATTTTTCCCAATGCATTAAGGGTTGTCTTTTACACACAGATATACAAAACCCTCAAATTTGAAGAGGCAATAAAAAAAAATCAATAAAATCCTTCCTTTATTATGATGATCCCCTGCTCCACACTTTAGATATTTAAAGAAATTTGCTCTTTAAAGAATCCAAGACTTAAACAATGTGTTTTTGTTATTTCGTTCAGCCATCTTCCTTTGCACACAAAAGCTACATTAGCATATAATTAATTGAATCTGCAAATCCGAAGCATATTTTTACATAAACAAAGCCACCAAGCAAATTACTTTAAAATATATGTTGTTCCAACACAACATTTAATCACAGTGTGTCAACTGGGTGAGTATATATAAAGACATTGCAAACATTACCCTGTGCTTAGAATTTGCTTCTCTCTGCTAAAATTATACATTTTATGGACCAATGATATAAATATTAATCTGATCTAGCCTCTTAGAACTTCAATGGTCATTCAGGATTTAAAGTCTTCAAATAATATACCAATTTAAAAATCAAATCTAAAAGCTGCTGGAAAATAACAAGTTCAACTGTCTTTGCTGTTGCCATCTCTGTGCGATATCTGCGGCCTCCTTGGTGGAAGCTGCTATAGCCACAACTTCTATAAACATGGCTAACCATTGCCTGGCTCTGTGTTTCGCAGGGAGCAGGATACAAAATTTAATACGGAGCAAACAACTACTCCAAGCTGCCAGATAACCAATTCCCATATAGCACAGAAGATAAAGCCTCCTCCACAACCAGAAGAGGAAAGAGGTACAGTTTAGATAAATGATGGAGAGTCACAGTTACCAGTAGCAGGCTCTCTTAAAATTTCTACAATGGCAACTTTACTATAGGTGGCTTACAATGCTTCCACGTGACAGTGGCCACACTCTCCCCACCAACAGCTGCAATTGTTATTCCACTAACATATATAATCCCACACCTCTTAGACAGTAAGCTCATTTGGTCACAACATCTTTTCCTTCTGTTCCATGCTATTTATATTACAATCCCCTCACTGTACAACACTATGTAATACGTTGGCACTTTATAAATAAATAATAATTGCTGCTAACAGTTATGGTGTCTGTAGCTGGTGGGGAGTGCTGGCGCCAAATTGCCATTTGGAGGAGTTTGAGGTACCTCTGGGTACGTTAGTTCTCAATTTAAAAACACATATGTATGACCCAAAAATAAGGACTCATTGTTTAGAGTTAGGACCACCCTATTAGCAGAAGCGCCGTGAAGTGGCAGGTGGCTTTCCATATATTTGTAAATGTGTGCAACTGAGATTTCTGCATTTTTATGTACAAATAGAAATAGCAACTCCTTTGCTGGTTATAGCAGTGTGCTGGGGGATTTTTCTCTGTACAGTTAGCATTCCCAAATGGTGAGCCCGATACACAATTCTTTTATAAATATAATTTATTACCAGTTCTAACATGAGCTCAAAACGGAGTAGTCAGCCCCCGAGTGTATGAGGACATTTGACTACTGTTTTCCTCCCCCTTCAGAAAATGTCTACTTTATACTTCTCTCAGGGAATCCCACACACATTCTCCCTGGCAAAATATTCCTAGCTCTATTATAAACTTAGATCAAGCTAGTTCCCATAGGGGGCTCAACACTCCGTAGAAACAAACATTCACTTTTGCATAAGCTTTTTGCAGAGCTAAAAATAATCTAATCTATGAGATCATCTAGATTATGATTTGTGAAATGTAAAGTGTAAGACTTGTTATAAAAGCAAAAAGCTACTAAGAGCCAATCAGCAGAAGATTTGAGGCTGGGAATGATACTATTTAAGAATGTCACAGTCTGGAGCAGTCTTCCCTCACCAGAAAGTACCTGATCTACAAAGGCGTATCTTCCAGTACAGCTCCACTGCTATACACATCTAACCCTCACCACTGCTCAGCTGCAATCAAATATTCCATTGCTAACGATTCATCCTGCATCCCTGGGAACACATTAAGCAAGCATTTAATTGTCAGCTTTCCTTGACATCAAACCCACACTTCATACATTTATACACACACACACACATTACATCAGGGCTCCCATATGCTGCATAAATGATTACTTTTAAATGTTACTATATTTTTTTTGTATCAATACCCTACATTGGCGGTTCCCAAAGTGTGCGCCACAGCTCCAAGGGGTGCCGCGGCGCTGTAACAGGGGTGCCGCGGCTGGGAACAGAAGAAAAAAAAAAAATTACCAATCCGGCGGCGCCCGGGACCCAGCATATTCCTCTCCTTGCATCTCACTGAATGTCGGGCGTGATGTTAACACGCCCGACATTCAGTGACAGGCAGCAGGAGAGAGGAGGATGCTGGGTCCAGGGCGCCGCCGAATCTAAGTTTTTTGTTGTTTTTTTTTTTTTTATTCTCTTCCTGGCCCCTGGGAGTGTGTGGAGATGCAGAGGGGGCACAGAGAGCGTGGAGATCATCATCATCATTTATTTATATAGCGCCACTAATTCCGCAGCGCTGTACAGAGAACTCACTCACATCAGTCCCTGCCCCATTGGGGCTTACAGTCTAAATTCCCTAACACACACACACACACACAGACTAGGGTCAATTTGTTAGCAGCCAATTAACCTACCAGTATGTTTTTGGAGTGTGGGAGGAAACTGGAGCACCCAGAGGAAACCCACGCAAACACGGGGAGAACATACAAACTGCAGAGGGGGCACATAGAGTGTGGAGATGCAGAGGGGGCATTAGTATTATTTTTGCATACAACTAAATAAGTATCTTGTCCTGACCTAAATACTTATTACGTGTTTTTGACCCAACTGCTTATAAAACGGGACTGCTCGGTAATTATTTTGGAGGGGTACCTTGAAAAAATTATGGAGACTAAGGGTGCCCAGAACTGCAAAAGTTTGGGAACCACTGCCCTACATAATAATCTACCATTTGTCTCATGACTGCACATTCTGTGTCAACCCTATATGTCCTTGTTCTGTTTCTATGTACGATTTGTTTGTGTGGTTTTTTAGCTCCTTATAAATATAAGAGGATTATGATAATGGTGGGAAAACAAGGCCTCAAACTATTTTTGTGAAAGACAGGAAAATGTAAGCACCTCTAATTTTGAACTCAGAGTAACCCATCCAGGTTCCCTGTAATGTTATCATTTTTCCATGTACACACATAGTTGCCCTTAATTAGATAACAGTATAAAATGTATTGTAGCAGATAACTGAAGGCTTTAGGACTCAATCACACATGTGCTGAGAAAATGGGTAAAAACTTATGAAAACCAACATGCACTTTAGACATGTTTTAACGTGTTTCCATGTTCTCCAGACGATTCAAGCTCTCATAATACAGTCCACTGGACTGGCAGCACAAGTTATGCTGGTTACACACTGATGCAAGTATCGTGTAGATCACAGTATAAACGTCCACTTGGTCAGATACTGCATTAGTGTGTACACTCCCATGATCATGTTTTAGGGCACCAAAGCACATTGCATCTGTTGATTTGGTTTTCCAAACGTCCAATGATGTTGGGCAAATATAAAAGTGTGTATGTACACATGACAGCCAGTATAGGAAGTTATCTATAGAGTGCACCAAGTCGCAACCTTTTCAGCAGGTGGTTATGAGAGATGAAGAGCTCAGATCTGTAGGTAATTTGTGTAGGTGTGTACACATAAATCTGCATGCTTCTCAGAACTTTCAGTTATTGGTAAAATCGTTACAGACATCGCATCTGAAGTCATTTTCTATAGTGTGTACCCAGCTTAAACGCGTGGAAAAAAATAAGATGTGCCACATTCTAAAATTTTACACAATAGTGGAAACATCCCATTAGAAGCTGTTCATGCATTTGTAGGGGATCGCGGATAACGAGCGCATTAATAGCAGATAGGTCTGACTGAGCCCTTGATGTTGATCACTTACTCAGAGATTGGGGGGGGGGGGGGTCAGTCAGTTTGTTTATGACTAACTGCATTTGTATGCATGTCCTTCCAATTTAACTATGTATCTATTGTTTTCCTGTAAATATAAAACATTTGTTATAAAATAAAAGCATTGTTATTGTGTGACTAATATTCCTACACCTAAAGTATCACCGTTGTGCAATGTATACTTGTAAACTGACAGCATCATCTGGTAGTAATCCTCAAACATGTATTGAGAGCTACCTGCAACTCTGGACATGCTCCAAGCTCTCATATTGCCTGAGAATTATAGACCTAAGGACGCACTACTGCTTTTGAACTTAACCGCAAACCCAAACCAGTGAAGACATATTGGAAGGGAACTTAATCCTTTACCTGCCAATAAAGTTATGCAGAAAAAATGCAACACATGAAAATCATAAACTCAGAGAAAACTTAATCCAGACCGAAGTAACATAATACTAGCACCAGGTTTCAAAGTCATTATTAAAAATAATTTCTAAACTCCAAGCCTGAGCCAATTAATTTACATTAACTTGCTGGTAAAAAGAAATGCAATAAACTTTCAAAACCCATGACATTCTGGGCCTGACTGTACTGGAGGACAGCATTCATCTGCCATTTGATTATTTTTGTGACTGCTAGAATCTACACATTTCATCTCAATGAAAGGGAGATAAAAAAAAAGTCAGATCAATGCGTTGAAGTAGAAGTAACTAATGAAGCAGCAGAAGGCTTATATAAATAGCATAGACTACAATAGCAGTTAATGTTTGTTAACCTTTGCCAGTGGTTTACATTTAGCAGGAAGACTTCGTTACTTTTTCCAAACTCTTCCTGGGTGCCTGTCACACCAGTGTTAACTCCCGTAGCTGTGCTCACTCTTCCCCAGACAAAGAGCCTGGGCAGAGCTTAAGGGAGCGCTCAAAGAGAACAGTCCTAGATCTGTGCTATTGTATTTATTTACATCTTGAAACCGATGCAGTGTTCATACCATTATTGCCCATATATGACTAGTTACATCACTAAGGCTATTTACTGTCTATCACAATCTTCTCAGCTTAATGACACAAATGTGTGCAGTTTTAGAATCACTGCAATGTTATTATTCTCTAATCCTACAGAACAATGAACCCATGTCACTCAACATTAGGGTTTCTGGACTTATTTTTCTTGGGTATTTTGACCTGTGTTAGTTTGCCAAAAGGGAAGTCTTGAAAATAACGTGAAACATACAAACCAACCATATTTACCTCACAATTTTGTAGTTTATGATCAGGTTTCCTAAAACTATGATTTCCCACATACATGTAAAAATAATCGGTTCTGTAAAATGTTAGCTGTAGATTAATTTAAAATCTGCATTTCAACCAGATTCTAAATTCAAGAGAAGCTCATCTCCAAAAAGTAATGTATCCAGACTATTAACCTATCCTTCTGGTGTTCAGATTATTGAATTGTAAAGGGTCCTCACAGAACAAAGCACACAATATGCCTAAAGCAAAATAAGTCACCTTGCTTACAAAATACATTCATATTCATGAAGATAAATCCATGGTTAAAATGCTAAAAATCAGAAACATTTATGAAAAAAAACAAACAAAAACAAACAAAAACAAACAAAAAAACCAACAACACACGCACACAAACATTATGCAGAAGAAATCCTAATTCCCAAAAGAAGGTGCCTGGTGCTGATCCCCTTGTATAACGTATCTCAAAATTACCAAAACTAAACCTACAGTGCCACCCAAAAACTGCTCTGTAACCATAAATCTGTGTAACTTTTTGTAAAAGCAATTGTGTTGCACCTGAAATAATATGCTTACATTATGTAATTCATAGAAACATGATGCTTAGCACACTATAGTAACCTATTGTCTCAAAGATATTTTGCCCTGGTTATTCTACGCTACTCACCCAAAGTCATCGTCCATAGACTTGAAGAAGAACTTGTAGTTGGGTTTGTTTAGCACCCCCTTAAAATCTCCCAGTGTCACTCGATCAGAGGGCACCGGCAACTTCACCAAATACGGCGTCTCCTGCTCATCCAGGTGGTAGATAACCTTGGTCTCCCCCATTATAATCCAGCCGGGGTGAGAGGACCACAGAGGCAGGCAGCACTTTATCCAGGTGTAGGAAGGGGCCCAGCCCCAGTAGCTGTCATTCACGGGAGGCCATAGGAATAAAGAGGAGACGCAGACTGGCCGGGTGACAACACAGAGGCTATGGGATGGAAGAGGGCGGTCAGCCTGCTCGCGGGGAGGTATCCAGGCAGGCTGGCTGGGTGAAGGGATGAGGGGACACTAATAAACAGTTTAGTGTGTGTGTGGCCTGTCAGACCTGGCTTCACATGAGGTCCCCTGGTACTCGCTCCCGACACTAACAAGTGCCCTTTACTCCCCGGGGACGTTGCGGCTCCCGGTGCCCACACAAAGGACTTGATCTATCCGCTCCGTGCGTGTTCCTAGCCGGTTTCTCTGTCTGTTTCTGTCACTCGGTGCCCGTCTCTTCAGCGCTGCGCATGCGTAATAGCAGCTGATTCCCAGCTGCTCTATGCGCATGCGTAGCAGAGGCGAGCCGTAATCGCTGGTCACACCTATTCTTATCACGTGACCTGGTGCAGATCCGGATATCCGCTCCATCCCCAGAAGCAGGGTCTATATTGCCATGTGAAACTTAATACACTATAATAAAAAATTACAACTCCGTTAAGAAACATACATTTTTGTTTTTAAGATAAGAAATAAAGACAAATAATGAATTTTCATTTTAAGAAATATGCCCGCTGCATTGACACTAGGTAAGACAAAGACTTATTTAGAAACAGCTGCATCGATTTGATGGCAATAGTATGTGGTATGAAATCAATCTAATACAGGAATTAACAATGAATACATTACACACAGAATATGTAATTTTCAATAAAGTCATAGTTAAGTTAAATGAATATAGGAGATTTTCAGCATGCACAGAAAATAAAGTGTTCAACTATATTTGCACACAGCAATACATTTTATTTTACCAAAAATGACAAGCATACTTTGACTCTTGGGTCATATCACCTTATTTCTCCTCTTACCCATTACAGCAAATTGCTGTGATCCTGTCATCTCGGGCTCATGCTATACCTAAAGAATTCATTTAGAGAAATGCAACATTCATTTTTTTTTTATATGTTGTTTATCTTTATTTATTACCTAAGATTTTTTTTTCCTGTCCTGGAACATGGCAGTGGGCATCAATGATTAATCCATTCTCACCATGTGAAGGGACAGGTCTAAACCTGAAAAATAGATTCCATCAGTCTCTTTTCCTGTGTCTCACATGCAAGGTTATCTTACAACAGTATAAGGAACCTAACATGTCTATCTATATACATTTGTTAAATGGATACTGATTTTTATCTTGTTAGAGTTCTTAACATGATCGCTCAATATTTAGATCAAATGGTTGAGATTCTTATAAATAATATATAATGCTTTGCCCGTAGGCTGACTACACAGGCCCTAAGCCTGAAATATCTTCCTATTTTCCTATTTTGGTGGAATTTCTTGATGTTCCCATACCACTGGAGTAAATTGACCTGGCAGTCACATGATTTTCCAATAACAAGGCTTGGGAGTGGATGGCACAAATGTTTACAAAAATTTCAGACTAATATTTATTTCAAAACTTCATGGACAACTTTGGCAACCTAAGGTCGGATGTCTCTCTCACCCCATTAATATCGGATGCAATTATTATTATGATAAAGCCTGGCAATGACCTAATTTTCTCAGAGGCATAATGTCCTATACCCCTTTTGGCCACGGACATTAAGATACTAACCAAAATGTTAGTGATCAGATAACTATTTACACACCTGCAGATGTCGCATGCTGCAGATGAAGAGGCAGTGGTGGTGTCTTTGACTCAGTGAAGTGGGTGTATTTGCGGGAGGTTATGAAGCACCTTTTCATTGGGCCAAGCTGTTTTGGCTGGGTCTAATTACTTTACTCTTCCCCAGCAGCTAGGTCCTCTGTTAATGGTGCAGGTCCTTTTTATTTGGAGGGGGGGTGCGTCAGGGTTGCCCGCTTACGCCTGCATTGCTGACGTTGACCATTGAACCACAAGCTTGTCTCTTCAGAGCACATCCCAATTTCAGTCATTTAAAAAGCAGGCAATGCCATTATAGATAAAATTGCCCAATATGCTCAAATTATGCTTTTGTTCTTGGCTGACGCAAATGGTTCATTTGATAAACATCTTCTTCTTCATATACCTGGAACTCATACACATCTGGGGTCCCTTTTTTGGTAATAGCCCACCCATAATTGGGGCTGCTCCGCTCAAGAGCTTCCTCAAGGTTTTTGCGCAGACAGATTTCAGCAACTTGTACATATGCTGGTACTGTCAGATGGTCTTGCGAGCCTGAGTCTTAAGTGGGAAAGTGTTGATGAGTGGGATTGTGCCCTAGGTATGTACACCTTTTCATCATCATCATCATTTATTTATATAGCGCCACTGATTCCGCAGCGCTGTACAGAGAACTCATTCACATCAGTCCCTGCCCCATTGGAGCTTGCAGTCTAAATTCCCTAACACACACACACACACACACACACACACACACTAGGATCAATATTGATAGCAGCCAATTAACCTGCTAGTATGTTTTTGGAGTGTGGGAGGAAACCAGAGCACCCGGAGGTAACCCACGCAAACATGGGGAGAATATACAAACTCCACACAGATAAGGCCATGGATGGGAATTGAACTCATGACCCCAGCGCTGTGAGGCAGAAGTGCTAACCACTTAGCCACCATGCTGCCTCACCTTTTAAAGTTTAATGACAGCCTTACCTGAAATATTTCAAGAAAGATAACCAGTGAATCAAGTCAGACTAACATAAACGAAATTACTTTGAATGAAAAATCTTATTAAAAAAAAAGGATACACATCAAGGCTAATAAAAATCAGACCAAAAATGTTGAGCATTAATTTTTTTTTGCAATAATGATTTTATTAAAGTTTTTCCTTTTGGTTACATGGAACAAGAAAAAACAGAAAAACATACATTGTAAATTACAAGGGAGAAGAGGGGGGGGGGGGTCAAGGGGAGGGGTAGAGGGGGAGGCAATACACATCAGTATGAATAAATAGCATGAAACAGTGCCACTCTCAACATTTTACAGATTTTACAAATCGTTTGAGCAACAACAAAGATAGTAGCACTTTAATTTTACTGTGGAGAGTTACACGGGGTTCCCCCAGAGGCAGGCAGGGCTGAAGATTTGGCTGCATATCGATTCCATTCAAACCATATGATGT
Source organism: Mixophyes fleayi (assembly GCF_038048845.1). Classification (NCBI taxonomy): domain Eukaryota; kingdom Metazoa; phylum Chordata; class Amphibia; order Anura; family Limnodynastidae; genus Mixophyes; species Mixophyes fleayi. Next base: position 136,975,486 of record NC_134404.1, on the reverse strand, counting down.
GGGGACAGGAGGCAGAGGAAGAGTAAGGGACTCCCAGCGTTTCCATGTCACAGCTTAACTGAACCTTAGAAATTATCTTGACTATGGAGGGCAGCGTAGCTGATTTCCAGGCTTAGGCAATCACCGCCAGGGTAGCTATAAAAATGTGGCCTATGACATACCGAACCCCCAATAGCACTTGGGGGGGAAAGAAATGTAAGAGAGCAACTTCTGGTGTACTAGGGATCGGAGTTCAAATAACTTTAGAATTTAAGGCGTACACCTCTGACCAAAGGTCTCTGACCACTGGACAACTCCAAAAAACATGAAAAATATCCCCTATTTCTCCACATCCACGCCAACAGATTCTGGACTGATGTGGCCATATCCTTATGCAACCTATCGGGGGTCATGTAGAGTCTATAAAGTAACTTGAAAGCATCTCCGAGTGATTCAAACACCTCGACATCCTGTGGGCATTTTGGTAGATTTTGTCCCACTGATCCGAGTCAAATTCCCGGCCAATATCCCTCTCCCAGGCTAGCTGGGAAGAGGCTTTTATCGGGTGCCGACTTGTGTTGAGGTTGGTGTACATGAAGAAGATAGCCGCTTTGGTACTGCCAGTTGAAAGTCTAGATAAAAAGAGAGCTGGTGGGTGTTGAAGGGAGGAGTCCCGTGGGTGCACGGAATGTAGCCAATGCCTAACCTGGAGGTACTTATAAAAATATTGGTTAGGAATGTGGAATTTGTCCCTCAATTCAGAGAAGGGTAATAGCCCTGAGTCAGAATAGAACAGTTTGAGATTAGTGATGCCCCTTAAATACCACAGAGAGAGGTTTAGGTTGGGAATAAGTTTCGATACCTCAAGGAGGGAAAGATTAGAGGTAGGGAGGGTGACAAGGTTTGAGGTTTTTAGGAATTTGTCCCAGGTTGTCAGTGCATCACACGTGAGACGTGGGAGGGTAGTCTGGGGGGGTCTCCAGGACCTAGGAATCCAGAGAAGGTCAGCCAGTGGGGATGTACTATTGAGGCCTCTCTCCAAGTCGACCCAGGATTTAAGGGAGCCCGGGAGAGACCAGTCTCGGAGCTGAGCTAAGATGGCCGCGTCCTGGTTCTTGACCAAGTCCGGAAAGGCTAATCCCCCAGTCTTTTTTGAGCGTGCCATAATTGAATAAGCTAGTTTAGGAGGTTTCCCTTTCCATACATAAGAGGTAAGTGAGTTACGTAATTTGTCCATATAGAATTTGGGCAACTTAAAAGGCAAAGTCCTAAATAAATACATCATTTTGGGCAGAAGGGACATTTTAAACGCGGCTATCCTGCCTAACCAGAAGACCTCATAATGTTGCCACGCTTTTGCCAGAGTGTTTAACTGAATCAATAGTGGACCATAGTTGGCCTCCAAGAGGGGAATCTAAATATGGGGTTATCATGATTCCCAGATAGGGCATGGAAAGGGACCTCCAAGAATATGGGAAGGCCGTCTTGAGGCGACCCAGAAGGGGCTCTGTCAAGTTAATAGGGAGAACGTCCGTTTTAGTTGTGTTTAATTTGTAATAGGAGGCCCTTCCAAATTCCTGTAGCAAATCATGTAAAAGTGGAAGTGAGGTCTCCGGGCTAGTCACATACAGCAAAATGTCGTCCGCAAAAAGACATAGTTTGTGAGTGGTGGCAGCTAAAGTGATGCCAGGGAGTTGCGGATGTTGCCTGATTTGCTAGGCCAAGGGTTCAAGTATATTAATCATTCTACGTGTATTGTCGGATGCTTGTCTTCCGAGGGCAAAGCCAACCTGATCTGGGTGTATCAAGGCCGGGATAAAGGCTATTGGCAATAAATTTGGCATAAATTTTAATATCCGTATTAAGAAGGGAGATTGGTCTATAGTTCTGACATTTAGTTAGGTCCTTGCCCGGCTTGGGTATCGTGACAATACGGGACTCCAGCATCTCCGAAGGGAAATTCCCCTGGTGAGTGCCTGCATTAAATAACTGTTCTAGGAGTGGAGTAAGTTCGGTCTGGAATGTAGCATAAAAATTGTTAATAAATCCATCAGGTCCTGGAGCTTTGTCTTTAGGTAGGGATTTAATAACGCGTGCAATCTCAGCCTGTGACCATGGGACATTCAAGGAAATCAGAGAGTCAGAGTCCAAAGATGGTAATTTTAGTTGGCTCAAAAAATTCTCAATCAAATTTGGGGTCCGTTGGGGGGAGATATTACATCCAGAAAGATTGTATGGTTTAGAGTAGTAAACTGCAAATTTATTGGCTATATCTCGTGGGTTAGACGTTCTGACATCGGATTCATCTAAATTTAATACGATTTTGGGCCCTTTGTCCTCTCAACTTTCTAGCAAGCAACCTCCCTGCTCTGTTCCCTAAAACGTAGTATTTCTGCCGCAGTCTACTCAAGGCTTGTTGAGTACGAAAAAGTAATAATTTTTGTAATTGATCTTTTACTAGAGATAGGCGGGCCTTAAGATCTTCTGAGGGATGGGCTTTATTCAAAGACTCAAGGGAGGACAACTCCGCCTCCAGCCTCCTTTGGTTGCCAAGGTATGCGCAGTTAAGTCTGGCTCCAGTCTGAATGGCTGTGCCTCGCATTACAGCTTTGAGCGTGCACCAGAAATTAAAGACGGAGGTATCCTCCGGAGAGTTGGTTTCAATATATATATATATATATATATATCAAGCGTTTTTTAAGGGCAGTCTTTGCCTCGAGAGAGGTCAAAAGATATGGGGCCATTCGCCAAGAACCAGGGGGAATTACTTTTTGCGGGTGTCGCCAGGTCCAAACCACCGGAGCATGGTCAGACCACGATATTGGAAGGATCTTAATTGACCTGGTATTCTGCAAAGACCATTTGTCCGACAGAATGAGGTCTATTCTAGAATAGGAGTTATGTACCGCAGAGTAGTATGTGTAATCTCACTCTAAGGGGGCGTGCGTCCTCCAGACATCGTAGAGTCCATACTCCACCAATAGTCTAGCAAAGGCAGCTGAGGGACCCTTTGTATTATTCGCTGAGCGGGAAGATGGCTGTGATGATCTGTCTAATTTAGGGTCAGACACAATGTTAAAGTCTCCCATAAGAATGAGAGTGCCCTGTTTATATTTCTCAATTTCTTGTAATGTGGTTCTGAGGAAAGGAATTTGTCTTGAATTGGGCGCATATAGTGAGACGATTGTGACCAATTTACCATCTAGAAATCCCACCACAATAAGATATCTCCCATTTTTATCCTCGAACTTAGAGTTAAGAGTAAAATTAGATTTGGAACTGAACAGGAGGGCTACTCTGCTCCATTTAAAAGGAGCATTTGCGGTATAGCAAACTGGAAATCTGTGGTCTTTAAAGGCAGGGGGGGCTCTAGCCCAAAAATGGGTTTCTTGTATTGCTACAATATCGGCTTTTTGCTTATAGAAAAAAGATAATGCTAAACGTCTTTTAGCAGGAGAGTTCAATCCCCTTACATTTAGAGATAAAAACTTGACCATTTTGGCTTACTATGACTCTTTGGGGACCTCACGGAGATATTACACTTGGTAAATAGAAAGATGTGCTTGCCTACAGGGTTGAGCATTAATTTTTAAGAAAACCCCCCCCATTTAATCTGACACATAAGATAGCCCAAATTGCACTTCTAGGAGTCCATTACACTACACCAATCCAATACCCTGCACTTATGTCTGATACTGTATAGTTCTATTACAGTCTTTCCTATAATCCAATAGTATTTACTTGAAGAAGATTTTGTGAAATGTCAAGATTTGTAAATTTGTTGACTGCATATTTTTAAGTATGTTTAACACTATATATAATACTTGAACGTCATACATTTTTATATACATAAGCAATAAAACATGTCATGTTCCATTTAGTTTTACAGCAATATTACATTGTGTAAATTGCTACAAAAGTTGGTAAATGTGTAGATGTCCTTGCATAGTATTTAAATGTAAATAAACATGCATTGCAATTTTCTCCACAATGATAGTAACCTGTGAAATGCTTTATGGCTTGTTTAACCAGACATGACGATTTCCTTTTCTGAAAGGTTGTTTAAGGAACCCTTATCTGAAGTAGAACGTCATTGCTATTCCATTTTACTTTAGTTATGTGTGTCACCCTGGCTCAAGACCGAATTAATAGCGTTAGGGTTCACTGTTTTTTCTTAATTGCTATCTCTATGTCTCTTAAGCTTTCCTACAGTACTTTGTATACCAACAATAAGATGTCACATTGACAAAAAAAAATAAAAATACACCTCCAGTATCTTCAACAAAAATAAAGATAAATCTGTACCAGAAACATAACCCTCATGAGAATCCCCCATTTCAGAGTCAGATCCCGATGCACGAATTTAAAATATAGATATCTGCAGAGGTTATCAAGAAGCCTCTGAGCAACAATTTCCAGACATACATTCTGAATGCCCTCAAAAATCATGTAGACGTCTTTGAGAACAGTTCCTAGAGAAAAAGTGTTAGCATTAAAAACATTCCAGTACCAGTGACCAATGATGCATTTAGAAAATATTTAAAAGGCCTGTTTCAACAATTAGAAATAGATATTTCAACACATGATTTGAAAGTGGACCAAAGCCCATCGTGCCTTATGGGCCAAATCACTATCAGATCAACCTCCATGTGATGTGGTGTTTTCGTTATTTCAAGACAAAGCAGAAAACAGCAGCTTTAAGAAATATTCCTATTATCATATCTTATGGAGCCAACCTACATGCATATTAAGACTTGGCACAAACCACACTCTAAAAGCAAAGCAACCTAATAAACACCATTAAGGCACTTAAAAATCATAACATTAGCTGCAAATGGGGTTTCCCATTTCAACTAACTAACTGTGAAGTTTGAAAGTAAAACCTACACTCTCATTAATCCAGAACAGGGATATGATCAACTTAGAAAACTAAGCATCATTGAGCATCTTATCATCTGTCTCATCTTCCGCACCAAAAGAGAAAAAAGCTCCATCTCCAGAATAGACTCATGCACTAAGAAATATCTTCAGAGATCCGCAACTTTAATCATAAGATACTACTAAGACTTCTATCCACTGAGAATCCTCTTAACGTATTCAGTTGCTTACTCCTCCCAACAGATAGTCAAGACACTGCAATTTAATATATAAATTTAGATCCTTATTGCACTACTGTTGCTTTGCAGTGTCAGATGGAGATAGATGTTGACAAAAGTATTTACATATATCTCAGTGTTCTGACCATTGATCAAAATGATGCTCCATAAAATAGGGGTTTTGTTGTTAACAAAGACCTGTCCGAGTAACATAGTAAACTAGAAAGTCAGTTTATTAGTCCCTATATGGGATGAACTGTTTCACCTGGATACATTCACCAGAATGCTCATCCCTGAGTGAGATTATTCAGTGATAGGAATGATCTGTCAGAGTGCCACCGCATGGTAATAAACAATTCTAAATTTTATATACAATAGTGACTTATTTCTTTGGCTTATTAAACTAAGCATATTTTGTTGCTGTCAGACTTAGAGGACCAACGAAAACTATGTACAAAAAAACAAATTATTTAATCAATATTAATAGGCCAACCCTCCAAACAGGGCTCTGTTAACCTACCTAAAAAAAGAAAACTTGTTTAGATTTGTTACATGATTGTCACAATTAACAGTACAGGAGTGACCACTGGCTGATATTAGCACAAATAAACAGGGGAAACTCCAGTAGACTCATGTTGGTGGTTATTGGGAGAGAATTCTGCCCAGGGAAGGTGATCGCTCCGGGAGAACTGATGTTCAGAACAGTAACAACGAAGAAAGGTCTCCAGATCCTAGTTGACCTGCTCAGTTTGGCCATTGGTCTGAGGGTGGTACCCAGAGGAGAACTTCAGGCTGATCCCAAGGTGTTTACAAAAAGACCCCAGAATCTGGAAACGAATTGCACTCCACAATCAGAGATAATCTCAAAAGGACAAGTGGATGTGAAAAATGTTTTTGATAAATAGGAGAGCCAACTTAGCAGCAGAGGGTAAGCCCTGGAGAGGGACAAAGTAGCCCACTTTGGAAAATTAATCGACTACTACCTAAACAGAATTATAGCCATGACTGTCAGGAAGATCCATGATGAAGTTCATGCTGATGCTAGCCCATGAACAGTCAGGAACAGGGAGTGGAAGGAGAAGGCCAGCTGGGGATTGCCTCAGAATTTTGTGTTGGGCAAAGACCCAAGCCTGAATGAATTTATGGACGTCAGAGATTCAGGATGGTCACCAATAATGGAGAGACAGAAGAGCAATAGTTTTTTAAATGCCAGCATGACCGGCATATTTGGAGTCATGGGCCCATCGTAACACTTTAGTGCAGAAGTGAGGATCCACAAATGACTGACTGGCTAGAGGCGTCTTGATGGAAGGTCTAGTCAAGGCCAGAATTTTGAAAAGATGAATTATTGGTTTAGACTCAGAGGAAGGACAAGTATCCGAAAAGTCGAAAGCTCTAGAAAGGGTATCAGACCTAGAATTTTTCGTACCAGGTTGAAAGGTCAGAATTAATTGAAAGCTTGAAAAAAATAGCAACCAACTGGCTTAGGCAGGTAGATAAGATTTGTATGATCAGTAAACACAGTGATGGGATAAAGAGCACCCTTCAAGAGGTACCGCCACTCCTCCAAGGCGACCTTGATGGCCAGGGTTTTTTTTTTATCCCCAATGCCATAGTTAATTATTTTGAGAGAAAATTTGCTGGAAAGGAAACCACAAGGAGTGAGGACACCAGAGGAATTCTTCTGAGAAAGAATAGTCCCCACATCAGCTGTGGAGGCGCTGACTTCCAGGAAGAACAGCTTGTGTTGGTCAGGTTGTTTGAAGATAAGCGCAACCGAAAAGGCCTCCTTAATAGCCTTAATGGCAAGTATTGCCTGCTGGGGCCAGGTCTTGACTCGTCCTACTTTGTGAGTAAGCGAAGTAATAGAGACAATCAAGGTGAAGAATACTTTGATAAATTGTCAGTAGTAGTTGGTAAAACCGATGAAGTGCTGATTGGCTTTTGGCCCGATGGGTTGGGGCCAGTTGAGGATTGCCTCCATCTTCCTAGGGTCCATTTGAAGACCCGAACCCAAGACCAGATAACCCAGGATGGGCACTTGAGGGAGCTCGAAGAGACACTTCTTAAACTTACGGTACAGATGATTTTTGCATAAGCCGGAAAGGACTTCTCTAACATGTTCCCGATGGGAGGAAAGGTCCTGGGAGAAGATCAAGATGTCACCTAGTTAGACGACTACAGACTCAGGGGCTGGGTCAGACGCGGCCGCATCCCCTGTCATATGATGCAGCTGCCTGTGTGCCCCCCGGCCATCCCTCTCCCAGCCCGCGCCTGTACAGACTGGTACAAGAGATCCCGAAATATTGCAGTAATGAATTCTTGGAAAACCGCTGAGGCATTACAGAGACCGAAGGGCATTACTAGGTGGTTACACACACCAGGCTCTCAGGTTCTGTCACTAACCTCTTCGCTACCTTTCCAAGTGGTCCCTGCGGTCCTCAGGCTCTGCTGATTTCAGACCTCTCTTTAGGATGCTGTCCAGTCTGTCTCCACTCCCGAGATCCCTCCAGAATCAGAGTATGGCGTGGTCATCTCGGATTCGGTCACATGATTCCTCTCAGCCAATCAGGTGATAACAGCCTCCATTTCAGATTCCTTCCAAAACCAGTTCATGGGAGCTGCCATCTTGCATATAGTCACCTGATCCATCTCAGTAACTCAGAGTGCTGCTTCTGCCCAGCTGATTGCAGTCTCCAATCAGCAATCAACAACTATAAAAGGACTTCCTGTAGCCCCTACCTGTTGCCAGTGCAATGTTGTATTCCAGACGCCAACCTGATTCCCAGCAGTTTGCAGTCTCACTATCTTGCTACAATCTTGCTACTAACCCTGCACTGACTGTGCAGTAAGCATTCTGGCTCCAGTCCGATTCCAGCATTCCGGTTCTATTCCTGTTACAACAATCCTCTTCCAGCATTCCGGTTACAGCGATCCTCTTTCAGCATTCTGGTTACAGCATTCCGTTTACAGTCCGGTCCAACAATTCAGTTCCTGTTTGCTCCCCCCTGCTAGTGTAATCACAATCTGCACCAGTCCATTCACTATATGCAAAGGGACATTATCAGGCCACCCAGCTTTGTCTATGTAGTCACCAGTCCAGCTCCAGAGACACAGCCCAGTCTGGGTACAGACAGATCCTCAGGCGTGACAGGTAATCAATGCCCATCTCTAGTACTAAAAGCGGTTTTCCATTAATCATCTTGGCGGATTCAAATCAAATTATAAGCACCTCTAAGATCCAAATTGGTAAAGATCTGTGCTCCACGAATGCAGTAAAAAAGTTCCGATATGAGAGGAAGCAGATAGCGGTTCTTGACCATGACAGCTTTTCAATTTGCGGTAATCTATGCAGGGCCTGAGGGCGCCATCCTTTTTTTTTTTTTTAACAAAGTAATTAAATGTATTCAGACATAGATCTGGTTTTAGTTAGAGAGAGAGGATGTACCCTACCCCTAGGAATGTTTTTGCCCGTCATGAGGTCAATAGGTAAATTCTATGGTCAGTGTGGTTGCAAGGATTCAGAAGCGATTTTGCTGAATACATCAAGAAAGTCGGATTAAACTTCAGGAAGAGCAGACTGAGAGTATAAGGAAAAACAGTGAATGTGCCCTTAGTTAGGGTAGGCCTAAAATAATTCAGTTGACTGACTGTGGACGAATTAGAAAACGTATCCACTCAGAGCGGAGAACTCCTACCAACAACCAAACTGGACTGGATACACAGTTAATGGAACCACTGGACATTCGATTGCCATCAACCGCGATCAGTGCCAGAGGCTGCAGTGATGAAAGGGTGGAGAGATGGATCTCGGACGCCAGATTGGCGGACATGAGGTTCCCGGCGAACCCAGAGTCCACAAACGCAGTCAACTGCAGAGGGCCATCCAGAGAAATGAGAGTTACTGGCATAAGGAAATCTGATTCTATTAAGGAGTAGAGGGTGAGAGATACGGATACTAGGATGACCCCCTGTCATCACCTATGATGAGGCATTTCCCATCCTCTTAGGACAAGATGAAAGAAGGTGTCCAGAATCCCCACAATAAAGGCATAGGTGGTTCTTTATCTGCCTATCCCGTTCTTCTTGAATGAGGCAAAAACAGCCTATCTGCATGAGTTACACAGGACTGGGAGTAGGCGACTGAAAGTGTGGCGCCAGGAGAGGAAAAGAATGACGGGGTCGGTCCTGTTCCTGGGTATACTCCCTATGGCAGATATCCACCTTTATACAGAGGGAAATCAGATTGTCAAGACTGGAGGGCAGATCATGCAAAGCCAGATCATCCTTGATATGGTTGTTCAAGCCTTGCCAGAAGGTGGCTATTAGAGCCTCGTTGTTCGACTTAAGTTCCTAGGCTAGGGTTCAAACTGTATAGCATACTGGCCTGCAAATTTCTCAATGAAGACAGTGGAATTCTGGAGCATTATATTGTCCCGTTTCCAGAGGGGGGAGGCCCAGACGCAAACTTGACCGGTGGAGATAAATGATAAAAAGCCATCTTCGTCTTTTCAGACGCAAAGTTCTTAGGTCCAAGTTCAAACTGAATGGCTCATTGATTAAGGAATCTGTAGCATTTCTTAGGATCACCCTCATACTTCTCTGGCGGCAGAATGCCAAGTCCTCTGAAACAAGCAGAACTGGCGATAGTGGTGGCAACAGAGGAGGTCACTGTCATGGCTGGCAAGGCGTGGCGTGTAGGAAGAGAGCCTTGAAGAGAATCTAACCAGATTACATTCTGGATGCACTGTAAAAACTGGGCTTGATTGGAATCCTGCTGGTCCACTCTTTGAGTCAGATGAAGCAGGAGATCTCGGACAGAAGGTTTGTCCTGTCCTCTCATATATCCATCAAGATTAGCGATATAGGAGTGGCCACTGGCTGGTATTACCACAACTGAACAGGGAGGCGTGGAGTCTAATGCACCCTTGGTATTCACCCCTACTATAAATACAGGTAAGTCAGTCCTGATTGGGCAGAGCGCAATTCGGCAGTCAGAACATAGCTGACCGCCGAGAGATGAGTTGGGGGCTCCTAGCTCCTCCTACACCAAAGTCCCATACAGGGTGCACCTAAACACACTTTAAAGCTCAAATGGCACATCCTAAAAGCAACCAAATGCCTAATTGCTACCATTCAGAAAAACAAAGATTCACCCTCTCATCTATTATTATTGGTATATGGCAAATCTCTGGAAGGAACATATCACAAGCATAATTCAAGACACTCCCTAGCAAATTCTTAAGCAGTTGGGTGACCTGGACTGGGTTGTACACGGTCCTACATCTCCATCTTAGCTAATAACTTAACTGTATAGGAAAATGGTAACAACAGAGTGACTCCAACTCCCCCCGTCTTACTAACTATACCTTCATGCCCATCTTGCTCCCAAGCCCGCCATAGTATCACTCCTCTCTTTCCACCACACGCGACCCAGCTATCAAATCTGAAATAACACACTAATTCACTCCAATCTAACAAGTTTTAATTATTACCTTTTATGCAAAATCAATGTTTAACAAATTCTGTGATACATTCAATGTATTGTTTGAACTGTGTACCCCTTTTCTTGACCCAACTCCTCTTCCCCATTTTTCTGTATCTTCAAACTCCAGTTTATGATTTGAAAACTAAAGTTGTTAAACTGAATAGCAGTAAAACACTTAATTTATAAAGGTTTGAGAATTTGAAATTGCATAAGTTAATTTGTGTGGAGACATAAGGTGAATGTACATAATGTTGATTGTAACTTGTGATAATTGTAATTTATTGTGAATGCTTTAAGCTAAGGAGGGTGAACCAGGCAGTAGCTCCTTTAAGAAAAGTTAGTAGATTAAGTAGATCACAATTCATTGTCACATTTTTAATTCTAAATTTATCGTACGTATTCCATGTTCTGTTAAAACCTACTTCCAAATTTCTTCCCCAATAAAAGCCTTTCCAGATCTCACTTCCTCGGCGTCTCAACCCAATTATTGCCTCACCTCTATTTGCTTCTGGATCGTCCTCTCAGAAGAAGCCGCGGTTGCCCCTTGGACCTGCTCACCACCTTGGTCCAACACAACCATCATCATCATCATCATCATTTATTTATATAGCGCCAACATATTCCGTAGCGCTTTACAATTGGGGACAAACGTAATAAACTAATAAACAAACTGGGTAAAACAGACAAAGAGGTGAGAAGGCCCTGCTCGCAAGCTTACAATCTATGGGACAATGGGAGATTGACACATGAGGTTAAGTATACATTTTGCATCTTGGCCCAGCCAGACTGCAAAGGTAGGGTGACTCATAAGCTAAATGATCCTGTCACACAACAATGTTGGTCCGGGGGTAGTTGTAACCATATCACTATTTAATGCTAAGTATAGAGTCCTTATGAGGTGGAACGTGATCTCTAAATACGTTGTCTTCTTCATTCACCCCTTTTTTATGCTTTAAAGTTTGCAGCAAGGAGGGATTCATGTACCCTTTCTGGTTGACTTATCCCAAGATCTGCAAATTTTGCTGATAACAGACACTATTACCCAGTCAATCACCTCTCCCGTGGGAGGCGATTTTAGGTAAACTGATGTCACTAACAAATTTATTTTCTTGGCCTCTAAGCTAGCAATAGCTAAATTGAGTTATCCATCCATCCATGATAGATATCTATCTAGTAAAAGCCAAGCTTACTTGGTTCATTATCAATTAATAATTATCCAGCATTTTGTTTGTCAAATTGGTTATTTTGAGGAAAACATTATGAGAACATTGAATTTTATAAATCTAACTCCAGCTGTAAGATACCCTTAACTATCCCCTTATACATTTATTTTATTCTGAAATTCCTTTTGATTTCTCTATTCCATCAAAATCATATAGTAAATGGGCTGCATGCATATTCAATAGAAAGAGGGCTCTTGCACCACTATAAATCTGCTACTGCTGTCAAATACATTTTTAAATAAACACAGCAATGCACGCAGTTTCAGTATTTTAAGTGCTATCGCTGTATGTACCAACAAACCAAACAATTTAATTGAGAAACTATACAGCTTGCAATCATGAAAAACAGTGGTCTCATTAGTTGAAATCATTATGATTTAATTGGTTGAAATGGTAGGGCCTTTCTATTGTATCTACTCTCCAGCGCGAGCATATAATACCACTAGACCTATGAGATCCAGATAAAAGGTTAAGAAGGTGTTTTAGGTCAGCTATTGTCTCAGATTGAGGGAAAACATGTTCAAAGTGAAAGGCGCAAAGTATAAACAGAGACAGAGTCACATAGGGGAAAAACAAATAGCAAATTGTTCTTCCTCTGCTAAGCCACTCTGTCAATCTCTACATTGGTTGCCTGTTTTTCAACAAATCCAATATAAAATTCTTCTACTAACATACAAGGCCATAAACAAAGCTGTACCTACATACATCTCCTCCATTGTCTCAAAATATCTCCCAACAACTCCCTGTTGGTGTGGGACAAAGTGTTAAAGGCCAATTCTATGACTCTGGTGCCGACCAAAAATATCTCCTTAGCTGCAGTGGCTAAATTAATTCCTAATTTAAATCTCAGCCTATGAGTATCAAACGGAATAACCTCATTCTCTGAATTAGTAGATGATCAGAGTTTACTATCTTTTACACAAATAAAGGAAAGATTTCACCTCCTTTCCCAGGAATTTTATGAATACCTGCAGCTCAGACACTGGTTTAATTCCCTTCCCAGACTAGGTCTACCTATTACAACACCACCGCCCTTGCTGTTCACTAAATTAACAAAAGGAGATAATAGACCCAGCATTACCTTCTGGTACCGCTATACCCTCCCCTCTACATCAGAAAATAAAACTAAAATACAATTGCAGTGGGAATCTGACCTTCACCTAAAGTTGGAAAGTGAAGAATGGGAAGCCATTTTCACAAACTCGTACCGAATGTCCAAATGTATAAATCACACAGAAATGATGATAAAATTAATTAATAGATTGTATCTTACCCCAACTAGACTTCATAAAATGTGGCCTTCCCAGTCGAAACTTTGCTGGCGGCAATGTAATATACCGGGGGATTTGATGCATATATTCTGGAACTGTCCCCATATACAGTCGTTCTGGGTACAAATCTTCCAGTTAGCCCAGTGGTTCCCAAACTTTTGCAGTTTGCGGCACCCTTAGAGTCTCCAAAATTTTTTCAAGGCACCCCTTCAAAATAATTACAGAGCAGTCCCATTTTATAAGTAGTCAAAAAGACATAATAAGTATTTAGGTCAGAACAGAAATACTTATTTAGTTGTATACAAAAATAATACACATAAATCCAAGGGAAAATAATTTATGTATATTTTTTTCAATGATATTTCTGTCAAAGAATAATTTACAGCTAACACACTCAGTGCCCCCTACATCCACACACACAGTGCCCCCACGCTCTGTCCCCTCAGCATCTGCCCGCTCTGTCCCCTCAGCCTCTGCCCGCTCTTTTCCCTCAGCCTCTGCCCGCTCCATCCCCTCAGCCTAAGCCCGCTTTGCCCCCTCATCCTCTGCCCGCTCTGTCCCCTCAGCCTCTACCCGCTCTGCCCTCTTAGCTTCTGCCCGCTCTGCCCCCTCAGCCTCTGCCCGCTTTGCCCCCTCAGCCTCTGCCCGCTGTCACCTAAGCATCTGCCCGCTTTGTCCCCTCAGCATCTGCCCGCTCTGTCCCCTCTGCCCCTCACTGTGCCCCCGCCGTGGACAGGAAGAAGAAAAAAACTACTTACCAATCCGGCAGCGCCCGGGACCCAGCATCCTCCTCCTTCCTCGCTTTTCACTGAATGCCGGGCGTGACGTCACGCCCGGCATTCAGTGAGAAGCGAGGAAGGAGGAGGATGCTGGGTCTCGGGCGCCGCCGGATTAGTAAGTTTTTTTTCTTTTTCCTTCCTCTTCTTCCTGTCCACGGCGCCCGTGACAGCGCCGCCGCACCCCTGGGAGCCGCTGCGCACAGTTTGGGAACCTAGGAGTTAGCCAATAAGGTTACTAGACAAAATCTCTCTCCTACCCCAGAGGTTGCGTTACTGCAGCATTAACCCCCTCAGTTTCCATCACATGCTAAATATGTCTTTAGTCATATTCTGATTTCCGCAAGAGCCTCCTTAGCTCACGGTTGGAAGTCACCACAGATACCCTTGATATCGAAAGTAGTGGCCAAGGTGCAATTCAGCTTTGAAATGGAGACAGAGGGGATGCCCTACTCCACTGCCACCTCGTCCCCGATAATGAAGTGGTTCAGCTGGCATGTGTATGTTACGGACGGAGAGGGAGCGCGTCCAGATCGAATAGACTCTGATTTACTACCTGCATCTCCTACACTTAGCGAAGTTCCCCAATGTTCCTATTAGTAGTTTCCTGGTGACCATTCGACCAGTGTAACTTTCACGAATTGGAAGGGAACCTATTAGGTTTCCTCCCTCATGTGTTCAATATGGTTTAACAGCAGAATTGTTTAATGTGTTCCCCCCACTATGTACCCCCTCAACCCTTCCCCCTTTTAATTTTGTGTCCTTTCCTTACCCCCCATCCCTTTATACTTTCTGTTCCCCATAATTTTTGAAAAATTAATAATAAAAATACTATTGAAGTTAAAAAATATCTCCCAACTCGACACCTCTGTTCTGCAGAAGATCTGCGTCTCTCTTCCACTCTCATCACATGCTCCTATTCCTTTTTTCAGACTGCACCCACTTTGTGGAATGGTCTCCCTCGCACAATAAGATTTTCCTTTAGTCTTCAAGCATTCTCTGAAAACCTACCTCTTCAGACAAGCTTATCATTTTTCTCAACTAGCATCCTAATCTCCCTAGGTTACCCTATTACCACCCTCTGCATAGCTAACACAAGACAATAACCATCTGACCAACATTGCTGTGTGACTGATCATACAGCCCATTCAATACTTTTTACTTTTGTATTCTAGCTGGACCAATATGCAATATGATGTAGCACTTACCCCTGTATATCAAACTCCCATTGTCCGATACATTGTTTGTATGTATTACCCACTATTGTTTTATTACGGTTTGTTCTCAATTGTAAAACGCGCTACAGAATTTGCTGGAGCGATATAAATAAATGTTGATAACTAGCAGACAAAGGGGGGCAGATTTAAATGGAGAATGCTCAACTGATGCACAAAGGAGGGAGAGACATTTAAGAGGAAGATGCTGCACAGTATCAGAAAGAAAGAGTTAATCAATGAAGGACAATGCATACAAGGAAACATAAAAGTCATTCTGAAAACTGACTAATTATGAATGCAATACAAACCGTTAATTCAATAAAACGGTCATAATATGGTACAAATAGGATAAACTATTTTTGTATCATTAGTATTCATTATTTAATGTTCTTTAAAGGCAGTTCTAGGGGTAAATGTATTAAAGGCAAAATTTGCATTTAAACAAATTAATGTTTCAGCAAAGTCAGTGAATATCAGCGATTTGTTAGAATCGCATTCATACATTTGCTCCCAAGTCTCTCTTTCTCTACGTGACTATTCCTGAGTATATGGCAGTATCTTTTCTTTTGTTCATAATGGTAAACGTAATACACCTTATTTGATCTTACCATGTACAATGGTGATAGAAATTTTGTGGACCCTTTAGAAGTTTCTGAATATCTGCATAAACGTGACCTTAAATGTTTTAAGATTACGAAAGCCCAATAATCCAAATAAACACAAAAAAGGATATACTTTCTCATTCATTGATCAAAATGATCCAACATTACATTTCTTATTTGGAAAATGTATGGGAACCTCTAGAATTATTACTTTCATTAAGTGGATAATTAGAGTCAGGAGTGTCAATCAATTGCATGACAATTAGGTGTTTTATTGGCCATGCCCTATTTAAAAAATAAATAAATAAATCTGAGTCTTCAGTACCAAAGACCAGTATTCATCATACTGGTTTGTGAACGCATGCAATGCTTCGATCAAAGGAGATTTTGGAGGACCTCAGAAATAGAATTGTCAATGCTCATCAGGCTGGAAAATGTTACACATTGATTTCTAAAGACCTTGGGTTTCAAAAATCCACTGTCAGGCAGATAGTGTACAAATGAAGAAAATTCAAAACCATGTTAAATCACTCCAAGAGCAAGGCATATAATATTCCAGGAGATCACAAAGAACCCCACGGTAATCTGCAGGCCTCTTTTGCACTGGCTAACATGAGTGTTCATAAGTCCATCATCAGGCAAACACTGAACAAAAATAGTGTGCATAGGAGGATAGCAAGGAAGAAGCCACTAATCTCCTAGAAAAACATGCATGCCTGTTTAATTGCTGGTAAATACCACCTGGATAAGTCAGAAGACTACTGGAAGAATGCTTTACGGATGGATAAGCCTAAAATAAAATTTTAGGATTAAATGAGAAATATTATGTTTTGAGAAAGCCAAACACTGCAATATAAGAACCTCTTCCCTAGCATGACACATGATGGGGACAACATCATGGTTCGGGGCTGTTTAGCTACCACAAAACCAGGATGGATTGCCATCATTGATGGAACCATGATTTTTTTCTATTGTACCAGTAAATTCTATAGGAGAATGTCAAGGAATCTGTCCATGAACTGAAGAGCAACAGAATGTGGATCTTGCATAAAGACACAACCCTAAACACAGTTTACAAATGATTTTTTGGGAATGGCCGGGTGAAAGCCCAGACCTTAAACCAGTGTTGGCTAACCTGTGACACTCCATGTGTTGTGAAACTACAAGTCCCAGCATGCTTTGCCACTATATAGCAGCTTGTTGCTGGAAGGGTATGCTGGGACTTGTAGTTTCACAAACGGAGTGTCACAGGTTAGCAAACACTGCCTTAAACCAATCAAAATGTTGTGGCATGTTCTGAACTTTGGTGTTCATGCAAGAACATCCACCAACAATCTATATGGAGGAATGGGACAAAATTCCTCAAAATAGATGTGCGACTAATCTACAATTACTATTATGTTTGATTGAAGTAATTAATGCTCAAGGGGGTGATACCAGTTACTGAAAGCACAGGTTCACATACTTTTTCTGACAAAGAAATGTAATGTTTTATCATTTTTACCAAAAAATGAATGAAAAATGATATCATGTTGTGTGTTATTTAATCTGAGTTCTCTTTATCTATTTTTATGACTTGGATCTGAACAAATTTAAAGTAACATTTATGCAGTAATTCTGAAAATTCTAAAAAAGATTCACAAATGTGCTAGCACCACTGTATATGGGTAACTATACAGCACCAGTACTTTCATCCTGTATGCAGGGCAGAGTCTTTTGTATATATTACACCATGTATGGGCCCAAAACACTTCCAGGTGCCTATTAACATCTGGTCGGGAGCCATCAGATGTCTGTTTGTTACAGACAATATATTCAGTCGGACCATGGTCACTGTGTATGGAGTCAAAGTACAACCCTTCTAATTGTTTTCTTATTTTCGGCTTTTACATAATAGTCTAGTAAAGAAAAGGTCTTAACGCATAATTACTTACAATATCACATTAAGGTATTCAGTAACCCATAACAAGAAGATTACCCTTTTCTAACACTATAGAAAACCCCATAATGAATGATGACTCAAGAGGCCCATTTAAGCAAGCCAATCTATAGTCTAAAACAAACAGTCTTGCAGACATCCACTGAATTTCTAGATAACAAAACTAAGGAAGTTCCAATCCATTTTTCCATTTTAAAAGCAAAGGAAATTTTAGACTGGCACATGAGATAGCATTCTCAGCCAAGGAAACAGACACTAAGCTATCACTTTCCTAGTTTACTATGCCCCTTATAATTTATTACTACTATTTTCGTTCTAGTTCTCATATAAGGCTGGGAACACACTACAGGTTTTTCACCTGATCATCGAGCCAATCACACAATAAACAACCATTCAGCCCGATATTGCATCCGTGTGTACACTCCAAAGCACATTGTATTGTCTTATTTGATTTTATAAACAAACTAAAAATCTCTGTAAACAATTTTACAATGTCATTCCAATTCTGCAGTGTGTATGCACTCAGAACCAGCAGTATAAGCAGACGTCCATAGAGTTTACAGAGTCACAATCTTTTCAGCCGATGGTTATGACAGATGAAGAGCACAGATCTGAAGGTAAATCGTGTAAAACGTGTATAGTGTGTACAAATGAATTGGCATGCTGATCTGGACTTTCAGTCATTGGTAAAATCATTAACAATATCAATCATTTTCTGTAGTGTGTACCCAGCCTAAGACCACCCTGAGCATAACTTCCTTAAATAAAACATCTCCATCCCAAGTAGAACCCATAAAGTTCACACAAGGATGCTGAATGGCTGTTTACTCTCGTCTCTTGCTAGCGTGAAATTTAACATAATTTGCAGGGATATTTTAGTTTCTTTAGCAGTGCTGGCTTGGTTACAGTAGCTTCCCTTTTGCATCCACTCCTATGTTTAGACACAAAAGCAGCATTAATTAACCATATAATAAAGGAGGATTTGGACATTAAGTTGGTTAATCCACCTAAAACTCAAGACTGAAAAGTTTCTAAGTTCACTAATAAAGTAAAACATTTTCTAGCCTCTTTATGCCTTGAATAGATCTTCTTAATAAAATATTCAATTACTCCTGAAATGCTGGAATCTAATAGCTCTAGCATTCCTAAGTCAGCTTGAAACATTATACATCGTAAACATTTTAGATCACTTTCAGTCCATAATGTTAATCTGAAAAAATAGATGGATTTGGGTGCCAGAATAGCAGTGAATGTGCAAAAGTCTAAAGGGAGGAGTTAGGCAGATAAGGGATTAGTAATATAAAGAGCTTCAGGTGGTAATTATACTATTACATTAACCTTTTGACTTGTATTTTAATGATAAGGTCATTACTACATCACTTTTTGTCATAATTACAGCTTACTCCTGTCCATCATTAAGATTTGTTACATTTACAGATCATTAGGAAAGCCACTTTGTGTACTTAATTATATTTTATTTTTTCCTAGGTAGCTCAATTACTCTGCATCTGTCGATTCACTTAATTCTGCAAACCTCTCTTATAGATTTTTTTTAACCTTTTGTGTGTATGTGGAAGCACATGTGAGCGGAAATGTCAATTTTGTGCTATGAATAATTCACTCCAAGAATCCAGCAGGTAACGGTTTAATTTGCGCTACACTGTGATAACCTGGGGAGATGATTAATGAAGAGAGTGCTGGAAAATCCTCTGCTCACAGTCAGTCTACACTTGATGGCATAACCTTTAGCCAAGGAAATTAGGATAGACCCTAATCTCAGAATACCCTCTGACACTAAGGAATCAACACTGTTTGTATGTGGATGTTATTGCTCACATTTTCATTTCACTAGACAAGCATGATCATCAGATTTTCAGAATAACATTTTCAAATCAATGTCAAAGATTTTACTTGGCCACTTGCATTACTTTGGAGTTAATATTTCTTAAGAGTATTTTTATTTAACCCAAGTTAGTCACTGTACATCTCCCTCAGACAGCTATTAGCAGTATAAACCTCCAAACACTCTCATTACTTTAAAGCTTCCCTCTATTTTTTCCATATATGCAAGAACAGACATTGGATATTATTTTGAGAGTATGGAAAGAGAAAACAGAAAAAAAGAAAGCAATATATTTTAACTTGACACTGAACAATATCCAACCTCTGGTTACATTTTCTGCCATCTCACCTAGCTGCATGGAATGTCAAACCTGGTATCACTAACCAGAGTACAGTTGAAAATGAACTCAATCCCCCTTTTTACGTCACAACCGATAGCAGAATTCTAAATTCATTAACAGTAAAGATCAACATTAAAAGGAATTTTGGAATATAATTTAGTCTCTTCTTATACTTGCTGAACTGTGACCTTGGTTTCTTGGTCTGCCTTACTCAATGAGCCCATCAGAGAACACAAATAAATGGGCTTGGAAATTGAATATGCATGTATCCCCTATTCTCTAACTGTGTTTGCTTAGTCCCATGGTAAGTGATCTTTTTATTTTATTATTAAAAATATGCAAATAAAGAGTAATAAAATAAGAGTAATATAAAAGAAAAGCATCCCCTTAATAACTCCAAAGGCAGATAAAATCCATAAAGTCTTTATTTATTCCCTGAAATAAATATTTGCACTCAAAACACGCACATTGTCAGTCTGGTAAGGGTGGGCACTGGCACAGGTAGCCACATAGCAAGCTCCTGACAGATTACGGTGGATCCTTGGTCATAGAGGAATAAATAAAGACATGTGAACACCTTTTCACGAATCAAGTGAGGAGCAGAAAAAATAGAATACGTTTTATAGGTTGTTTTAAAATGAGCAATGCCCAGAGTGTAAGTACAATTAAAGTACTATACTTTATATACCTGCATATATATATTTTCCTTGAATGTAATGTGACTATCACACCACCAAGTAATATATGTTTCAAAGCCATCTTAAACACTTAATCCAGAAAGAATCTTGAAATATTCCATGGTAAATAGACTATGTATTTGTACTGAATGTTAAAAGGAGTCATCCTCTGAATGTAGGCTTCTGCATGCTGGCGCAGGAATCAGAGCAGGGTCAGAGGATCCAGACATACCAGCCACCAATACGTGTGGGAGTAAAGAAGAAAGTTGGGTAACCTCCCCTTATTATCACTCATCACCTGAAGATTCCTCCTCTGCTTCTTCCAACCACTGTATAAACTTCTGAAGCTATGGGGGTAAACATATAGAGTAAATCAAGACATCCAGAGCATCAGCATCAAAAATGGTACAAACTGAAAAGCAATGATGATGTAATGATCACACTCACCACTTGTCTTTTGCGCAACTGCCGGCCTTTGTCTGTTATGTCCGTTTGTGAAAACCAACGAAGAATCATCTCCTCTGCTAGCACATCCTGCTGATAAAATCCCATCAGAACCTGTGGTGGAGTGGGAGATAGCAGGAGGGAACATAGCAAGCATGTTATAGGTAAACAGGGAGCAATACTACAGAATACCTTGTGGTAGTTAACACAATCCCCAAAAATATCATGTGACATAAGTATGCAGGGCCCCAGTTAATCTCATAGTTCACAGAGGCATTAATTGTTTCAACATTGAATGTTTAAACCATACATACCAACTTTTAATTTTTCCCCTCCAGGGGTATACGTAGTTACTAAACTGCGGGTTTGAAAAAGTAGAGATGTTGCCTATAGCAACCGATTAGATTCTAGTTATTATTTATTTAGTACATTCTACAAAATGACAGTGAGAATCTAATTGGTTGCTATAGGCGACATCTCTACTTTTTCAAACCTGCAGTTTAGTAAATAAACCCCCAGGAGTGAATTGGCAGTAGTTATGGGGGTGAGGCACAGCAAATTGTGTCATTTGGCCCCTTCTCCATGGCAAAATGATGTATATGCATCATTCAGTTGTAGAGGGTGGGTGTAAAATGGTGCGACTCTCCAACAAAACTGCACAGCCCTGCCCAGAGGAGACAATGCAAGTGCTTGTGCAGGGTTTGAAATTGCAATACTCTAGCTGTCCCCTCCATGTTTTAATTTATAAAAGTCTATTCTTGGTAAAGAGGGGATTTTTTGTACCTGTAATCCTTCTGTGCTTGCTACAAAGTTGTCCTATCTTTGGCAAGCTAGAGCAAAGGGCTAAAGCTGGTTGAGAAGAAATCTTTTCTCTCTAGAGACATTATAAGGCTTGTGTGTGTAAGAGACAAATACTATGCAGGAGGATGGACAAGAGATATTCAGGTCTATGGGGAAAATTATAGATGTAGAGGAGTTAATTGGCCAGACTTCTCGCCAGTAGGGAATGTTGCAAAGAGGAACATAAATCTTGCACAAAGACTACCATGATCTGGAAATGACTACAATTTGGAAATCCAAGCATATCTTTGCCACAAGGGGTTCTGTGAGACATTCATGTACACAACTCCTGCCAAAATATAAAGGGATCCAAATGCATAGCCTGGCAGCTTGTTTAGTTAAAGACCTGTGCAGAATCCATCATGTTTATACTGAATGTTTTTGTAAACCCTTCAAATGGTAGACTTGATAGACATGAAGTCTAGTTTAGGTGAACTATTTGAAGTGTAACTGAGCAGAGTCTAATTTACAGTACTTTGGTATTTTCATGACATATATAACATGGTATACACCAAGGTAAACTATAGCAAGATTAAACAAACCATTTAATATTTAAATAAATGAAAATGTTTTACTTTCCAATTAGTTTAGAATGTACTACACAGTGTCTACAGTATCTGTGTCTTTAAAAGAAGAATATTCCATTCACAAGCGGTACAGAGATCAATGGAAAGGAGGCAGGCAACAAATAATAAGCATTTCTGCCTGAGAATGGCTTGCATGAGATGCAGATCTTTGGGGAAAACAATCCCCATATTTAGTTTAGGTTAGCTTAAGTTGACTATTCATCCATGGGTTAACCTAGTGTTTATTATGTGTGAACACTTCATGTTGCTGCTCCTTTGCAAAAGTTAATGGGTAGTGCCTTGTTTGACATTTAAGGGTTCTGAAAAATATAATGTTGTCCACCTCTCTTGAGATGGTCACCCACTTACTGCTGTCTTGAGGTTTTTTTTTAGTATCTATTCTAATACCCCAATACTTCATTTGTGTATTTGTGCCTTTGCAGACTAATTGTTCGGTTTCTCTGTGAAACCACGGCTTTTATGCCTGTAATGAATCGGACAGGCGTTTTCTTTTCTTTCTTTTTTTTTAATGTACACATTGTTTTCTCAATTATCCGTTTCTTCCAAAAAAAAACATTTGCAGCCATTAATATCTCTAGCATGTGAACTTATCTCCTCCATGCAAGGATCTTAAATGTAAAATTATGGACATACTGGGGGGAATTCAATTCCCCCCACGAAGTACCACCGCGTTAAAAGTATTACCGTTATTACGGTAATATTAACCCCGGCTTTCTGCGCGCAAAAAAACGGAGTTAAAACTACCATAATAATGGTATTTACGCGCACTATTACCTTTAGGGGCAGATTTAAATCGCACACTACGGTAATTTTAATGCTGGCTTTTGCTCCCGGCTTGCAGAGCGTAGTAACTTTAACAAAGTGAATGTGCCACTTACTCTTCTACATATCTACATATACATCATATCCCAACTTTTAATATGGGTCCTGTAACATTATAAGCAAATAAACATCTTTTGTTGAATTAGTAAAAAAATAAAATAAAAATAAATAAAATAGAAAAAAAAAATGGAACGAGAAAGAGAAAAAAGTAAAAAAAAGTTTGCTGTATACTATATGGTGATAGAGAGAAACACTATTGTACTCCAGATATGTGGGTCGCTTTTTCACCTTTGCAACTGCTGCCCAAAGAGGCTCATGGTCCAAGAAGAAATCTTCCATTGCCCTAAGACAGCATAAGTGGTCTGAAGCACGCTTTATATAGTTCTTGAGAAGTGGGGTCCATCTTTTCAGGAGCTGGGGAAACAAAGTAATCTACATATGTGGTGGATTCAAAGACAAGCCATTTTAACTGCAAGTACACCTGAGTGAATATCCAAAACCATGTTTTTTTATGATTATATTTTATATACTGAGAAAAAGAGCTGTGACACTGCCTACAATCAGAAAACATGAATGCCCATTACAATAGCCCATGGATATACAAGTGCACATAAGAACTGAGTAACGCATGAAAAATATCAATGCACTTTTGAGAAGTTTGTCATAATCCCAAAAAAAAAAGAAAATATGCATGTTTACTGTTAATACATTGAGAAGCTATTCATTCAGCTTATATGAATGAAGATCCAAAAGTACATACAGAAAAAAAAATATGAAATAAAAATAAATAAAATATTAGGTGGAGGGATATTTTTGGGGCATCACTGCTCAAGGACCATTCCATACTCTAGCCCACTGCATAATTGCACCTCTACATCCCTGCTGCCGTCCCTGGTGGCTGTCATATTGAAATACTCTTCACCGATTTGGAATGCACCAAGTGAATGAAGAACTCTCCCTGCAGGGAATTTGGGCTTCCATCAGGTTCTCAGACAGAGATGCTAAAGAGGAAGAACATAGCATTGACTGATCCCCATTCACCCTAGCTGGCCAATGGTCCACTTGAGGTTAGGGACAGTGATAGGGATGAGGTGCTTCCAGGTTGGAAGTTGTCAGATGGGAACTAGGGGGGAGTGGGGGACCAAAAAACAACAAAACACCCTTCTGCTACACTCTGGAGACAACGGAGGCCCCCAATAGCGAGCAAAAAGAGTAATAAAATAATGTAAGCGGGTGAGGGAAAAAACCACTGTGTGGGGTGTTACAGAGAAGAAGAGATGAATCCGTTCTTTATTCCAGTGCCCTGTCTAAACTTAATAATGAAACAAAACCCAACCATCTCTGTATTGTCCTGCCGAAGAAGAAAGCTCAAATCTGGAGCTATGAAAAATAATACCAGTATATTCTCATGTACCTCTGTCGCATTCTCCACAAGGCTCTGTTCTTGGCCTTTTACTTTTTTCATTGTACACCTCTTCTTGTGGGGCACTAATTCGCTCTTTCAGCCTCCAGTACCACCTCTACGCTGATGACACCCAAATCTCTCTTCCCTTGATCTCTACCCTTCTGTAACCAACTGTATTTCAGCTCTATCTCCTTACGGATGTCCCCAAGCTACCTAAAGCTCAACATATTCAAAACAGAGCTTATTATCTTCCCTCCTTCCAGAATCACCACCTCCCCTCAAATCTCCCTCGCTGTCAATAACACCACCATTTCCTTCTGGTGCCTTGGTGCGATACTTGACTGCCCCCAGCTTTATTCATCACATCTGGACTCTTCCCCCAGTCCTGTTGGCTCCACCTTAAAAACATTGCCAGAATACACCCTTTTCTTACTCAACATGCTACCAAAATTCTTATCCATTTTCTCATCATCTTCTGTCTTGACTACTGCAGTCTCCAGCTATCTAGCATTCCCAACATCCATATATCCACACTTCAATCCATCCTAAATGCTGCTGCAACACTGATCTTCCTCTCTCACCACTCCACATCTCCTGCAACACATTGCAAATCCCTACACTGGCTCCTCGTGTTCTCCAGAATCAAATTCACATTAGTCACCCTTACCTACAAAGCCCTCAACACTCCCTTTCATAGATCTCAAATCTCATTTCAAAATACTCTTCCTCTTAGATCTATCTCTGACCTGCACCTTGTTTCGTCTCCGATAACCACCTCTCACTCACACCTACAAGACTTCTCCCGTGCTGCTCCCCTTCCCACTTATGGGATTCCCTATCACGCCCAATCAGACATTCCCACTGCCTTCAAATTTTTAGACGTTCGCTAAAAAAAAAAAAAAAAAACACATCTTAAAGCTTACCTTATCCCAGATAATACTATTCATACTAATATACCCCACAACCGTCTAATCTCCACTCTAAACCACATTTGCTCCCCTTGTTTCAGCTATGCCATTCCATTTAGAATGTAAGCTCTCTAATGAGCAGGGTTCTCCATACCCTTTGATTTCATGTCGGGATTTGTTTTGTCTGCCTTGTATGTCCTTGTGTTACATATGTACTGTTTTCCCTACTGTGCACTGAGGCGCCTGACAAATCTACAATAATAAACAACAACAACACCACTGGAAGCAATTTTGATTGAAGCATACTTTTTGCCTCCATCCCTACTATATGCTACAACTATTTTTTGGCAATTTTGGTTTCCAGCATATGGTTCAGCATTTTGTTGGTAGACAGATCATGAATATATGTTATGTTTTATACACCACAAATGGCTTCTCCACAGAATCGTATTGTTATTTACAACTTTAACATTTTGCTATTTTCTCCTGGTGGGATTACTGAAGTTCCATTCCAAGCAGTCCCCCACACTCCTTTTGCACAATAATATGAGTTATGTTTGGTTGAACTGTCCTGAAAGATGATTAAATCCTCCTCCATAAAGAGACACCGGCCCCTACCAATGCGGTTTTAAAAAAAACCAAAACACTTGCAGGGGTTCCTTCCCCTTCTTGTGAGCTTTGGTCACATGCTTCTTTGTGGTGAAATGGGTTAATGTGAGTGCTGCAGTCCATCTCACATACACACCTATCTATATCTCTATACACACACACACACACACACACACTATATCCATATACCCATACACATATACACAAACTCAGTGGTTACTTTATTAGGTACACCTGCTCGTTAATGCAAATATCTAATCCGCTAATCATGTGGCAGTGACTCAGTGCATAAAATCATTGCAGACATGGTCAATAGGTTCAGTTGTTGTTGTACAGACCAGACAGCAGAATGGGGAAGGACTGTGATTTAAGTGACAATGACTGTGGAATGATTGTTGTTGCCAGAAGTGGTTTGAGTATCTCAGCAACAGCTGATCTGATGGGATTTTCACGCACAATAGTCTCTAGTGTCTACAGAAAATATTGCGCAAAACAAAAAAAGCATCCAATCAGCAGCAGTTCTGTGGGCTAAGACGCCTTGCTAATGAGAGAGGTTAGAGGAGACTGGCCAGACTGGCTCAAATGGACAGGAAAGTGACAGTAATTCAAATAACCATGCTTTACAACAGTGATATGCAGAAGAGCATCTCTGAATGCACAGCACATCGAACCTTGAAGTGGATTAGCTACAGCAGCAGAAAACCACAAAGGTTCCACTCCTATCAGCTGAGAACAGGAAACTGAGGCCATAATGGGCACAGGATCACCAAAACTGTACAGATGAAGACTTAGAAAACACTGATAATCTCAGTTTCTGCTGCAATATGCAGATGCTAGGGTCAGAATTTGGTGTAAAGAGGATTTTTATACTTACGATAAATCCCTTTCTCCGATTCCATCTGGGGGACACTGCTACCATGAGGTTGTAGTTGGAGAGTGTGGAGTTGGCACTTAACTAGTTAATTTTGTGGCTGCTGACAGACACCTCCCCCTTGCAACCCCCTGTATCTAGTCAGTGTATTCTAAATCCCTCAAGGAAAGGGAGTCGAACAACCAAGAAGCAAACAGCAGAAGAACAGAAGGGAGGGAATGCAGTGTCCCCAGAAGGAATCAGAGAAAGGGATTTATCGCAAGTATAAAAATCCTCTTTTCTCTTTCATCATATCTGGGGGACACTGCTACCATGAGGACGTACCAAAGCAGCCCCCCTAAGGGAGGGACCAACCTGGAAGCCCAACTTGTAGCACGCTATGGCTGAAGCTAGCATCTGAGGACGCGAACCCACTGAACCGATAAAATTTGGTGAATGTGTGGACGAAGGACCATGTGACCGCTCGGCATAGCTGATCGGTCGAGGTCCCACTACGCACAGGCCAGGAAGCCCCCACAGACCTGGTGGAGTGTAATGTAATGTGGGTAGGCACAGTCCGGTCACCCTTAAGATACGCCTGTTTTATTGTAAAGGTAAGCCATCTAGCAATGGTTTGCTTGGAAGCTGGCCAGTCTTTTCTTTGGGAATCAATTAGGACCAAAAGACAGTCCGTACGTCCTTTGGACATAAATACGTAACGCCCTGACCACATCTAAATATTCTAAGGAAGAAGCTGCGGAAGCTTCCTGGAATACTGGAACCACTATTTCCTGATTACTGTGAAATCCAGAAACTACTTTCCGTTGAAAGGAAGGGACAGTCCGAAGCACCGCCTTATCATCATGGAAGACCAGGAAAGGCTCCCTGCAGGAAAGAGCCCCAAGCTCTGACACTCGTCTAGTACTCTTCCCCCCCTGTCACCTGGCAGATAATGTTTTCTAACTCTGGTCCAAAAAGTACCGCGTCCCAATAAGGAAGGGCCCCTCCAAGGCTCTTTTGGATTTCGCATCAGCTTCCCAGGACCTAAGCCAGAGGGTTCTTCTAGCCGCCACCCTATCAGCTGACATAAAAGAAGACAAGGATGCTGCATTCTGCGCTGCCTCATACAGATACACTGAAGCCTCTTTCAGGTGTAAAGCCAGGGGAAGAAAATCTGAATACTACAATCCCTCTGTCAGTCGGTCAGCCCAAGTTTCCATTGCCCTAGCAACCCATGCAGAAGACAACATGGGTCTAAAGGAAGTACCAGCTGTACCATAAATGGACTTTAAAAATCCTTCCACCTTACGATCTGTAACATCCTGAAGATTGGCGGAGCCCAGAACTGGAAGAGTAGTGTGGCGCACTAGTCGTGCCACCAGAGTATCCACTCTAGGAACTTGTTCCCAGCGCACAATGTTATCTGGCTGTAATGGGTACAGGGACAAAAACCTACGTGGAACCACTATTTTGCGATCAGGCTGTGACCAGGTTGATTCTGCAATCTTCCTTAATTCTGAAGAAGGGGGAAAATAAACCATGGGTTTTTTAACCACCTTAAATAACTCCTGGTTAACTGGTCTAGGCTTGTCAATGTCCACAAGGTTTAAAGCCCGACATACTGCCAGAACTAGATCCTCCATGCCCTGGTTTCTGTTTGAGTCATCCAGGTCGAAGACCTTTACCTGGAAATCAGAAGTTCCCCGTCCTCCTCTGATGATGCCTCAGAGTCAGAGACCAAGAAGAGAGGATGGCTCATCCTGTGTCTCTTGTTTCTAGACCCCAATAGTCCTGGGTATTTTAAAAACCGGTTTAATCTATACCACTAACCAAGGCACTGGACTAGGCCGGTTCCCCCTGGGAAAGGCCTGAAGGAGTTAATGAGGATGGAAGGCCACTTGGACCTACCCCTGCATTCTCCTCTTGTTGGGACAGTGATGCCGTCCGGGCTACCCCTACTAATGCGGTAGAGGGGTGTTCAGCCACTGAGGTTTCTCTCCGATGGTTCAAAAGCTGCACCAGAGAATCCACTGACTGTTGCAAAGACATTGTCTAACTTGGTTCCTCCATGGCTATAGGAGCTGAAACCTGCGACCTCACAGCCTATGCAGAGGGACCCCGGGTTCTGTTGTCCCACAGGTAATTTTATTTTACATTTTGAGCAATTATAAAATTTAGGCTTGGTAGTTTTCCCCTTATCAGACATAATTACTGAATAGGAACAATACCGGAAAAGAAAGTATAGTATACAATCACACAAGGTACGGAAATGCCTTTAAGGGTACGTTTGCCCTTAAAAGCATTGCCATTTTAAAATTAGCTGTCAAAGTCGCCGGATATTGACGAGTTACACAACTCGCACATTAATACATTTACCCCAGGAGACTATCAGTCTTACGTGCAGTAGTCATGCAATCCACATAGATACGCAAGCCCCAAACCACGTCCAAAACAAGAAGAGAATCCTGGGACAACGCAGGAATAATGGTGGATGATATACTCCACAGCCATGGCGTTGTCTGACTGGACCCAAATAGGCCTGTACCGCACAAGGGACTGTGCTTGAGTCACTGCATTGAAGACCACCCGTAACTCGAGAACATTGATGGGCAGCCTTGTCTCCTCCCGGTAAACAGCCCCTGGAGATGGTGGTTCAGAGTCATCGCCTCCAAGCCTAGGAGGCTGTAGTCACTACAGTCCAATCCCACACCGAACATGGACGCCCCTTACTGAGATTCTTCGCCTGCAACCACCACAGCAGGGACTGACGGGTCACTTGCGACAGCTGGAAAAACTGTGTTGCCAACTGGGACTCGGACCTTGGGTTCGAAAGTTCATGAGTGGAAGCAAGCAAACGTAACCATTTCGAAGCAAGACTCCATACGCCCCATCAGTTTCATGTACTGAAGGATGGAGACGATTCTGAAAGATAACAATGTCTTCATCTGTTTTTTTTTTTTTTTTAACAGCCAGAATCTTGTCCTGGGGCGAAAACACCTTTTGGCACCTGATGTCGAACAGGAGACCCAGGAAAATCAATCACTAGGTAGGAACAATGCTGGACTTCTTTCAATTGATAACTTAGCTGGCTGAACTTCTTCCGATTGATAACTCCATGCGATTGCAGTGTTTTCACCGTCAAACACAGGCGAGTCCAGGTAAAGGGCAGAACTTGCTTTTATCAGGAGATCTTTGTGGTACGATAATACAGTCACCCTTTTGTAACGTAAAGGCACTGTCATGACAGCCATCACCTTCGTAAATACGGTTGGTGCTGTTGTCAGACCAACGAGTAGGTCGGATTCCATCTGGAAACTGGGCATCCTGAAGTGTGTATTTAGGAATTTGAGATTCAGAATGGGGCAGTGGAACAAATCTGTTTTTTTCTTGAAGGAAGAGGTTTTAGTAATAACCCAAACCTCTTTGTTCCTTCAGAACTGGGACAATCACTCCTGAAGCTAACAGGGACTGAATAGTCCCCTGAAGAGTCACCCTCTGGGCCCCGTCTCTCGGAAAGGAAGTGGATAGGAAACACCAGAGAGGCATCCCAAAAAGGTCTAGGATGTAACCCCTGTCCACCATGCCCCTTACCCAGGCGTCTGTAGAATAACTGAACCACTGGTCCCAAAAGAGAAGAAACCGAGTCCACACCACCGAAGTTCTGGGTGGGGGAAAGAGGAAGCCATGTAGACTGCTTGTCTGCTGGGTATAGTGGAGAACTGATGATTTCCATCCAGAGGGTATATAGAGGGGGGTGGAAGGCCAGACAAGTTTGTTAGTTTTAGTGCCTTAAAAATGTCCCCCAAATGGTAGTGCCACAGAAAATCTTGATTTTGCATGTTGGTACAAAAATAGGAGCACTTCTGTATTAAGGGCAGAATGCCCTTGAGACCCCCATCATCTGCTGCAACTTTCTATGCAGATGCATGCACTTAGCTATAAAAACAGGGACATTTGTACAAAAGTAGATTCATAACAGTGTAAAAAACACTTGCAATGTGAGACTGTATTTTTGCATGGTCATACTTCGACTGCTGAATTAGAGAAGTACCTGTTTCCTAACATGACAACTTGCTGCAGACATTCAAGAGATCATTATAGAAATACAAGTCTAAACCTTTTAAGGGTGTCATATGTTTGTATATAGATCCATGTCAAATAGTGTTTTTTTTGTTTTAAATGAATATTAAAAAAGTATTGAGTTTCCCTGAAAAATAAAAAATAGTAGCCAACACTTACAGGTAACAAAGCATTGCAGTACGGATTGACATCAAGCACCCCATTCAACTGCTGCATAGGGAATTCCAAGACCACCTTGCATAAAACTTGCATCACTTCCACAAGGGAGATGTTATAGGCATATCTGTAGGAAAATAAAACAGCGATAGGTCAAAACCTGCTGGGAGAGATTAATAGAACCCAAGGATTCCTTCACTAACCTCCAAAGCCTTTCCAAATAACCAAGTAAAGCAATCTATTCAATTCAACAAAAAAACATTAGGGCTGTTTCTAATACATTGTTGTTAATGAAAAAACTAATTTTCCAACTTACTTGAGAGAGTTGATTTCTAGCACAAGATTGTCACAGGAGATGTTCTCTTCTACACCCCTCTGCAGAGTTCCCAAAACCTCGTTCTGAAAAACTGCAGAGTGGAACAGCATCAGTATTAGGAAAATCGAAGGAACAGAGCAGTAACTTTCTATAATAAAGCTTGAATGGAGGAACAACCCTCAATTATTAAATATTTTAGCAGAAATACATTTTGAAAGATACCAAAATCACAATCTACAAAGTAGGGTCAGAGTTAAGAAGTCTTTGAGAACAACATTCACCTTTAATGTCATCCAGAAGAGGGGAAGCTGGGCGACTGTCTATTTGCTCCGAACATACACTCTTTCCACTATCGCTGTCACTGTCCTCCTCATTGGTTATGGTGAGGCCTGCAAAAGGAAAACATATCAAATCATGACTGTGATATAAGAGGTTTATTACACCTGTAAAGTGCAGTATGAGGATATCAATGCTCCTATTTTGGCATGTCAAGTTGAAGTTTATAAGACGAAAAGATGGTGGCTTTGTAGACACGCATATAATTTTTTCTGACATTGATGTTTTTGCCATTACATTTGCAACACCTCTTTTTTGACTATTTTGCACTGTGCTAATTATTATATTTGTAAAAGCTATTTTTAGCACTACTACTTTGCAGTTCCCCACCACAAAAACAAATTAAATAAAAATAATCTATATACATTGCATTTCATCCCTGACGCTCTGTAAATGGTATTCCACTGCTTACCCCAGAGACTCATCTGCAACTCTTCCTCTTCTTCATCTGGCATCACTGAAGACTTCCATACGTAACCTTCACCTTCTGATCCAACCTCTGCTTTGTTGTATACTGTTTAGAGGATAAAGAGATGTACGAGAGCAGTTATTCCAAAGGGTGCAAACTGCTGGCCACAGTATGTGCTACACTCATCAAGTACACAGAGAAGTAAAAGCACAGTGAAAAGCCAGAGGCCAAACACGCTTGCTAACACACTGTGAGGGGAATTCAATTAGGTGCAATGTTGTGAGAAACATCGCTGCTGCATATTTTTATGATTAATACAGTAAAATATCTGCCTATTTGAAAAAATCTTGCGGCCACCATGTTCTGAGGAACACTGGCTATTTAAATTCCCGTCTGTGAATGGGCAGAGCCAATACAGTGCATCTCAGGGCATTTTTCACATGAGGTCATCCTTCATTTGTTTAAAATAAACTTGTATCATCTGTAGGGACCAAGATGTTATACTAACCAGACTTTTTTATTTTAACAATATCTTCAAGCACCTGATTATTTGCCTTATTACCTTTGACCTTCGAACGCTCATCCTCTTTGCCAGTTGCTGCATCATCACTGAATTCATCATCATCATCTTCTACCTCATCTGGATGATGCAGAGAAATAACAGTATTCTCTGGAAGCTCTATATCGGGGCCAACAATGACCTAAGGTAGAGATACAAAAGCCAGTCATAGATCAATGTTGTTCAAGTGTGCACTTACAACTGAGATGTTACCACTTACTGTTTCATTACCTTTGACGTTAGGACACAGCGTGGGTTGATCTGTACTTTATTCTTCACAATAACATTATTGCAAATTATAGACTTTCTAATTGTGACATCATCTTCAATGTGAACACCATCCCAAATATACACATTGTCCAGAACTACTCTATCTCCTGCCAGAGGAACAGAGGAATTGTGAGACAGCTACATAATATATGAACATACAATGATAGCTGTCTGCACTATCTGTTTAAAGAATTTCTGATCATTTAGGAACCCAGTGTAAATTTAGACAGAATAACACTAGTAGCATTCAAATATTATACTAACCAACACCAATATAGCTTGTAGGAGCACTCCAAAGTAACTTTATATTTAACAAAATTAACAATTTTGATTACTTAGTAATGTTACTGAGGAATTTCATGGTATGTAAAGAAGTGTTCCATAATGCCCATTAAAGTAAATTTGACATTGTATTTAACATCATATAGCCTCCTATATTTAATATCATTCTTAGAAATTGCAGCTTTCAGCTATAAATATATTGTAATAGCTTACCTCTGTAACATACCTATGAGATATGTGCAAGTCGCTTACAAGGGAGCAGTGCATACATTATTTACTAACACATTATCGGACCACTGGGAGGAGTACATACAGAATGAACTGTGAGATTACAAACAAAATCCATTTTTCACTCCTTTGGTTGTGTTTCAGCGACACGTATAACAAACAGACGAATACATCTGTGTTATTACACCCCACATCTCAAGTAACATTGAAAGTGTTAAAAATGATAATTTTTATGAACAAGATAATTAATGGCATTCACCAAAATGTTGATGATGGCCAAAGTCCTTTGATTGTAGAATTTTAGCTTACTGTGACAAGTGTCATTATTTCTTAGTTAAGTTCATGATTTCAATACACTGTTAGTTACACACCAAAGAGTAAATTTATCAAGCTGCTGGTTTGAAAAAGTGGAGATGTTGCCTATAGCAAGCAATCAGATTCTAGTTATCTCCAATTTTCAAACCTGCAGCTTGATAAATTTATCCCCAAGTATTAAAACCAATACTACCCATGATTTATGGCAGCATTAGCCAATAACGGAATCATTTGCTATGTTCACAACACTTACAATAACCTTTACCATTACATTGTCAACAGCACGCAACGATTACCTTCTCCCTTACTAGCCTCCATCTCTTCCCTCATTCCCTTCTGTAATCAGATATGTCTCACCAATTCTGCAGTTTCGCCCAATACTAGCATTGCTGATGTTGCATTTTGCCCCAATGGTTGTGCTGCTCCCAATCAGCACATTCCCATTCAGGATGCTTCCATGGCCACGGCTGACTTCTGACCCCCTGTAAATATTATGACGAGAGTGTGTATATTTCTGCACTTCCTGGTCAGTGAAGTTGGTTTCAGGGGTTATAGGGTAGAGCCAGCGGCACAGGATATCAGAAGTTACAGCCTCGTACATTGACAGGTTGGAAACACGAGCACCATACTCCTCCTGAGTCACGTGAAGGTGGATCTGATTCCCCAAGATCTGCATGCACACAAAAAATATGTTATAATGCACTGTACACTAATCGGTTAACCAAAACAGTACAATAAATAAACCCACATAAAGATGAAATGTATCAAAGTATTCTCTCCAAAAACTGCCATGTAAATGGCATACTGAAAAGTTTCTGTTCCAGAACTGGTGTTACAGGAACCTTATGTTTATCTGCATATTTGCTAAGCAACCAAAGTGTTGCTTCCAACTCTCACAACAATGTTAGATCGCTTATCACTCTCCCCACCCCACATTATGTGACCACCTTCTTCAGTCTTGGCGCATCTCACCTCTTCGTTAACAAGGATCCCACGAACAAAGTCATCTCTAGTTTGGTAATCAAAGTTATCTGTGAACAGCTCAGCAACCTACGGAGGGGGAGACATTGCAGTGCAACAAGAAAAATTAGACTGTGGATTTCTACACACATGTATGTATGTATGTATGTATGTAATATATATATATATATATATATATATATATATATATATATATATATATATATATATATATATATATATATATATATATACACACACACACACACAATTATACACAATGAACACGGTTATTCACCTGTGGAGAACAGATGCTAATGTGACAGTCCAGCAAATCATGACGCAGCTCTATCTCATCAGTCTTACTCTGGAAGATACTCTGAGAATAGATAAACCAAAACATTACTGCAGGATTCATCAAGAATACTACGTTTTCTCTGGAGCAAGTTTCTCACTCATGGTCCACCACCAATTACTATAGGAGTGGCTCAAAAACAACAGAGATGGCAGGTGCCCAAATATAAGATGGCAACAATTTCCAGTGAAGCTATTGACTACCATGTAGGCTTAGTTGGCCTGCCAGTGGTCCTACAAGTCTTTAGATGTACAGCTCTTTTCCACATACTCCTAAAATGTCCTATAAAGAACTGCCTAGTGAAGAGGCTCATCTAAACAGAGACTATACACAATTCCTACCACTAGACACAGAAAAAAGTTGGTCTCTAACCATAGGGAAATGGTAGCGAGTCAAGTCCTGGCTTTTTTGGTAAAGCAGCACTCTTTTTTTCTTGCTATCCACAGCAATGAGAACATCATCCTCCTGACACCTTGTGTGGTGACCTGGAGAGGACTCCTTCAGGATCATGGTCATAACCGAAATATTCTTCTCCAGCTTTCGACGTGATCTGCAACAAAAGATGGACAGCAGTTTAGAACGTTAACTAAAGTACAATAAGTAAGTGTCCAGTGGAAATGTACAATATCATACCTGTGCTCTTCCAAAGCTGCTTCAATGTTAATATTAGACACCACATCTCCAGTGACCAACACAAAGTCTGATCGCAGCAAAGACTTAGCATCCACATCTCTGAGAACATCTCCAAGTGAGCGGTAAAGCTCTGAGGTCACCACACGCACTACATTGGAGCTAGTAGCCCGACACCACTTGGAATTCCTGCCCAGAAATAAATAACACCAGTAGACAGCTACACATATACTGGAAGTTCTAGGAGATATATATATATCTATATCTATATCCAAAACAAGAGATATTGAAGGAACATTATGCTTAAATATTGAATCATGGGTTTATGTGTGTCGCTGACTACTAGGTAAAACAAGCGCACTCTTAATTTGGGAAAGATTTTTCATTCAAAAGTTGCATAAAGAAGATAATTAGCTTACTGGGTGGCACTGCTCTATTGCGGTCCATTTTATTTGTAGTCTGGCAAAACAAGCAGTACACTATGGGTGTTATGGTGTACAATGTATACATATTTACATGTATTTTTAAGCAGTGGGCATACATACACAACTGATAACATGATGAGTAGCCTAGGTAACCTGATCTAGCATAACAAAATGAATACATTAAAGTTGTCCATACATAACTAGATTAAGCAGATCATTAACCGATTTGGGCACATGGAGCAGATTAAATTGCCCGGTTCTGGTTGTTGAGGCACCACTCTGAGCAGCCAGCCTTAAGGCAAGAGTATAACGATGTGCTTGCTTGCATGGCTGAGTCAAACAATAGCCCACATGAGGCCATCGGGGTGATTGTTTGACCCCCTTTTCATCCATATCAGATAAAATGCAATACAGTCAGATAGTAGGAGTACAGGAGATGCAATGGTTGGTCAATCTGATCCAACAAACCAAACAAAGCAACAAAGATCTTATAATTTGTGGGCAACTTAAAGCTGCCTACACAAAACATGAGTTTCAGATGTAATTTCACCCAAATCGATCCACCATGCTTTGGTGTTCTCCCCAGCACCTATTTCCCAGGTTCTTCACCCGGCTGTATTTACTTGCCACCCGGATCTTGGAGCCCAACAGAGTCCTATTATAATAGAATAAACCATTGTTTCTCCTATAAGAACAGGCACTATGTGAGCACTACAGCCAGCAGTGTGTTAGACCACTCACCACCAGTCCTGGCAGGTGTGGGCAATAACCTCCAACATTTTTCAATATTATTACAAAGTATTACAACTGCCGCCACCAGACTATTTGTTAAAGCCACCCGGCTGACAAAATGTCCTGGTGAAACTTTTTCCCATGACCATGCATTCTGTCTATTAGACAGCAAGATTCACCACTTGGTGTGCTCTTATCTAACTAGATTATTATTTTAAGCTACCTACATATGCTGTAATATGGATGCTGATAACAAGCGATTGGCCTAATATTGCAGCCGCTGTGGACCCAAAACTATAACAATGCCAAACAATAATTAAAGAGAATACAATGTTTTCAGGCATTGTGATAAACCATGAACACAAGATCACGGCTATAGGCCAACGATAGTTTTTTAACCACACTAAGGGGCATATTCAATTGTCGGCGGAAACGCCGAAAATGTCGTGCTCCGCGCACTATTACCGTTATTACAGTAATAGTGCGCGTAAAAACCGTTATTACGGTAGTTTTCTCGCTGGATTTCAGCTCACAGCTCCCAGAGCTGAAATCCAGCTTACTATTACCGTAATAACGGTATTAGTTTTAACGCGGCGGGGAATCGGAAGAACTGAATATGCCCCCAACTGTCCCTAATGAAAGCAAAATATATCTGTTTGTTAAGCCTTAGTAAAGAAACAAAAGAGCTAGATCTAGTCTAATATGGCCAATTTGAATAATGACACTGTAGTTCGATTCTCAGGGCATGTGACACAATCAGCTAATGGATGCCCATCTTTAAACCCACATACATAGAGATTCTGTGACAATCTGGTCTAAAATCAAATATATGATCACCACAAAGACATAAACAATTGTTATATATAATATATACATACATACAAATATACACACGCACACCTTTTTACACAGCCAATAACATGTTATGTACAGGTTTAACTATTTTTTGGTCACATTTTATGTAAGTAGATATCTTCTTGGTTGCAAAATTGTATAAACCCATATATTTTGTTATATATTTGTTGAAACTAAAGTTTAAGAAACAAAAAAAACAAAAAAAACCCAAAACTTACTTGCCTACAGCAAACTAAATTATAAGGGATATTTGATAAGCCATTGAGTATTCACAAATTGTGTCTTCAATGCATATATATCAGTGTATCACTGTTTCTTTATTAGTATTATCAAGTTAATAATTGAAATGTGAAAACAGTCTCCTATTAGGGAAATCACCAATCATCATCACCATTTATTTATATAGCGCCACTGATTTTGCCTGTGAATATATTTACCAAAAGCGCCAACAATGAAATCTTATAGTTATGTCACTAATTTGAAAAAGATAGATTATATTAAAATTACAAACAATAAATGAAGAGACCGACTGTTCCTATTTTAGCCTTTTATTTAAACAGAATGTTCACATGTACAATCATTACTCTTCTGTTTTTAATATTTTGCCTAAGAGGATGGTTTTACTTCAATGTATATAAATGCAATTAATGTTTTATCCATTACTACCCTAGAGCGGCACCTATAGGAACACACTTTTTTTTTTTCCTTTTAGGTGTAACATTTTAAAGTTTACCTGTTGCCTACAAACAGTGGAAGCAGCCAGTTTGTAAGCTGAATAAAAATACATAAGAAAGCAGCATATAATTGTACTAAAAGACAGCAGCATGACTGAGGCAATAAAAGCTATTTTTGTATTGACGTATAACATTGAATATTAGTATGAAACACCATACAAAAGTAACCATTGCCTCGTGAATATTTGATCATGAAGTGCTTTAGTGATGTCAATTGTTTCTAGGTGGAGATTTCATGTATAATGGGTTAAGCCTGCAAAAAAAAAGCTGCCCCCAACTGTGCGCATTTGACAGGGTCCCTTTACACCTTATTTTAGAGAAAACAAAAATAAGATATTATCACATCTGCTGACGCAAAAGAAAAATAGGATATCCACCCAACATAGATTATGCTTGGACTTTAAGAGGGTGCAGGGAGCATGTATCTTTTTTTTACCTCAGGTGATCTTTTATTTCATTTGCCATCCAGCAGCAAAACACAAATGTTTCTTTAACACCAGTGGCAGTGAGGAATTCCAGTGTATAATCAATTAAAGCCACATTAGCCAGAGGTAAAAGAGCCTGTAACAAATAGAAATAAATAAAAAAAATAACAAAACATTAAAGGGCATGGTAGGTGGCCTTAACAAAAACTTGCCCAAATGTTACACACATGTGAGAAATCAAAATATTGTTAACACTGTCATTTGGTTACCATAACAAATATATGTTCTGCAAAGGTCCTTGCAATGAGATTATATATATATTATATACACACACACACACATAATAACTAGCAATCATATCATTTACAGACTGATTGATAATTTGCTTCTATAACAGATCTAGAACAAAACCACGATACACATTACAAACATAATACAACAGACTTATACTGTTATATTAAACCAAACTATGCTGAACTGTAAGTGAACAAACATATTTAAAACAAGATTAGGAAAATATAGACCAAAGATTTGCAGTACTGTTTAAGTCATTGCAACCCTGCATTAAAAAGGCACACAAAATAAATGAGCAGAATCAGATAGACATCACAAACAGATATCATGTAATTATGGTAGTATATAGGGCCTTAACTAGGGCAGTGCAACAGAGGCGACCACCCAGGGCACAAAGCTGAAGGGAGGGCACAATTTAGGAATATTTTGGGTTAATTTTGTTAAAATTGAGGGCTTGGGGGGCGGCATTGGTCTTTCTCGCCCCAGGCACTAGAATTCTAAGTTACGGCTCTG
The DNA here is from genome assembly GCF_038048845.1 of Mixophyes fleayi. NCBI lineage: Eukaryota > Metazoa > Chordata > Amphibia > Anura > Limnodynastidae > Mixophyes > Mixophyes fleayi. The sequence goes on along the minus strand of NC_134404.1, from coordinate 136,935,696 downwards.
GTAGAATATATCAATACTACAATGAAAGGAAATGTTGTGTCTAACATGTGGTTGGAGGTTGGAGCAAAGCTGGGACTAGGTGATAACATGTCATTTTTAAAATAGGCCAAAGCTGCAAATATTGACAATGATCATGCTTTAACAGAGGTTGGAGAAACCTTCTAGGATTACAATATTAGTACAAAGCCTACATAAATTATTTTCATTGAATTTTACTTATAACTGAATCTGAGGACCACTGGTATATTAATACGTAGTAAAATAATATTATTAATCAATAGAAAACAAAGCCTCAGATGATAGCGGATTGCTCACTTTTTTTTTTATTTATTTTGTCGGCTACAACTGCTTAGACACAGGTACTGTAGCTGTTCTGGGGCTGACATATGTCATCTGTCAGCTTTCTGTTCACCGCAACTCTCACCCATACTGCAACACTTACCCGGGGCCGGTCCTTGGTAATGGGGTAAAACCTCTTGTTGAAGCTGTCCGCTACCAGCACGGCTTGTAAGGGAGGCAGCTCGTCATCTCCCCCTGCACCTCGCTTCCCCACCCGCGCAGCCATGTTACTCACTCATACACTCTTTACCTCCCCGGCCACCGTAGTCGGTATCACTCGGCGCTTCCTACGGTGGCCAACAAGAGTCATGACGAATCGGCATTTGGCTGATGAACATTCACCCATCTTACTACACCTTCAGGTAAGGCGGCCATCATAGTACACCTACATCGTTATTCGTTACATTAACAAAAACACAAATTATTTAATCACACGACAGAGTTTAATGTTTTTCTGGCGGCAACATGAACAAATTGATGCTGTGGTATTTTATTGTTGATTGGCAAGGCATGCTGGAACTTTTAGTTCCACAACGGCTTTTCTTCGTACCTGTGACTTAATAGTAAACAAACCTCTACTACAAATGTCATGAATAAAATCCGCTCTGGGCTATTGTCAACATAGTATATTGTGGGAACCCCACACTAGATCTTGACTGGGTTACATGCGGCCGAATCCTTAAATCGGTCGTACATTAAATTTCAATTAATTTAGAATAAAAGATGATTAACAACATTAATTACAGTTAATATTCCACTTGCAATTAATTAGTTATATTTGATGGGTTGCAATGGGACTGGTCTAATCCTATTTTTTTTACTATGGCACCTGATAACCTCCAGACAGCATAAGTGGCGCAGAATATGCCTGCAGTAGCAGTGATAACCAGGGTTGCCAACTCTGAAAAGAAAAACAAGCAACCGTTTAGTGAAAAACAAGCCCAAAACAATCCTAAAAAGCCCCCAAAAAAGCCCAACTTACAAGGGACAGTCCTTTTCTATAACACTAATTTCTACACTCAATCTCCATTTAGTAAACCTTTATAAACACAAAAGGACACATTTCTACACTGATATGGCAAAAGAAGAAGCAAATGCAGTAAATTACCCTTTTGAAATAGGGGAAACTCACATGGCTGCAGATTCAATAATCATCCCCAAATACACACAGATTCTTACTAACCATAATTACACCACAGCATCGCCCGGCAAGTAAAAAAGGCAAAATCCACAACATACGTGAACTGAATATAATGTATGCAAGGACACTGGTATGTCTGTACCAGAAAGCCCCATGATATAACAGTATAAAATATGGCTCTGAAAGCAGTCATATGACATGAGCAGCTACTGAATGGGACGGGAGGGTGTTATATAGCAGTGTTACCTCTATAAGTGCAGCAATAGTACAGACACAGCACTTATTTCAGCATGTTTGTGCAGAAAAAACCCCAACAAAAAACGATTATGCAGCCTAAGGACTTGAAGAACGTGTCCAAGCCCAAAAACAAGGCAGTGAAAAAAATACAGCAACTTAACAAAAAAAGAAGCCCAATTCCGCTTGTTATAAGCGGAATTGGCAACTATGGTGATAACTTCTAATATGTATAGCAGTACTTAGTATTGGTTATATTGCTTCTAGTCCTTTTGGCTAAGATCAAGTGCAGTAGTGGCAGTGCTATACTTTATCCTTTGGCCAGAAGGCTAAGGCACCAGAGAAATTTGCCCGAGTGGAGACATTGGTGGCTGATGAAGCACCATCACATGATTTAACTCGTACATTTTTCCACTTTTCTTTTAATGTGTCACCTCCTTTTGACCTATGGGCGGGAGATTTTTTTATATTTGCCCGACCATTAGGCAGAGACTGTACTCAGTTTGTCACTTTAACTTTTATCTTTTTTTCCCCACATATCTAGGGGGTGCAGTATGGGCTTTTACAATTGCCCAAAGATCTAGGCGGGCAGCTGGCCCTTAGGTTCCCAACCCCCTGAAACTTTGATGCCTTCTCTTCCTGCGGTGGGCAGTAGTAATAGTGCCCAATAATGTGCCACTAGTAGTAATAGTGCCCAGTAATTTGTCACCAGTAGTTATAGTGGCCAGTAATGTGTCACAAGTAGTATTAGTCCAGCAGTGTCACTAGTAGTAATAGTGCTCAGTATGTGCTACTAGTAGTAATAGTGCTCAGTATGTGTCACTAATAGTAATAGCATCCAGTAATGTGCCACTAGTCGTAGTAGTGCCCAGTAATGTGCCTCTAGTTGTAATAGTGCCCAGTAATGTGTCATTAGTAGAAATGCTGAGGGTTCAGCCAAGTACACAAAGTGTGGGGGTTTGGTAACGTGCAACAGAGTTTGTAAGCATTGCCTGGGTAGTGCGTAGCATGTAATAAAGTACACTAAGGTGTTGGCACTGGTTGGACAGGATATAGTGGGCAAAAAGGTACACAGATGTGTTGGTACTGTCTGAACAGCACGTAGCGTGACATACACAGAGGTGTTGGCACTTGTAGAACAGAGCAAGGCAGTGACTGTACCGGAGTAGACAGATGACAGTAACACAACCAAATACACTGGTGGAGTCGAAAACGCCCACCGGACTTCACCAGGGATCCCCGCAAGAGGATATGGACTTTGTTCAGTGAGGACCCAGGCTGCAGCCCAGTGTAGTTGGTTCCCTCTGTGAAAGCAGTGCTTATTGTTTGTTTAGCAGCAGAAATCACCAGGTGTGTGACGAAAAATGCCAATCTTTATTTTAGAACACAATTAATCGGCAAGAAACAGTATATGCAGAGTATCAACTGCAGGATATTCTATGTAGACTATTAGGGTCAGAATCATATGCAGATGGCTTTGCAATCAACAGGCAAAAAATGCAGGATACATAAAGTCCCTATATCAGAGCAGGAGATTAACCCAAATTAGCAGACGTGTTACAGCGGAATGTCACAGTGTACTGATCGGCAGTGTATAACAAAGTTCATAGTATCCAAAGTATTCTGAGACAGACCCATAGTCTCTCAGAACAGTTCTCTGCAATAGCACTTGAAGCAGTACAAAAGTCAATGCAAATTCTTTGAGTGGATTTGTACAACTAATGGTCAGGATGCAGGCCAGGAAAGAAATGGAGTAGCTGAACACCACAGAGACGTACCATCAGATGTTGGCAAGCAGAACAGGTTGTATAAATGGTAATGGTACCGCTGTTGCGGCTTTCTCAGGACACCACCACTTCAGTCAGGAATGGAGTGCTGAGAATTTGGCAGGTAACAGGAACATGAACGCTCAGACAGAAACAGGAATATGAACCAGAATTGTAGTCAGAAGTAGCCAGAGATCAGAACCAGGAAGTAGACACAAGATAATACAGCACTTAAACCAGGACGCTACCTCTAGAAGCAAAACACTATCACTGGCAAGGATGGGACATACCTTAAATAGTGCAGGTAACCAGTCAGAATAATACTGATAACACACCTGCAATGCAGCTAAGCCTAATTGAAAGCAGAGATCTCTCATACACAGGGAAATGCAGCAGAATCTGACATCTAACAGAATCCTAACACATACAGGTAGCACACTTGCTTTGCAGTTCAAACTAATTTAAGGCAAGTAGCTCACACACAGAGGGAAACAGAAGCAGAATCCTAGCACTTAGCTGATATGAGGACTCTGCCGAAGCACCGCAGATCGGAATACAGGTATGGGTGTTGTCGCGGCTAGGAATATTTGTGGATCCCCAACCTCTACTTAGAGGGTGGTGGAGACAGAACACGCTGGGATAAGTTCAGATGGAGAATCACAATGAAGAAATACACAGACGATAAAGTAGTGTTGCAACTTTAGTATATTGTTCAATGGTGCAACAGCAGTAATAAAAGGCATGTACAACTCAGCTGTGCTAAGCACACGGTAGTTGGGAAATAAAACAATCACATCAGTACTTCAAGTGGTAACCAACAGCATGAAAAACAAGCAATACAGTTCAACACTGAGATGATGATCCAGAACACTTGTAACCTTATAACACAGACAGCAATAAAGGAGAATCACTGACACAGCTTGGAAGTCCGATGACGATAGTAAATAGACTTGGCTAATCCAGATGGAATGTGATTCACTTTAGCGGATGGTGATAGGTAATGTAACGGTTCTTGTCAGCGGAACAACAGATGTATATATATAGTCCAAGAGCTTGGTGAACTAGAGACATGCAATAGAATGTTGCTAGAAGTACAGCGTAACAATAGAAGTCCAACACACAGAGAAACGTAAGTTCATCTCTTTGACAGAAAGCAGCTGACATCGCACAGAACTTAATTAAAGGAACTGGCTCCTAGCTCGGCAATGATTCTTAGAAATAGTCCAGCAATTCACAAACAGCAGAATGATAATAATAGCCGTGCCAGACCTAGAACCACAGATGACCAGAACTTGATTGTAGACAAGTTCAACAGAATAATGAACAGCCGAGCAGAGCGGTAATGAATCCAATCAATATGAGCACAGTTTATGCAACTCACGACAGTTCTATGTGCAGATGAAAGTTCAATGAGTAGTTGCAGCTTAGAGATGACCCATGAAATGATATTCAGCAGGGTCAAATAGAGATCAGCGATGACAGGCAATCTCGGCAACCGAATAACATCCAGGAGACACTCAGGGAGTTAGGGATGCAGCCAGAACCCACGATAGTGTGAGTAACACGAAGATCAGGCAATGAATCCCTGATCACAAGAGGTTGATATAGTCTTCAGTAACCAATAGAGATGGGCGGGTCCGGTTCTCCGAGAACCGAACCCACCCGAACTTTGGGTATCCGAGTACCGAGCTGAGCAGCTCGGTACTCTCCCGCCCATTCCGAATCCAAATCGAGGCCGAACGTCATTGTGACGTCGTCGGATCTCGGGGCTCGGTTCTCGCGATACTTCAACTTTATAAATACACGCCTCCACAGCAATCCATCGCCATTTGACAGAGGGAGAGAGCAGGGTGTAGTCATAGGCTAATTAGAGCAGGGACAGAGAATACAATATTGTTCTTGCAATTGCTCTAACCAAAATCGCTAGTGCAGAGAGGAGGATAGAGGTTTATTATTTTTTCTTCATATTTGGCACTCCCCAGCGCTTTTGGGGTGTCCCCCATAATTGTGCATAAATATTTCTGGCTGTCAAAAGTCATATCTGTCAGCAGTATCTACTAAATAATTTTTAGCACTCCTCAGTGCTTTTGGGGTGTCCTCCCTAATTGTGCATTAATATTTCTGGCTGTCAAAAGTCATATCTGTCAGCAGTATCTACTAAATAATTTTTAGCACTCCCCAGTGGTTTGCGCTCAGAATGGATTCAAAGCAGTCCACATATGATCTGAATGAGCAACCAGGTTCTGTCACCAGTCCTGATGTTAGTGTTCCCAGTACGTCATCTGGCCAAGGCGATGTCAAACAACAGAGTGTTTTCAAATTAGTGCAAAAAACAAAAACCAAAAAATTTTTTACTGTATTGAAGCGAAAAAGAAGTGTAACTGAGCAAAAGTTAAGTGACGATAAAAAAAAAATTGCAAGCATGCCATTCTACACACGCAGTGGCAAAGAGAGAATGAGGCCTTCACCTTTGGCTATTAGTGGCAGATCCCAAAAAGTTACCCAGCCTACAATTGGTGCACAACTACTGTTACGCGTCAAAGCCGAGCTGCAAGATAACAGTGAGGCATTACAGGAGAATATTTGCTCTGATTCGCAAATGACAACAATCCCTGTGGAGAGTCCATCCAACAGTGGGATGTCTAATCGTGAGCATTCTGCTGATGTGTGCCTTAATAGCCCGAGTGTAGCCGGTGATACCCAAATTGAGGATGCCACTTTGGAATTAGAAGAGGATGAGGGGGAGATTTGTGTAGGCGACGAGGGCGCTAATGATGATGTTGATGATTATGATGCAGACAGATACCAAATTGCCTTTCTCAATTTCTATTTATATTCTAGATTATATAACGGCTGGATAGTTTTCTATTTTACTCCTAGTGGAGAGAGGATCTGATGCAGACAGATACCAAACTGCCTTTGTCCATTTCAATTTATATTGTACAGTATATAACGGCTGAATTTATTAGTATTTTATACAAGTGGAGGGGGGCCTAGAGAGACAGAAACCAAACTGTCTTTCTTCATGTCAATTAATATTGTACAGTCTATAATGGCTGGATTTTTTTGTATTTTATACAAGTGGAGGGGGGCCTAGAGAGACAGAAACCAAACTGGCTTTCTCCATGTCAATTAATATTGTACAGTCTATAATGGCTGAATTTTTTGGTATTTTATACAAGTGGAGGGGGGCCTAGAGAGACAGAAACCAAACTGGCCTTTTCCATTTCTTTACATATTTAACTATAAGTGTAGGGTGTAATATACATTCAAAGACGATGGCTGCATTGCCAATATGCATAGATGGAGAGGAAGACAATCTGTTTTGTGTGTAGAATAGGCCTACCAACGAAGAATTAAACTGTTTTTTTGGATGATTTATTACCTCAACAATTAGATTACTTGTCTCTAAAACAGTTGGAGCACTAAATTGGGTTAATTTAGGCCCAAAAACATGGATTTTCCCAAAAAATAGCAAAACAAAACGAAACGAAACCAAAACCAAAACCAAAACACGCAATGGCAGTTTTGCAAAACCAAAACCAAAACCAAAACATGACGGTAATCCAGATCCAAAACCGAATCCAAAACCAAAACACGGGGGTCAGCGACCATCTCTAGTAACCAATAAGCTTCAGAAGGAGGTTTCCAATTAGGATAACAGAAAACAGCTATGAAAAGGTAGAGACTCTAAAACAGGAGACAAGCACCAACATAGTTCCTTAAAGGGCAAGTCACACAGCAGCACCTAGTTATGAGAGCGGTGTGTGACAGGTGTGCTGCTGTCAAGGAGACTGGATACTGGAGTTGAAGAAACACAAAGAGCTGCTATGCTTTCTACTATAGTCGTGAAGCAGGAGTATCAATGTTGGACAAAATTGATACTCGGGCACTGATGAGTGCACTGAGCAGCTTCTAATAGTGGCTGATTGATTGGTGATTCCCCGAATGTGTCATTAGTACTGGAGGCTAGTGGTAACTAACAGCTGGGTTCTGTTAAGGATTCTACTTGGGAATTGCAGCAATCAGTGGACAGCTGAGTGTTGGGAGGCAGGACAGTGATGTCTAATACCCTTGGTACTGACAGTATACCCCATCAAAAGGGTGACCACCAGACACCCACAAATCCGTTTATGGAGGAATTTACTCAAGAAACTTTTGATTGCCTGTGGAGTGTGCATATCTGATGCCCCCACCCAAGTTCATTCCCCAGGGCTGAATCCTTTCCAATCTACCAGATAATGAAGGGTACATCTTTTTCTGCAGACACCTAAAACTTGCTTGATTTCGTACTCCTCCTGTGATGACACTGCAACTGATGGTGGCTTTTCCTGGGAGGAGAACGTATTGATGATGAGTGGTTTTAGCAGTAAGATGTGGAAAATATTGGGAGTCAGCAAGGGGTCTGGTAATTTTAGAGTAAATGCCACATGATTGATGACTTGGGTGATTTGAAAGGGATCAGTGTATCTCGGGACAAATTTCATAGAGTGTGCCATGATGGGTACTAATATCTAACCTAATATCCCCTGTGGAGTCGGAATATGTCACGATTGAAGATTTGTGCCAATTCCATGGCTGATGGTATGCCTTTGAGGGGTACAAAGTGAGCCGCCTTATTGAACCAGTCCTCTACAATCCAGATGGTGTTACATTCTTTATATGTTGGCAGTTCAGTGATAAAATCAATATATACTGGACCAGGGTTGACTTGGGATGGAGAGTGGAAGCAGGAGTCCTTTGGGCTTCATCCTTGGGAATCTTGTGTTGGGCACAACTGTCACAGATGGATAAGCATGTCTGCACATCTTTAGTGAGAGTCAGCCACCAGTAAGTTCTGGAGAGTAAGTGGGTCATTTTCCGGGTCCCAGGTGTCTGCACTATCCACAACCGTGTATTATCACCAGATGATTTATGTGTGTATGATCAGCCACATGCAAATAGGAGTCATGCACTCCGAACTCATCTTCTTTCTGGTCCTACCACAAGCCATCCAACCTATCATCTTAGGATTCCCGTGGCTAGGTCTGTACTCACCCACACTGGACTGGACCTCTTCGGAGAAAGGAAGCCCCATGAAGCTATGCCTCTCTGAGGTCACCACGATCCTACCCTCCCACTACTCTAAATTCATTTGTTTATTTGTCGAAATGAACTTAGTTTGTGTTTAAAATTTGTATTGTCTGATGCAAAATCAATTCTGTAGTATAAAAGCATTAATTTTAAACAAATTTATTTCACAAACAAGATTTTGTAGCACTTTTTTTTTTTTTTGTACAAAGAAGTGCTATACACACATTGGATTCTGTTACACAACCTTTTTTTGTAACTTGCATATTTTATTTTGTCGCTACAAATAGTAGAACATTGCATTTGCTAGACACAAAATCTCTTGCAGCACATAAACATTAATTTGTTTACACAAAATCTATTTTATAGCAACAAAACATGGATTTTGTGCATCTGTAGTAAGTCTTGCTTTGAAAAAATATATAGAGAGAGATTTATTGTGTGGCACAACAACCATTTACATGCAAGTTTATGCTTATTTATGTTGAAAAGATGACTTATACGGAAGTAGCACCCCATAACTCAAGGGCTTTGTTTATGAGGCTTTCTTGTAGCATATTGTCTGGTGCCGTTCCCGCACTCACCATCGGTGCCAAGGACAGACGCCTTCCTCTGCGGGCAGCTCTGTCCATTGCTAGGCAGCTGGATGCTGTCCTCTCTCCAGCTTGTTTTCCTACTCTCTAACTGATCTCCTGTGTACCGACCCGGCTTCCCCTGGTTCTGCTTCTGGATCTCCCTTCGGCCTGATTGCTCCCACTATATCTGACCTTAGGCTTACTGACTCTGATTTGCCTTGCCCTTTTTTACCACGTTTGCCAGTAAAGTTTGACCTCTGCCTGCACGACTACATCTGTTCACCATTCACTCCGCTGATAGCTAACTTGGAGAGCCGCGACCTGCACATCCCTTCCAGCAAACTCCCTTGCGGGGGTCCCTGGTGAAGACCGGGGACGTGTTTAGACTCCACGCCTCCTAGCTTAGCAGTGCAGATATCAGCAAGTGGCCTTCAGCCACTGTGACTCGTGACACATATATAATTTACAAGTTAACCCGTGCATTCTAGTCAAATCAAGCTACTTAAGGTGTTAAAAAGGTTCTTTTGGGCCATATCCCAGGCCTCCTCAGAGGAAGAGCGTTACTTCCCGACGCAAGCGCCCTTTTTTAACGTGGTTTTGTCCACATGTCACCACCTCATCATTTTTCTCCATCACCTCATCCTTCATCTTTATCGCCACATCTATCCAGATGTCTATCCAGACACGGATCTTTCTCAGCGGTCCTGGGTATCACACTCCTCTCGCTCTGTCACCCCCGGCAACCACCAACCACTCCCCACTGTCACCCCCGGCAACCACCAACCACTCCCAATTGTCACTTCTCCTTCAAGAAATATATATATATTTTTTTTAAATCTTTATAAACACTTTTAACAATTAACAAATTAAATTAACAAATTAAAAACATCTTAGTATACCAAATTTCAGCCCTTTCTGAGTTTTTTTCTGCACACACACTAAGAATTTAGGAGGTCAGTGTATAACTTCGCCCAGCAGGTGGCGCTGCAGCTTGTTTTTTTTTTTTCACACACAGACACACGCCACTAGGCTTTTATATAGTAGAAGTTAAAATGCAAACAGATTGTAGATAAAAAGACAGGTAAAAAGAAAATAAGTAAATTCGACAATGTATTTTTAAAATCTATTTCAAAGCAGATATAAAAGTATATGGTTGCCAACATTTGTTCACTATTTACAGGGATGTTTTGTTTGTAGGGTACAGTAAGCTAATATAGGCGATAGGAGATGTTAAGTGAGTCACTTGATACTTTACACAAATAAATTTAAACATGGTGTGTTATTGCATATTGATCAGATCAGATGCATGATGCACACCTTTAGAAATGCAACTACTATCGATTGAGACCAAGCACTCCATTTGGAAACAAACTGGAAAAACTGTAACAGATGTTTGTGTACTGGAAGAATCATTTTGTGTGTGACATCTGCAACACAGTATATCCTGGTTAGCCTAATGCATCCCTCCCTCATCCAGAGGCGCAGATCACAAAAAAAGTGTTCCTTCATGAAATTGTGGGTGTGGCTTTGGTGTATTTGGCCATGGTTTGTGCAGATCATTAAAGGGGCTTATTTGTAATTTGCAGTTTTGCTTTCTGAAATGTTGGGATATATGCTAATATGAAACCATTAACGCGCCCTTGTCCTTTTTTTGCCCTATAGATATTCCGGACTCACCCTCGGTTTTTAAGGATTGGCTGCCGTCTGCAAATTGGACTTTTTGTGTATACTAAAACACTTTGCTATTTTGTTTATTGTATACAGAAGTGGGTTAACTGCCCCATTTTTTGGTATCTGTTGTGTGTATATATGAAACCATTAACATTTACTTCTATTATTATTATTATTATTATTATCATTTATGTAGAGTCAGTATACTCTACTTCACAATTGGAAACAAAAACGGTAATAAAAACAAAGAGGCAAGAGAATCTTGCAAGCAAGCTTACAAATTATAAGATCTTTTCAATACTTGCACAAAAATATAAATATAAGGTCAACATTTGGAATAGCAGTGTTTATCATTGTTTTTTAATGACGATGAAATTAATGACATTTGACCATACCTCCCAACCCTCCAGATTTAGAAGGGGCAGTACCGATTTGAGGGTTTGTGATTGTTCCTCTCACTTACACCCCCGTCCTCTGAAATCTAGACTTAGCAGACTAAATAGATTTGGCGCTTATGTATTACATATTTTACATCTTTCAGCCATTTTTCCTGGGGAAGTGGTCATTTGTAAAATAATTTCCGTAGGTTGTAGTGCAACTATAATCGGTTTCATTGTATCCCAAAATCATTAACTAGTGGCTTTTTTTATTCTTAAATGTTTTCATCTCTCTTTATATGCAACTAAAGCCAATAGGCTCAACTCTCTGATTTTTATAGACTATATCACCTTCTAAAGCAAATGTTGTAAAGCTGTCATCGAAATTTCAAAAACAAATATATATGCATGTATCTAAAACACTTATCCCTGTTAATGTCGTTTATAGGATCACTGAAGTTTCCAGCAAGGACAATTATAATACTTGTTGTGTGAAACCTCAGTGACATGTATGAAATAGCAGTTAAAAAGAGGAGGTAGTAAATATTGAATTTAACAAATATAAAATGCCAGGTAGGACATTTGTTTTCTAGTTGCTAATTGGTTGCTGTTTTTTCTCATAAATGCTCTTCATTGGATCCTCTTTTATGTCATTATTAAGTCACTATAGTAACATCAGCCCTGACTCTATTTCAGTGTCACGTTTGTAGGCAATAATGTTGTAATTATACTAGTTTTATGTGCACATATAGATGCACTTGAACATAATGACCTGCACTCCCTTAGAGGATGGGCATAAAAACAGCACATTTTGCACATCAAGTAATGCTCTGTGTACTCCCATTAAATTTACATTTATAGTCTCTACCCATTGAAATTCATTGGCCCACAAAGTAAAATTTCAGTTTTGAACATGTGCACAGAATCAGATACATTACTGTGGGTAGCCCGCATTCATTCAGAAACTCCTCAATAAGTGCAGCTTAGCTTCTAAAAATGTTGGTACCTCCACCGTTGCCGCACTAAAACATGTGCACAACAAAAATAATGCGTAATGTCACAAAAGAAGAAATATTATTATTATTGTTCGAATGACAAATGCACAAAACATAAATTTAGCTTGCTCATCATCATTGTTTATTTATAAGGCACCACAAAAAAAATCATACAACAAACAAATATGCATAGAAACCGTTAAGGACACATGAGATTGATGGAGAAAGTAGATATGACAAAGAGAATAGAGAGGGCCTTGGTCATGAGAGCTTGTAATGTGGAGGGAGAGGGCAATACTGTGATGATAGGTGCTTGAGTGATGTCAACAGAGAGACAGGGAGAGTAGTGATACTAGGGGAAAAAAAGATGATGAACTCAGTTTTGGACATGTTGAGCTTTAAGTAACATTGGGACAACAAAGTGGATGCTTTAATCACTTATAGGTTCTTACTTAATAGTGCAGAAAAAGTCAACATATGTACGGTCAGTACAAACGGTCACACAACTATACATGCTGCTGATGTTCTCAAAGTTGGTGAAAAATGTTTGATGGGTGAGGAAACAACCTATTAGGAGCTTTCTCTAACCCCGCTCAGCCAATTTCAAATAAGAGAAAACTCCTGATTGACTGTCCAGCTATTAACTAACTGGGCTTACTAGGGCTTAATTAATTTTGTGGCAGGTGCTTCTCAGGAGTGAGATGTTTTTTTGATCTCTTACCTTAGGATAGATGGCATGATTTAGTACATTAGGATCGGGGACATGATCTAGTACATTAGGATCGGGGACATGATTTAGTTCATTAGGATTATGGACATAATTTAGTACATTAGGATCGGGGGCATGATTTAGTACATTAGGATTGGGGACATGATTTAGTACATTAGGATTGGGGACATGATTTAGTACATTAGGATTATGGACATAATTTAATACATTAGGATTGGGGACATGATTTAGTACATTAGGATTATTAACATGATTTAGTACATTAGGATCAGGGACATGATTTAGTACATTTGGATCAGAGACATGATTTAGTACATTAGGATTATGGACTTGATTTAGTACATTAGGATTATGAACATGATTTAGTACATTAGGATCAGGGACAATATTTAGTACATTAGGATTATTAACATGATTTAGTACATTAGGATTATTAACATGATTTAGTACATTAGGATAGGTGGCATGATTTAGTACATTAGGATTGTGGACATGATTTAGGACATTAGGATTGTGGACATGATTTAGTACTTTAGGATTGGGGACATGATTTAGTACATTAGGATTATTAACATGATTTAGTACATTAGGATTATTAACATGATTTAGTACATTAGGATCAGGGACATGATTTAGTACATTAGGATCAGGGACATGATTTAGTACATTAGGATTATGGACATGATTTAGTACATTAGGATTATTGACATGATTTAGTACGTTAGCATCAGGGACATGATTTAGTACATTAGGATTATGGACATGATTTAGTACATTAGGATTATTAACATGATTTAGTACATTAGGATTATTAACATGATTTAGTACATTAGGATAGGTGGCATGATTTAGTACATTAGGATCGAGGTCATGATTTAGTACATTAGGATCGGGGGCAGGATTTAGTACATTAGGATCGGGGACATGATTTAGTACATTAGGATTGGGGACATGATTTAGTACATTAGGATTATGGACATGATTTAGTACATTAGGATTATTGACATGATTTAGTACGTTAGCATCAGGGACATGATTTAGTACATTAGGATTATGGACATGATTTAGTACATTAGGATTATTAACATGATTTAGTACATTAGGATTATTAACATGATTTAGTACATTAGGATAGGTGGCATGATTTAGTACATTAGGATCGAGGTCATGATTTAGTACATTAGGATCGGGGGCAGGATTTAGTACATTAGGATTATTGACATGATTTAGTACGTTAGCATCAGGGACATGATTTAGTACATTAGGATTATGGACATGATTTAGTACATTAGGATTATTAACATGATTTAGTACATTAGGATTATTAACATGATTTAGTACATTAGGATAGGTGGCATGATTTAGTACATTAGGATCGGGGGCATGATTTAGTACATTAGGATCGGGGACATGATTTAGTACATTAGGATCGAGGTCATGATTTAGTACATTAGGATCGGGGGCAGGATTTAGTACATTAGGATCGGGGACATGATTTAGTACATTAGGATTGGGGACATGATTTAGTACATTAGTATTATGGACATGATTTAGTACATTAGGATTATTAACATGATTTAGTACATTAGGATAGGTGGCATTATTATTATTATTATTATTATTTATTTATAGGGCGCCACTAGGTATCCGTGGCGCCGTACAGGGACAGACAGAAATACAGTACAGGGTGAGGGTGGCATGGGTGGCATGATCTTGTACATTAGGATCGGGGACATAATTTAGTACATTAGGATTATGGACATGATTTAGTACATTAGGATTATGGACATGATTTAGTACATTAGGATTATTAACATGATTTAGTACATTATGATTGGGGACATGATTTAGTACATTAGGATTGGGGACATGATCTGGTACATTAGGATCGGTGACATGATTTAGTACATTAGGATCGAGGGACATCATTTAGTTTATTAGGATCAGGGGCATGATGTAGTACATTAGGATTATGGACATGATTTAGTACATTAGGATTGGGGACATGATTTAGTACATTAGGATCAGGGACATGATTTAGTACATTAGGATTATTAACATGATTTAGTACATTAGGATTATTAACATGATCTAGTACATTAGGATCGGGGACATGATTTAGTACATTAGGATCGAGGGACATCATTTAGTTCATTAGGATCAGGGACATGATTTAGTACATTAGGATAGGTGGCATGATTTAGTACATTAGGATAGGTGGCATGATTTAGTACATTTAGGGTCTGGCCTTTTATTTACTACACTAGTATTCGACATGGTAACTCTCAGATAGAAACTATGTAGCAATTATGTATCTCCAGTGTATTCACAGTCTCTAATAGAGTGCCCTACTAATAAGCTCCGGGATATATAATGGGTGGTGGCCACCAGCAATTATCGGATGCTATTGTATCATGTACCCATGCAAGATATAGGGACATTAGAGAGTTGTTTGTGGCTACCATTAGTTATTTATCCCTGGAGCTTATAAATAGAGCAAATGAAGATATTGAGAGAAAGTAATGCCTTCTATACAAGAACAATAAATATAATTGTAATGAATATATAGCAATGAACTGTGAAACTTTTATAATAAATGTATTGCAGATATGAATTATAAGTGGAATTTGCCTAGTTCTGAAAAGTGCATTTCTTCTAGAAAGAAAATACCCCAGCACTTAGTTGGACATGAACATATAAAGCCATAACTGCACAAGATTTTCCTTAAAGTGGATCTGTCGTTTACAGTGGAGGCAGCCATATTGTGGTCTGAATTAGTATTTATGAGAATATAGCCTATTAATTGTCGGGGAACTAATACCTCATCTTATAAATATTAGTCATGCAGTGCCTTAAACTGGTACCTAGCATACTGGTTCAGCCCACAATATGGAGGTCTCCACTGTAAGATGTGTTTGATCCAAACCGCTAATATGATTATGTCTGTGTAGCCATGTGCATGTAATGTACCTTATTCTGCTTCTATGTCTATTCACTTACTAACAAGCTATGTGCACATTTCTCAGAACATACTGATTTGTTTACATGTTATACCAGACACACCACACACTGATGATGATTATAGCATATGATCCAATGAAGATCAGGTACAAACGATACAGCAGTGAGTCCAAGACATAGCCAACGTGCACCCACTCTTCCTCCTGTGCCCGCAGTTGGTGCCTGCTCTCCAACATTTCTTTCACCATACGTAAGTTTTGGCTGATAAGAGCCAGCTGCCTCTCTGCACCTGGACACAAAGCCTCTGGAGGTACTAGCTCCAGGACAATCGGAAAGAACTCCTTGTGCTATATGAGTACAGAAAGAAGAGATAGACAGTGCACCATGTGAAATAAATAATTTGAAAAAAGTGAACCGTGCCACATCAAAAACCTTTCAACCAACCCCTATATTAGACAGCCTGGGCTGGTTTACACTATAACAGAGAGACCATCGTTTTTCCTTATTGCAGGGGAAGAAGACGCTTGTTGTAGTGGAAACCAATCCATGTTATTTAACATTGGGGCTGGTTGAGGCAAAACAAGTAGGGCCTGATTCATGAAGGCATGCAAAAGGAACATATTGTGCATTTTTAAAAATTGGACATACATCAGAGGTATGTCTGTATTCAACAAGGAGTGGATCTAAATATACGTCCGTTGATGATATGAAGAATATGTCCAATACATATGTGGAATATAAAATCACAAAAGAATGCACAGAAAAAAAACCAATGCACTTATTAGTAATATATAGTCATTAATGACAAAACATTAAAAAATAAAAAAAAATTGTAATCAAAGAAATAAATTCAATAGGATGTCATGAATTTCAAATGTGCATCAACACATCTTTCAATTCAACAAGTTTTTAAGTGTTTCCCATAAAATAATACAGGCCTGATTCATTAAGGAATGTGAATGCCGATACTTGCCGTAATTTGTGAAAAATCGCTCAGAACCGGACCATACGCTAGTGAACACAGCAACATCCAACTCATCCAATTCATCTTTAAGCACAAAGGACCCTTACTATAGCTTATAATTCCATGGGCAGAACGGGGAGGGGACTGGACATATGTACGTAGTCAATGTACAGTAAGGGCATGACAAGATCGAGGTCATGTCTGGTGTAAGTGCTGATTACTAGTGGTGACAGTCATGTATGCATGCTACAACATGTGTTTGCAATCAGAAGCAACTGTAAAAATGCATTTTATGTACCGTCATAACATCACATCCTAATACATGTATTTTATAAAACAAAAAAACAACACTTTTTTTTGTTGTGTGTTCATTTAGGACTTTATAATCCACATATGTATTGCTCGTATCCTGCAGTGTATTATCTGTCAGAGCAGAGCGCACCTAGACCCATATTCAACAACAGACTTATCTTCAGATCTGCCCCTAGTGGAATATAGATATGCGTATGCCCAATTTACGTGCGTTTTAAAAAATAACAATTTATTTTCCCTGCCTTAATGAATCGGGCCAAAAGTATTCAGCATGTTGTTGTCATTATACCCTGTAGGACACATTGAAATGAGTCCAGCAATGTTGTGATCACATTAATTATTTTGTCTCCTTGTGGTCTAAATACTGGAAGGGGGCACTCTAACCTGATCAGCCTAGCATTGACTTTGCACTACAGCTAAAGAAAGACCCTCTGATGCTATGGAATAATAACAATATTACCCAAGCATTGCTTCTCACTGTAGCCATGCACCATGGGGAGGGTAGCAGGACCGTATTTATTATGATGGAGTTGGGGGGGGGGGGGGGGGTTGATCTTTTAAACATTGCCTGGTCATGAAGGTATAGAGTGCCTCTGGCCTATA
The DNA here is from genome assembly GCF_038048845.1 of Mixophyes fleayi. Classification (NCBI taxonomy): domain Eukaryota; kingdom Metazoa; phylum Chordata; class Amphibia; order Anura; family Limnodynastidae; genus Mixophyes; species Mixophyes fleayi. Next base: position 136,917,958 of record NC_134404.1, on the reverse strand, counting down.
ATACTTTGCTTTAGAGCTTGCTACATTAATACTTCATCTCTGGTGACTTGTGTATAAATAGTTTTCATAGAACTGTTTGTGTTTTGGCTGTTTTCTTGCAGTTTACGGCCTGTTTCTACACAAACATTTTGCTCAATATATATGTTTTAATCCCATTACCTTTATTACTGACATTTTCATGGCAGGGACTAGGTGGTGGCTGTCTCGGTGCATCACTTTCATTGGGGGAGGACAGGACATGGTTATTGGAGGACGAGCTATCAGCATTGATATTTGGGTCTTGGTAACATATCAGCTGAGCTAGAAAACCCAGGACAAACCGTCTGACCCAGCAAGGCATAGAACCACTCTGTAGACCTCCACGATGCAGCACATGAGTTATTATTACCGTCTCCAATAAACTGAGTACAAGCAAAGCAAGGCACACTGAGAAGTAAATACCTGGAAAAGAAAGATGTTGCATATAAGCATATGATGATATTAGATGTGTATGTAACCCATCTGTGATACAATGACAGTTAGATGATAGATAAGTCTATATACAAATAGTCTTTTTAAGACATTGATGGTTGAAACATATAAAATAGTAATGTAAATGTATATACTATACATGTAAAGTTATTGACTGCCATACTAGTTTTGTCAATCAAATATTGCCATGTGCCATTGATCACACCCACATAGGTTCTGGATAATTCTGGGCCAATGATCATCAAACATTGTGGAAAGTCATGCAATATAGGAAAAGAAAGACGTATAGCAAAGCATTGATGGAGCTTTACTACTGCTTTGTCTAAGCGTGTCATATTCAGTTGGATGGGCCATTACTTCACCATACTAGTATCAATGGATAGCGATGACTGAAATAAGACATTTCAACTGACTATCTTCTGCATTCAAATCCCTTGTCCCTCTTTTACTCCAAATTATTTATTGGGCCTGAAATATAGTGTTTGTAGATTGACTGTTCCATTGATATTTTTTGGCTCATAAATTTGTAATTCCACCCATCATACACTATATGTTAGTTATTGAATTAAGGTGTTTCAATCAGACCTGTTGCCAGAGGTGTATAAAATCAACTACCTAGCCATGCAGTTTCCATTTGCAAACATTTGTGATACAAAATGGGTCATTCTTAAAAGCTCAGTGACTTCAAGCGTGGCACTGGGATAGGATGCCACCTTTGCAATAAGATAGTTCATAAAATTTCATCCCTGCTGGATATTCCACGCTCAACTGTAAGTGATATTATTAGAAAGTGGAGGGGTTTAGGAACAACAGCAGCTCAGCCACAAAGCGGAGGACCATGTAAAATCACAGAGTGGGGTCAACGACTGCTAAGGCGCATGGTGTGTAAAAATCACCAACGTTTTGCTAATTCCATAGCTAAAGAGTTCCGAACTTCCACTGACATTAATGTAAGCACAAAAACTCCATTAATTTATAAATGTTCTACAGAGCATTTATAAGGTCAGGCACAGATGTTGGATGAGAAGGCCTGCTCACAATCTCCATTCCAGTTCCAGTTGAATGGGCACAAGTTCCCACAGAAATACTCCAACATCTTGTGGAAAGCCTTCCAAGAAGAGTGGAAGCTGTTATCGCTGCAAAAGAGGGACCGACTCCAAATTAAAGTATATGTATTTGAGTACAATGTCATTACAGTCCCTGTTGGTGAAACGGTCAAGTGTCTGAATACTTTTGTCCATATAGTGTTTATATCATTACAAGTTGTAGTGCTCTCGATTTCCATAGTAATCTGTGTTTTATGTTCATTTGTATATGTCAACATGTATGTGGGTGTCTGATGAGTATAAGCATAAGTGCATGTTCACATAATAAAGCTAAAGTGTATAATAGATCTGCCTCTTAAAGTACATTTTGCCTCTTTGTATCATAAAAAGAAACACAAAATCCCCAAGCACATTGCCGTCAATGGCTAAACAAGACTAGTTAAAACTGCCTTCTATACTATTTCTAAATAAAATGCAGAAGTGTTAGTTACACACCTTTGTAAATACTGTATACAAACCATCCACCACTTCACAGCACTTCTTGTAATAGGATGCTGCTAGCCCTAAACAGTGTGAATACCCAGATTGGGTGTTATTACCTGAAAAGCCTGTACGAAATCAGTAGCTTTCAAGGAGTGCTGGTCTTTGTAGGTGCCTGCTTTTGGACGCTTCAGGGTATCTCCTGGGTATTGATGTAAAAACACATAATTATATGACCCAATATGGTACTCTAACTGTTTAAGGTTGGGGCCATCCTATAAGCAGCACCAGAACATGACAGATGACTTCTCATATATTTGCAAATATGTGTAACTAAAACATCTGAATTTTATTTACAAATAGGAGGCATTTATAATTAGGGTTTTTATTGGCTGACCGCAGTGTGCTGGGGGATTTTGTGTTTTTCTTTTCTTGATAACACCTCCCTTTCAATGATCTATTGTTCCTTATAATTAGAGAAATTTCCAATATTTGTATTATTCTTTTATAAAATACCTCTGCCCTGTAGGAACAAACGTATTGTTAATGATATAGGGATATTTTAAGGAGCTGAAAAAAAGAGGGAATAACACGTCAATCCCAATAAAAAATTCTTGAGTATATTTATTAAATGATATTCCTTCGAATGCTTGCAGATGTAGATTGGGACAACCCCCTAGACCCTATACTTTTTTTGCCTACTCCTAAGTGCAAGGCTATCATTATTTATTATGGAATGATGAGGGATGTGATAGATTACTCTACCACACATGCAGGTATATTGCAGTGGCTGGTACATTTCCCTGATCTTACCACAAAAATATTGCTTAATACTTTGTTCAAGTCATGTAAATTGATATCAGCTAATACATATACTGAGATGTTCTTAAATATTTATCACAGTACATACTTGGCCCCCCCAGAAGCGCTTTAGAATGGGTCTCTTGCAATCTAGCAACTGTCATTCTATTGATGCAGATATATTTAATTGTATATGGGGATGCCCCCTGATCCGCCCATTTTGGCTTCAAGTAAAATGTTATGCGGAAAAGTCTTTGCTAAACTATGTTCTATTAACGCCTGAGTGGGCCATACTGGGAATTCTTCCAGCTAACCATAAGATGTCAAAGGGAGGCAGACGTTTATTATTAGCCATCAGTGCTGCTGCGCGTAAGTCTTACATTCCTTGTTCAAAGAAAAGCCTAACTTTATATTTAGAATGGATCTTGTTGAGACACTTATTGATAAAAAAAAATCAAGTTGAAAAGTTGACATGTGGGAAAGCTATATTAATACACTCCCCGTTGCTACCAAACTTAGAATATGAGAATGTCTCCAAAACACAGCTTGGTTTGAACTCCGAACTGTGGCTAGAGATCTTCCTATTCTTGTATAAATTACTATGTGGTATTGTGAGTGCTACAAACCTTTACACTTTTGGGTTATGATTTGAGACGAGAGCTGTGGTCTATCATGTGTCCCGTGTGGTTTAGGAATGTATATGTTTTCCATTGTATTTGATATGGCTGTATATCATGATATTTATGATGTTGTTAATATAGCTTTGATTATGTTGAAGACATGTATATTTTCCTGCACTATTGTATGTATTTATATGCATGTTGTCACAAGTGAGATCAATATAAAATATATTTGTCCCTTTACTTCAGATCTGTTTTTCAGGGATTCTTTGAATAAAGAATCTAAGATATTGTGGTAAACTGGATTTCCATTACCATTTACAGGTTATACTCAGAGGTGCCCCCACAAACATTGTACCAGCACAATATCTAGCAACACACTACACATTGACTAAGAAGAGACCCTATTCTGGAGACTTTTATACAATACAGACCCTGCTTTCATGTGGTTAATGTTCACTACAGACTTCCTTCAAAGACCATTCAATGGTGGCTTGTTTATAATATAGAGCTCATTCTAATGGTTAGCATACAATCAGAAACCAGTTTTATAGAAACCATTCTCTATTGGCTAGTGGATAATACAGGCCCCATTCTGTGGTGGCTAGATGACAACACAGACCTCATTCTATGGTGAATAGAGGACAATGGAAGCCACATTCACTGGTGTCTAATATGCAATCAGATTCCATTCTCTGGTGGCAGCAGACAATATAGACTCCATTTAACAATATAGACAATATAAAACCCATTATACGGTAGCTAGTATATAATACAGTGCCCATTCTGTAGTCATCATAATGTAACATACAGCCTACTGGCAAGTTGACAATACAGAACCAATCTTCTGGGAGGCTAGTTTATAGTATATAGCCTATACAGCCTATTCTCTGGTGGCTAGTGGAAAATACAGGTGATCTCTGGGGGCTAGTGGACCATACAGACCTTAATGTTGTTTAGCAACAACCCAATAGCTTCCTGCAGCCTGGCAATACACCGCCTGAGAGCCCAGATTTCGCCTAATTTGCAATTATATTGTATTGCCTTTGGGAACGCCAAGGGAACTCCCCAATGCAAAGTACAAAGTTGGTCACTGGACATATAAGGATGATGGTTGTCGCATACAAGTGTTCCAAGACCTCGCCCCATCAACGATTTCTAAACGGTGCGACCTTAGGGATGTGATATGTACCCTCAGAGAAAATGGCTATAAGTATGGCTGGGGATTTCCTTTTCGCCTGATAATTGAAGTGGAAGGCCACCAAGAATTGATTCGCACACCAAGCGAAGGGAAAGACTTGATCCATAGGCTTAACCTTTCTTGCTCTGATCGGACCAATGGAGGGGACCCACAAAACCCTACAGGACAACAACCTCCTTGCTTTGGTTCTCTGACTTCTTTACTAGAGAGGATTTGAATGCTTAAGTTTTATCATTGTCTATACAATGTTATGCTCTTTTCTTTTTTTTTTCTTCTTGTTATTTCTCCCTCGTATGGTTTACAAATGTTTATTGATGTTCACTCATGTTGATTTTTTCTACTGCATCGTAGATGCAGCTGTTTCTGGTTGTTTGTCTTACCAATATTTAATTATATTAATGTCTTTCGCAAAACAGACGGGGGACTCTCCTTTTGCCCCCCTAGCCGCGCACCCACCTATATTGGGAATTATACATTTTTGTTCTTATTTTTTAGAGTCACAAAATGTAAGTGCACTCCCACACTTTGTGCCTTGGTATATATCATCAATTAGGTGTATATCTCCAAACCTCTTCTTGTCTTGGTCTTCAGGCACTTATCCTGTAGGCTTCCCCTCTGCCCGTGAGGCTTGAGCCTACGCCCTTACCCTTCCTCATTTCATATTTACCACTTTTCCTCATCTTTATTTCTTCCTTTCTTTTCCGTGCCCTTTTCTCCCCTTTTTCTTTTCTTCTTTTTTTCTCTGGTGTTCCCCCCCCTTTTTCGCAGGGTCCTATTTTCCCTAATTTATTTTGGCCCCCTGCACGCTAACTATGTCGTTCACAACTCTTTCTCTCAATGTAAAAGGGTTGAATACCCCACAAAAACGCTCTATGCTGTTTCACACTATACATAAACTAAAAGGTGATATCATTTTTTGCAGGAGACCCATTTCAAGGCTGGCGGCCATCCCTCCTTGTCCTCGAGAAGATACTCCTTGGCTTACTACTCCTCTCATCCTACAAAGAAAAATGGGGTGGCCATCCTACTCCGTAACTCTGTCCCCTTTGTTATGTCAGAGATCAAGGACGATCCCGGGGGACGGTTTCTCATCTTAACGGGAAAGATTGGGCATCTTGAAATAACCTTCGCCAACATCTATGCTCCTAACACAGGTCAGGCGACTTTTTTTTTCACATATATTTTCAGAATTACTTCACTCACATAAGGGGCTGCTTCTTCTAGCGGGTGACTGTGACTGGATCACTATTAAATACCTTTTGGTAAAAATTTATTTAAAGCAAATAGCGCAGGGCACTTATTTATGTAATTGCATGTGCACTTATTTTTTGATATTGTGTATATTGTAAGGTAGGAAATCGTTATTTCTGAAACCAGCGGAAGAAATTTGTCTCTTGTTTAACCTTGCTATAGGATATGCCTATTTCTGATGTATATATCTGATACAATGAGCCTTTGTTTACAAAACCTCTTGTGTATTGTGATGTGGGAAAGTAGCTTGTTTTTGGTTTTTGTTGTTCTGTGTGAATATGTATTCTGAACGGTCTGATGAAAGGCCACATATTAATTAGATCTTTTGATGTGTGAAGGTCCAACATTGAAGGCAGGAACTTTTAATTAAGACTGGCTCCTGGATTCTCTGCATCTGAAATCCAGGTTTAGGACATCACAGTGTTTCTAGAATTTCACAGATAAATGTAAATATCGTTAGCTTTGCAATGCATGTAAATTTATGTTTTGCTAAGCAGGGTTGCATCTTGATTCTAAAAATAGACTATTTCTGAACTGTATAAAAGATGAGCTGTGTGAGCATGTAAGTGTTCTTCTGATTTTAAAATCTGACTTGATCACTGGTACCTCAAACCAGTGTGAGCAAATAAACCATCTTGCTTCAAAGACCTGCTTGGAAGCATCTTCAATATCGCTGTATTCCTGTGATCTACAGATTAGACCCTAAATTTAATCCATTCTCCGGGTGTCTCTGAAGTTTGGATCCAAGCGTTTCCAGTACCACCGCTCTGCCTGCTACCCAGCAGCCCTGGTCAATGTGATAGGCCAGAGCTGGATCCATTCACAGCAACCCGAATCCATAGTAAGAGGTCTGGAGTTACCAGCCCAGGTACACCAGCAACGAGACACGCTAGCAGCGTCATTTACCCAGAAGAAACCAGATACTGGATGTCGGTAAGGAGTCCAGTGGTGGCAGCTCGTGTAAGCCCCTCCTACTGCGACAAGAGGGCGCATTTGGGATAATGAAAGGGAACGGTGGCAAAGTAAGCCCAGCCGGTTCCCAGCAACAACAGACAGGGTGGCATAGGTGGTCCATCCTGTCACAGTGACTTTAACACTGTTATGTCACCCTCAATGGACAGATCAGCATCTAGACACTCTTCTCCATTATCATCACACTCAAAAAACCTGCAAAAACAAATGACTGAGGTCGGTCTCTTTGAAATTTGGCGAGCGCTTTATCCCACATCCAGGAACTATACATTCTATTAGTTTCCTCATCAATCTTATGCCCGAATAGACATGTTTATGGGATGCACTAATCTTTTTCAACACATAAAGAAGGCTGATATAATTTCTAACACTTGGTCTGATCACTCCATACTTTCCCTCTCGGTCGACCTCTTTCAGAACTCCCGGGGCAGAACATCTTGGAAGCTTAATGAGACCCTTCTCAAACTTCCTTATTTCAAAGAACATATAGCTGAAGCTATAACAAGATATTTTGATATTAACTCAAATCCTGAGGTCCCAACTCCTACAATCTGGGAGGCCCATAAAGCAGTAATTCGGGGGAACATTATCCAACTTGCTTCCCGTAGAAAAAAGGAGCGCAATGAGACACTTAACCATTTATCTTCCCAACTTAAAAACTTAGAAATACAACATAAGCAATCTAACCCACTCATTAATGCAGCAGATACAAAAGATCAGAGGGGAAATTCAATCGATTCATGCGGAGCGGAACGAACCTCAACTCCGGTGGCTTAACGAATCCTTCTTTGAGAATGGAAACAAGGCCGATACACTTCTGGCCAATAGAATAAGATCGAAACAGGCTTCCCAAACAATCACCTCAATTAAAAATAAAAAAGGGAAAATATCCTATGATCCCAGGGTCATTAACGACACCTTTCAAAACTACTTTAAAAACCTATATAATCTCCATAAAGATCAGAATACTCCAGAAGCTTCCCCTCAGGCCATCAAACTATATTTAGACAAATGCTCACTGCCTACAATGGCCCCCTATCAGATCTCAACCTTCAACCAAGATATCACTGATGAGGAAGTCACACTTGCTTTGAAATCACAAAAAAATTCTAAAGCCCCTGGCCCTGATGGCTTTATGATGTTATACTATAAAACATTCTCTAAAGATCTTGTACCTCATTTGACCCACTTATTTAACAAATTACAGGGAGGTAAATTCCATGATGAGTCTACCCGCTCTACTATACCAAACAAAGATCCAACCTGTTGTTCTAGTTATTGCCCTATTTCATTACTTAATGCAGATGTAAAACTTTTCGCTAAAGTATTGGCAAACCGTTTAAATACCTACATGTCAACCCTGGTGTTTCCTGACCAAGTAGGTTTTATCCCCTCTAGGCAGGCCTTGGACAATAATAGACGCACCATAGATATTATCGCTCATGTCAATCAGAATAAAATCCCAACAGTTGTCCGGGCCTTAGATGCCGAAAAGGCATTCGATAGGCTCTCATGGCCCTTCATGTTCCGTACCCTTAACCAATATGGCCTGAACGGGGCATTTTTGTCGGCCATTCAGGCCTTATATCACCGCCCCTCTTCCTCAGTTTTGACGAACGGATTATTGTCCCCCGTTTTCTCCCTGGGTAATGGCACAAGACAAGGGTGCCCTCTGTCACCTTTACTGTATGTCTTATGCATTGAGCCACTGGCTGCTGTCATCAGGCAAAACCCTGATACACTGGGATTCGGATTGGTCCCCTTTATTTTAAAATATCATTATTTGCTGACGACGTCCTGCTGATACTTTCCCACCCCTTAATTTCGCTCCCAAACTTACTTGAGGAGCTTAAGGCGTATGGTTCCCTCTCGGACTATAAAATAAACAACTCTAAATCGGAGGCCCTTTCGCTTCAAGCATCCAGCACAGTTATAAGCGTACTAGAGTCTTCGTTCAAATTTCAATGGCGGCCCAAAGCGTTGCGCTATTTAGGGGTCCAAATCACGAAAGAATACAGGCAGCTGTTTCACGCTAACTATATCCTCCTTCTCGATTCCATAAAAACAGACCTTTCAAAATGGGACTCGCTCTTTATCTCCTGGTTTGATAGGATTAATGTTATAAAGATGAATGTTATATCCCGAGTTTTATATTTGTTTCAGACATTACCCATACCAGTCCCAGGGATGTTTGTAGCGAATCTCCAACTAATTTGTGGCAGATTCGTTTGGCAGGGGAAAAAATTGAGGCTCAAACGGTCATGTTTAGCCCAGCACACTCAATCGGGAGGATGTGGGCTTCCGCTTTTTGACCAATATCATCATGCGGTCAACCTCAGCCATATTATTTATTGGCAGTCGACCACCGGGGATTAAGAGATGGGTCGACCTGGAGAACGCACTTACACCAGATCACACTCTGAACTCATTACCTTGGCTCCCCCGTAGTCAGAGGCCGGCCGCAGTTTACTCTCACCCTACCATACAATTTACACTTGATATTTGGGACAAATTACATAAGAGATGGAAACTTAGTTTCCCTCCCCTCTCACTCCGCTTTGGCATAACCCAGATTTCCCGGCTGGTAACTCCAAGTCATATGCATCACCGGGGCAGAAAGCGGGTATTACTCAGTTTATCCACATACTAGGGGAATTTGCTCCCCAGACTTTCCCGGGTCTGAGAGAGAAGGCGGGACTCCCTTCGTCATTGTATTTTGCTTACATTCAAATTAGAGGCTTTATACAAACCAATTGCAGGTCAACCAAGTTACGTAAGCCCACACCCTTTGAGAGGATTTGTATTGACCAGATCAGAGCACCAGGGTTGATATCTCTGGTCTACCATGCTTTTTTGAACCCAGAAAATGGCCTCATTTAATCGTCTGAGATCGCTTGGAAACTTGATACTGGCAAAACTATGGATCAGGAGGGATGGTCCCAGCTCAGAACTAGGATCTCCAAGATCTCCATCAACACATCGATTAGAGAGAACACATTCAAGGTTTACACAAGATGGTACTTGGTGCCCACGAGACTTCATAAAATCTATCCAGGTATGTCAGATCTTTGTTGGAGGGCCTGTGGTGACGTGGGGTCTTTTTTATCACATATGGTGGACGTGTCCTAGCATTTCTAATTTATGGTCTTAGGTCTCCGATTATATTTCTAAAATATTGAAGATTGAGGTGTCCCCGTATCCAATGGTTATGTTATTATGCTCTCCGAACAAATCCCTCAACAAATACAGCAATAAGCTTGTGCAAAATGCATGTGCTGCGACACGTTTGCAAATAGCTAAACATTGCAAGTCCCCTCGCCCCCCGGGCCTCCAAAACATAATTTCTCGGGTCTGGTATATAGCCTCAATGGAATATATCACAAGTCTCCTCCATGAAAAAATCCTACATTTTTACAAGGTTTGGGATCCATTGTACTCTTTCCACCAGTCTCCGATGCCTGCTGCTCAGTAATCTGCACCACCTATATTTATTTGTCTTATATGTCCTTACATTTTCTTGTTGGGTTTATCCCTCGTATTAATGTACTTAAAGGACCCCACGGGGTGGATGCTAATCATCCCCAAAATATTATTTATTCTCTCCTTAGAGGTGTGTGGGTCCCCGGGGGATCGGTGTGCCGGTCGCATTCCCTCCCGGGAACACATTGAGCCTCTTTCTTTTCTACCTTCTTTCCTTTTGAATCTTTCTCTCCCCTCTTTTTCTTTTCTTCTCTCCCCCTCCCCCCACCTTTCCTTCTGAAGGAAGGAAAACAGAAAAGTAAATAAAAAAAAAGGGGGGGGGGGAACAACACCATGGTAATTTCCAACTACAAAGAGTTTCAATATCAATATATGAATCACTTTAGATGTTACATTGTTTTTTTTGTTTTTTTTTGTTTTTTTTCCCACATCAGTTGATTCGTCTCATTATAAATGATTCAGTATTTTCTACATGTACTGTTCTGGAACCCATGTTGTTAACGAAAATAAAGAGTTTAAAAAAAAAAAAAGAATGCGTAAGGCAGGGGTCTAGCAATGGACTCTCTTATGACCAATGTAACCAGGCGGTGGCAGTGACAGAGGCATATGTTTAAATGACAGTGTTGTGCCTCAGTTTTTTCCTAATGTCACACCAATGGAATTTACTACTATATATCTCATTGCCAGATACCACTTTGACCAGTCATAATATGCAGTTATAGATTTAGTGGCTGAACAACAAATGAAAGCTGGGTCTTGCAGTGACTCCTAGCACTAGTTTATGCATTTCAATAGCAAAATGTTATTCGTGAATTTGTGTCTACTATGATTAACAATTAGTGACAGATATCTCTGTGCACCCAAGGCAATTTGTACCTCCATGCGAATAAGAGTCTTACCGATTAGAGGTGTTCCATTGGCTGTACTTGGCAGCAAGTCATTCATAATAAGCAGGAACACAGTGTACCCAAGGAGCAAAGTCATTTTGAAGGATGCTCGGTCAGTGCTGTGTGGTGGAAGGAAGAAACTCAAAATGTCAATCAGCATCAGGAATGCACTAGGGATAAGTAGATTCACCACATACAGGACAGGGCGCCGTCTGATCACTACCTGAAATAAACAGATCCAGAATAAGATTAGAATTTGGGTTACAATTATTTTTTTTATATCTATTATACTACATTCTTTAGCTCAGACAATAAAAAGGATGTTATATATGAATTAATCATTAGAATGAGGGGATATCAGGACTATATGACATAGCAATTTTGTGTTTGTGAATACAAATATAGGATGGGGCATGAAAACAATCAGCTTTGAACTGTTGAAATATTCATTCATTTTGTGGAGTGGAAATGTTTAAGCCCATCCACACAAAAAGGATCGCCTCTAAAAATGTATCTTCTCCATTCTTTTATCTCACATAGTTTCAGTACATTGCAAGGAAGCCCTAACACCATATAACTCCTTTCCTCCGCCAGTGAAAATTTATGCTGATCCACAAATGCTGACACCCTGCTCTGCAACCCTATGGAAACTCAT